>NC_041392.1:255130197-255222748 GCF_002162155.2 Triticum dicoccoides | reverse complement strand
ATACCCATTGTTTTTTTTGTTTCTTTACTAGCTTCATATAATTCTGAAAACACAAGTTTTCTGGAAGCCTCTTGCTCATATCTCTCATCAAAGGGTGCTATTCGATAATGTTTCTTTAGCAGATCCCCCGCTAATCCGATCGTTTACGAGTGGAGTGCATAAGCCCTTATTGAAGTAGGGTGAGGCCTTACTACAGGAGCTCGTAAGTCAAGCACCCTAAGTTCTGAATCTTGCCCTGAATAAGTAAGGTTTCGGGGAAGTTAGAAGCCTTTCGGGCTGAATAGGGGCGTCCTTATCTAGTATTTCCTCGTTTCGAGGCATGGGTCATATAGTGGCCATCGCATACCATGAGATAGACACATGCATGCTGATACGTCTCCAACATATCTATAATTTTTGATTGCTCCATGCTATATTATCTACCGTTTTGGACTATATTGGGCTTTATTTTCCACTTTTATATTATTTTTGGGACTAACCTATTAACCGGAGGCCCATCCCAGAATTACTGTTTTTTTGCCTATTTCAGTGTTTCGGAGAAACAGAATATCAAACGGAGTCCAAACGAAATGAAACCTTTGGAAACGTGATTTTCTCATCAGATAAGATCCAGGAGACTTGGACCCTCCATCAAGAAAGCCACGAGGCGGCCACGAGGGTGGAGGGCGCCCCCCCTAGGGTGCGCCCCTGCCTCGTGGGCCCCTCGAAGCTCCACCGATGTACTTCTTCCTCCTATATATACCCACGTACCCCCCCAAACGATCGGGGACAGAGCCAAAAACCTAATTCCACCGCCGCAACTTTCTGTATCCACGAGATCCCATCTTGGGGCCTGTACCGGAGCTCCGCCGGAGGGGGGCATCGATCACAGAGGGCTTCTACATCATCATCCAAGCCCCTCCGATGAAGTGTGAGTTTCAGACCTACGGGTCCATAGTTAGTAGCTAGATGGCTTCTTCTCTCTTTTTGGATCTCAATACAATGTTCTCCCCCTCTCTTGTGGAGATCTATTCGATGTAATCTTCTTTTTGCGGTGTGTTTGTTGAGAATGATGAATTGTGGGTTTATGATCAAGTCTATCTATGAATAATATTTGAATCTTCTCTGAATTCTTTTATGTATGATTGGTTATCTTTGCAAGTCTCTTCGAATTATCAGTTTGGTTTGGCCTACTAGATTGTTGTTCTTGCCATGGGAGAAGTGCATAGCTTTGGGTTCGATCTTGCGGTGTCCTTTCCCAGTGACAGAAGGGGCAGCAAGGCACGTATTGTATTGTTGCCATCGAGGATAACAAGATGTTTTTTTTATCATATTGCATGAAACTATCCCTCTACATCATGTTATCTTGCTTAAGGCATTACTCTGTTTTTAACTTAATACTCTAGATGCATGCTAGATAGCGGTCGATGAGTGGAGTAATAGTAGTAGATGCAGGCAGGAGTCGGTCTACTTGTCTCGGACGTGATGCCTATATACATGATCATACCTAGATATTCTCATAACTATGCTCAACTCTGTCAATTGCTCAACAGTAATTTGTTCACCCACCGTAGAATACTTATGCTCTTGAGAGAGGCCACTAGTGAAACGTATGGCCCCCGGGTCTCTTTCTCATCATATCAATCTCCATCACTTTATTATTGCTTTGCTTTTACTTTGCTTTTACTTTGCATCTCTATACCAAAAATATTATTTATCATCTCTATCAGATCTCACTTTCGTAAGTGACCGTGAAGGGATTGACAACCCCTAAGCGCGTTGGTTGCATTGAGCTATTGTTTTTGTGTAGGTACGAGGGACTCGCGCGTAGCCTCCTACTGGATTGATACCTTGGTTACCAAAAACTAAGGGAAATACTTACGCTACTTTGCTGCATCATCCTCTCCTTTTTGGGGAAATCCAACGCAGTGCTCAAGAGGTAGCAAGAAGAATTTCTGGCACCGTTGCCGGGGAGTCTGCGCAAAAGTCAACATACCAAGTACCCATCACAATCCCTATCTCCCGCATTACATTATTTGCCATTTGCCTCTCGTTTTCCTCTCCTCCACTTCACCCTTGCCGTTTTATTCGCCCTCTCTCTCTCCTTCCTCCCTCTCTATTTCCCTCTTTTTGCCCGTTTTCTTTTTGTTTGCTCGTGTGTTGGATTGCTTGTTTGTCATGATGGCTCAAGATAATACTAAATTGTGTGACTTCACCAATACCAACAATAATTATTTCCTTAGCACTCCGATTTCTCCTCTTACCGTTGCTGAATCTTGTGAAATTAATGTTGCTTTGCTAAATCTTGTCATGAAAGATCCGTTTTCTGGCCTTCCTAGTGAAGATGCCGCTACCCATCTTAATAGCTTCGTTGATTTGTGTGACATGCAAAAGAAGAAATATGTCGATAATGATATTGTTAAATTGAAGCAATTTCCTTTTTCGCTTAGATATCGTGCTAAAGCTTGGTTTTCATCTTTGCCTAAAAATAGTATTGATTCATGGAACAAGAGCAAAGATGCTTTTATCTCTAAGTATTTTCCTCCCGCTAAGATCATCTCTCTTAGAAACAATATTATGAATTTTAAGCAACTTGATCATGAACATGTTGCACAAGCTTGGGAGAGAATGAAATTAATGATACGTAATTGCCCTACTCGTGGTTTGAATTTGTGGACGATTATACAAATTTTTTATGCTGGATTGAATTTCGCTTCTAGAAATCTTTTAGATTCGGCCGCGGGAGGCACTTTTATGGAAATCACTTTAGGAGATGCTACTAAACTCATAGATAATATTATGGTTAATTATTCTCAATGGCATACTAAAAGATCTACTCATAAAAAGGTGCATGCTATAGAAGAAATTAATGTTTTGAGTGGAAAGATGGATGAACTTATTAAATTATTTGCTACTAAGAGTGTTTCTTCTGATCCTAATGATATGCCCTTGTCTACTTTGATTGAGAATAATAATGAATCTATGGATGTGAATTTTGTTGGTAGGAACAATTTTGGTAACAACGCGTATAGAGGAAATTTCAATCCTAGGCCTTATCCTAGTAATCCCTCTAATAATTATGGTAATTCCTACAACAATTCTTATGGAAATTATAATAAGATGCCCTCTGATTTTGAATCTACTATTAAAGAATTTATTTCTTTGCAAAAGAATTTTAATGCTATGATTGAAGAAAAATTGCTTAAGATTGATGATTTGGCGAGGAACGTTGATAGAATTTCTCTTGATGTTGATTCTTTAAAGCTTAGATCTATTCCTCCTAAGCATGATATCAATGAGTCTCTCATAGCCATGAGAATTTCCATTGATGAGTGCAAGGAAAGAACCGCTAGGATGCGTGCTATGAAAAATGCCTTTATTAAAGTGTATTCTTCTAGTTCCTATGAAAATAATGATGAAGATCTAAAAGTTATTGATGTGCCCCCTATTAAATCTTTGTTTTGCAATATTAATCTTGATAATGATGGGACTGAATGTGATCCACCTTTACCTAGAAGGCGTTCTAAAAATTCGGAGTATTTAAATCTTGATGGTGAAATTGATAAAAGTGGGATTAAAAGAAATAAAACCCTAGATGATGCTAAACCCACTATATTGGATTTCAAGGAATTTAATTATGAAAATTGCTCTTTAATTGATTGTATTTCCTTGTTGCAATCCTTGCTAAAATCTCCTCATGCTTATAGTCAAAATAAAGCCTTCACGGAACATATCGTTGATGCCTTGATGCAATCTTATGAAGAAAAACTTGAGTTGGAAGTTTCTATCCCTAGAAAACTTTATGATGAGTGGGAACCTACTATTAAAATTAAAATTAAATATTATGAGTTTTATGCTTTGTGTGATTTGGGTGCTAGTGTCTCTACTATTCCCAAAACTTTGTGTGATTTGCTAGATTTCCGTGATTTTGATGATTGCTCTCTAAACTTGCATCTTGCGGATTCCACTATTAAGAAACCTATGGGAAGAATTAATGATGTTATTATTTTTTCAAATAGGAATTACGTGCCCGTAGATTTTATCGTTCTTGATATAGATTGCAATCCTTCTTGCCCTATTATTCTCGGTAGACCTTTCCTTAGAACGGTTGGTGCAATTATTGATATGAAGGAAGGGAATATTAGATTTCAATTTCCATTAAAAAAGGGCATGGAACACTTCCCTAGAAAGAAAATAAAATTACCATATGAATCTATCATGAGAGCCACGTATGGATTGCCTACCAAAGATGTCAATACCTAGATCTATTCTTGCTTGTTATGCCTAGCTAGGGGCGTTAAACGATAGCGCTTGTTGGGAGGCAACCCAATTTTATTTTTATTACTTGCTTTTTGCTCCTGTTTAGTAATAAATAATTTATCTAGCCTCTGTTTTGGTTGTGTTTTTTGTGTTTAATTAGTGTTTGTGACAAGTAGAACCGTTGGGAAAACTTGGGGAAAGTCTAGTTGAACTTGCTGTAAAAAAACAGAAACTTTAGCGCTCACAAGAACTGCTGTCATTTTTATTTTGAAAGTGATATTTAGTTAATTCTTTTTGAAGATGATTAATATATAAATTCCTCACGTCCATAAATTTATTTTAGAATTTTTGGGGTTCCAGATCTTGCGCTAGCTACAGATTACTACAGACTGTTCTGTTTTTGACAGATTCTGTTTTTCGTGTGTTGTTTGCTTATTTTGATGAATCTATGGCTAGTAAAATAGTTTATAATCCATAGAGAAGTTATAATACAGTAGGTTTAACACCAATATAAATAAATAATGAGTTCATTACAGTACCTTGAAGTGGTCTTTTGTTTTCTTTCGCTAACGGAGCTCACGAGATTTTCTACTTTAAGTTTTGTGTTGTGAAGTTTTCAAGTTTTGGGTAAAGATTTGATGGATTATGTAACAAGGAGTGGTAAGAGCCTAAGCTTGGGGATGCCCATGGCATTCCCAATATAATCTAAGGACACCTAAAAGCCAAAGCTTGGGGATGCCCCGGAAGGCATCCCCTCTTTCGTCTACTTCTATCGGTAACTTTACTTGGAGCTATATTTTTATTCACCACATGATATGTGTTTTGCTTGGAGCGTCTTTTATGATTTGAGTCTTTTCTTGTTATTCTACCACAACCATCCTTGCTGTACACACCTTTTGAGAGAGCCATACATGATTTGGAATTTGATAGAATACTCTATGTGCTTCACTTATATCTTTTGAGCTTTATAGTTTTGCTCTATGTGCTTCACTTATATCTTTTGAGCTTTATAGTTTTGCTCTAGTGCTTCACTTATATCTTTTAGAGCACGGTGGTGGATTCGTTTTATAGAAACTATTGATCTCTCATGCTTCACTTAGATTATTTTGAGAGTCTTAATAGCATGGTAATTTGCTTAAAATCCTAATATGCTTGGTATGCAAGATTAATAATAAAACTTTCTTATGAGTGTGTTGAATACTAAGAAAAGTTTGATGCTTGATGATTGTTTTGAGATATGGAGGTAATAATATCAAAGTCGTGCTAGTTGAGTAGTTGTGAAATTGAGAAATACTTGTGTTGAGGTTTGTAAGTCCCGTAGCATGCACATATGGTAAATGTTATGCAACAAATTTGAAACATGAGGTGTTATTTGATTGTCCTCCTTATGAGTGGCGGTCAGGGACGAGCGATGGTCTTTTCCTACCAATCTATCCCCCTAGGAGCATGCGCGTAATACCGAGGTTTTTGATGACTTATAGATTTTTGCAATAAGTATGTGAGTTCTTTATGACTAATGTTGAGTCCATGGATTATACGCACTCTCACCCTTCCATCCTTGCTAGCCTCTTCGGTACCGTGCATTGCCCTTTCTCACATTGAGAGTTGGCGCAAACTTCGTCGGTGCATCCAAACCCCGTGATATGATACGCTCTTTCACACATAAACCTCCTTATATCTTCCTCAAAACAGCCACCATACCTACCTATTATGGCATTTCCATAGCCATTCCGAGATATATTGCCATGCAACTTTCCATCATTCCCTTCATCATGACACATTCATCATTTTCATATTGCTTAGCATGATCATGTAGTTGACATAGTATTTGTGGCAAAGCCACCGTTCATAATTCTTTCATACATGTCACTCTTGGTTCATTGCATATCCCGGTACACCGCTGGAGGCATTCGTATAGAGGCATCTTTGTTCTAGTATCAAGTTGTAATCATTGAGTTGTAAATAAATAGAAGTGTGATGATCATCATTATTAGAGCATTGTCCCAAGTGAGGAATAAAAAAAGAGAGAAAGGCCATAAAAAAGAAAAGGCCCAAAAAATGAGAGAAAAAGAGAGAAGGGACAATGTTACTATCCTTTTACCACACTTGTGCTTCAAAGTAGCACCATGATCTTCATAGTAGAGAGTCTCTCATGTTATCACTTTCATATACTAGTGGGAATTTTTCATTATAGAACTTGGCTTGTATATTCCAACAATGGGCCTCCTCGAGTGCCCTAGGTCTTCATGAGCAAGCAAGTTGGATGCACACCCACTAGTTTCTTTTGTTGAGCTTTCATATATTTATAGCTCTAGTGCATCCGTTGCATGGCAATCCCTACTCCTTGCATTAACATCAATCGGTGGGCATATCCATAGCCCATTGATTAGCCTCGTTGATGTGAGACTTTCTCCTTTTTTTTCTTCTCCACATAACCCCCTCATTATATTCTATTCCACCCATAGTGCTATGTCCATGGCTCGCCCTCATATATTGCATGAAAGTTTATAGGTTTGAGATTACTAAAGTATGAAACAATTGCTTGGCTTGTCATCGGGGTTGTGCATGATGAGAACATTCTTGTGTGACGAAAATGAAACATGACTAAACTATATGAGTTTTAGGGATGAAATTTCTTTGGCCATGTCATTTTGAGAAGACATAATTGCTTAGTTAGTATATGCTTGAAGTATTATCATTTTTATGTCAATATGAACTTTTGTCTTGAATCTTTCGGATCTGAATATTCACCACAATTAAGAAGAATTACATTAAAATTATGCCAAGTAGCACTCCGCATCAAAAATTATGTTTTTATCATTTACCTACTCGAGGACGAGCAGGAATTAAGCTTGGGGATGCTTGATACGTCTCCAACGTATCTATAATTTTTGATTGCTCCATGCTATATTATCTACTGTTTTGGAATACATTGGGCTTTACTTTCCACTTTTATATTATTTTTGGGGCTAAAGTATTAACCGGAGGCCCAGCCCAGAATTGATGTTTTTTGCCTATTTCAGTGTTTCGGAGAAACATAATATCAAACGGAGTCCAAACGGAATGAAACCTTCGGAAACGTGAATTTCTCATCAGATAAGATCCAGGAGACTTGGACCCTCCGTCAAGAAAGCCAGGAGGCGGTCACGAGGGTGGAGGGCGCCCCCCGCTAGGGCGCGCCCCCTGCCTCGTGGGCCCCTTGAAGCTCCACCGACGTACTTCTTCCTCCTATATATACCTACGTACCCCCCAAATGATCGGGGACAGAGCCAAAAACCTAATTCCACCGCCGCAACTTTCTGTATCCACGAGATCCCATCTTGGGGCCTGTTCCGGAGCTCCGCCGGAGGGGGCATCAATCACGGAGGGCTTCTACATCATCATCCAAGCCCCTCCGATGAAGTGTGAGTAGTTTATTTCAGACCTACGGGTCCATAGTTAGTAGCTAGATGGCTTCTTCTCTCTTTTTGGATCTCAATACAACGTTCTCCCCCTCTCTTGTGGAGATCTATTCGATGTAATCTTCTTTTTGCGGTGTGTTTGTTGAGACCGATGAATTGTGGGTTTATGATCAAGTCTATCTATGAATAATATTTGAATCTTCTCTGAATTCTTTTATGTATGATTGGTTATCTTTGCAAGTCTCTTCGAATTATCAGATTGGTTTGGCCTACTAGATTGGTTGTTCTTGCCATGGGAGAAGTGCTTAGCTTTGGGTTCGATCTTGCGGTGTCCTTTTCCAGTGACAGAAGGGGCAGCAAGGCACGTATTGTATTGTTGCTCTCGAGGATAACAAGATGGGGTTTTTATCATATTGCATGAAACTATCCCTCTACATCATGTCATCTTGCTTAAGGCGTTACTCTGTTTTTAACTTAATACTCTAGATGCATGCTGGATAGCGGTCGATGAGTGGAGTAATAGTAGTAGATGCAGGCAGGAGTCGGTCTACTTGTCTCGGACGTGATGCCTATATACATGATCATACCTAGATATTCTCATAACTATGCTCAACTCTGTCAATTGCTCAACAGTAATTTGTTCACCCACCGTAGAATACTTATGCTCTTGAGAGAAGCCACTAGTGAAACCTATGGCCCCCGGGTCTCTTTCTCATCATATCAATCTCCATCACTTTATTATTGTTTTGCTTTTACTTTGCTTTTACTTTTTTACTTTGCATCTCTATACCAAAAATACCAAAAATATGATTTATCATCTCTATTAGATCTCACTTCCGTAAGTGACCGTGAAGGGATTGACAACCCCTTAGCGCGTTGGTTGCGTTGAGCTATTGTTTTTGTGTAGGTACGAGGGACTCGCGCGTAGCCTCCTACTGGATTGATACCTTGGTCCTCAAAAACTGAGGGAAATACTTACGCTACTTTGCTGCATCATCCTCTCCTCTTCAGGGAAATCCAACGCAGTGCTCAAGAGGTAGCACATGCATGCAACAAGTATATGGTATGACCCCTGAGAATCCTGGCCGCACATAGGGCAACCCTTGTAGATAAGTGTCTATGCATATTATTTTTAGACGTAGCGAATTGATGACCCACGAGTATAGGGGATCAATCGTAGTCCTTTCGATAAGTAAGAGTGTCGAACCCAACGAGGAGCAGAAAGAAAAGGACAAGCGGTTTTCTGCAAGGTATTTTCTACAGGCACTGAAATTATCGATAAGAGATAGTTTTGTGATAAGATAATTTGTAACGGGTAACAAGTAACAAGTGTAGAGAAGGTGCATCAAGGTGGACCAATCCTTTTTGTAGCAAAGGATAAGCCTGGACGAACTCTTTTATAAAGCAAAGCGCTCCCGAGGACACATGGGAATTACTGCCAAGTTAGCTTTCATCGTGCTCATATGATTCGCGTTCGTTACTTTGATAATTTGATATGTGGGTGGACCGGTGCTTGGGTGCTATCCTTACTTGGACAAGCCTCCCACTTACAATTAACCCCTCTCGCAAGCATCTGCAACTACGAAAGAAGAATTAAGATAGATCTAACCATATCATGAAACATGTGGATCCAAATCAGCCCCTTACGAAGCAACGCATAAACTAGGGTTTAAGCTTCTGTCACTCTAGCAACCAATCATCTACTCATTACTTCACAATGCCTTCCCCTAGGCCCAAATCATGGTGAAGTGTCATGTAGTCAATGTTCGCATAACACCACTAGAGGAAAGACAACATACATCTCATCAAAATATTGAACGAATGCCAAATTCACATGATTACTTATAACAAGACTTCTCCCATGTCTCCAGGAACAAATGTGACTACTCACAAAGCATTAATACGTCTCCAACGTATCTATAATTTTTTATTGTTCCATGTTGTTATATTATCATACTTGGATGTTTTACAATCATTTTTTGGTACTAACCTATTGACATAGTGCCCAATGCCAGTTGTTGTTTTCTGCATGTTTTTTACATAGCAGGAAATCAATACCAAATGGAGTCCAAACGCAGTAAAACTTTTGTGGATTCTTTCTGGACCAGAAGACAACCAGTGGGCCAAAGAAGTACCGATGATGGAGCCCTAGGTGAGCACAAGACACAAGGGGCGCTTGGAGGCCCAGTTGTGCCCACCACGGTGGCCTCCTGCACCGCCTCTTTGCTCTATAAACACCCAATATTCCAAAAACCCTAGGGGAGTGGACAAAAATCAATTCCAGCCGCCGCAAGTTCCAGAACCACCAGATCCAATCTAGACACCATCACGGAGGGTGTCGTGGTTTTGTCACGGCAGATGTCCTAGAGAAAGGACTTAGTCGTGGAGCCATCGCGACGGGTTAGCTTGAAGGGGTTAAAGCGGACACAAGGACGCAAGAGAGTTTATACTAGTTCGGCCCCTTCGATGAAGGTAAAAGCCTATGTCTAGTTGTGATGAATTGATGGGTGTTTCGATGACTAGGGAGCAAACAAGCTTCGCCTATGTCTCGAGTTGTTGTCTGTTGTCCTTGAACCGCCGCCGGGTCGTCCCCTTATATACATGGGTGACGCCCGTCGGTTTACAGAGTCCCAACATCGGCTCATAGATGTGTCCGGTTTGGTCTCTAATTATTCCTAACTTACAATATAAGTTACATATTGACGCCGGTTTACGGCTACAGGCTCTCAACCGATTATGGGTCTTGAGCCCTCATCTACCTTCATGGGCTTTAACATACTTAACTACTGATGAAGTTAACCCGGCCCAGATAGGCCGGTTTATGCCCAGTAGTAATATCCCCAACATTAGGCCCCAGATTGATTTGAACAGGTTCATGTCAATCCTTAGCAAAAACTTCATCTTCAACATCTTCTTGTAGTTTGGTGAACCGCCGTGATGTCATCTTCTCTGATTGTTGTAAACCGGCGTGACGTCATCTGTCATAAAGAAACTATCCATGATACCTTCTTGTTTAATAGATCTGCGATAATCGAGGCGACAACTCTGTTTCCAAACTTGCGGCCCCTTGATTTTCGCGCCTGACCCATGTCCCTTGCTTTATAAATAGGACCGAAGGGTCATTTCTTTTTCCCCTTCGTGCCCTTCTGCTTCATCTTCCTCGCGTTGCCCAGCTTCGGAGCTCCGCCGCCGCCGTCGACCTCTGCACCAACTTTGGCTGCTGCATCACCCTGAGCGTACCAGAGCACCGCAGCGACCTTCCGCTTCTTCCTCAGCTCCGGTAAGTCTTCTATCCTTTTCATCATAGATCCGTTCTAGGGTTTCCATGTTCTCTAGCGTTCATCGCTTGCTTCTTGTTCATATGATAGATCCTTAGACAAGTCTGTGAATCTTCGCTCTGTGTAGCAGTAGTTTTTATCCTCCGTTTTCACTTTCGCATATTAAGACCATAGATCCTATCCGTACCTTCGCTTATTGATTCGGCACTGCTCCTTTTGGGCCTTGAATATTTATCTCCTTTATAAACATGTTCCAGATCCAAAGCTGCAGTATAATCTTGTGAAATCTGTTTTTGTGTACTTACTCATCTGCAGTCTTGACTGTTCAATGCTTAGACCAGGCGGTTTAACTTTGTAGAAAAAATTGACAAACCGGTATATACCATTAGTCCCCTTGTTGAACCACCAGATGTTGGTTGCTTCATGAAACTCCGGTTCAGATAGTTTTGTCTCCGGTTTAATAGTGCCCATACCAACGTACCTTGATCAAATGCATTTTTGAACCGGGATCTTCTACCTTGTAGATTCCATCATGGCCAAGCAAGTATATGAGTGCAATTGGTTTCCTTCTCGCATCACAGAGGATCAACTGGATGATTTAGTCCTGATTAGCGCCTTAGGCAGCAAAGATACCATCCATTGGAGGGCTCCTGGCAAAGAATGCCCTCCCACACCTCGAGAAGGAGAGGTTGTTGTTTTCATAGATCACTTAGCCCGGGGCTTTAAGCCGCCCGGTTCTAAATTTTACCGGGATGTTTTAGCCGATTTCCAACTCCATCCGCAAGACACTGGCCCCAACTCTGTTACAAATATGTGCCACTTCCAAGTGCTCTGTGAGGTGTTCTTTCAAGAGGAGCCCACAGTGGAATTGTTCAGAGATCTTTTCCATCTAAACCACCGTACTGAGTTTACTGATGGCTCTAATACGGAGTTGGGTGGCATGGCGATTCAGAAAAGAAAAGAGGTCACATACCCTCACGCCAAGCTGCACAGTCACCCCAAGGAGTGGAATCAGACATGGTTCTACTACAAAGACACCTCCCCTGCTGGTGAGAATCCCTTGCCTGGATTTCGTCCGGAGCGGCTCAGCAATACACACCCTTTTCCTCAAAGATTGACTGCCCAGGAGAGAAGCAAATATGCTCCCCAGCTGTCAAAGCTCAGAGCCTTTATGGCCAACAGTTTAACAGGGGTTGATCTCGCCTGCTGTTGGATATCATGGAACATATTGCCCCTTAGTCAGCGCTCCGGTTTGATGTGCGAGTATACTGACAGTGTTGATGACCCACTGCGACATTCAAAACTCCAGCTCTCCGGTGAAGAAATCACAGAGGCTGTGCATAAGATACTGAATGAACCGGAACACGTCTGCTCTAGAATTGGCCTGCTTCCCTTCTGTGCCACCAACAAACCGCCAGCTATAAGACTTTGATTTTTCTCTTTGCTGAATCTGTTATTGATATGTCTGGTCATTGTTTAATATCAGTGTCTGCATAATTAGGGCGATGATCCGTTTTGGAGCAAAAAACTGCCGCAGGAGAAACCAGAAAAACCAGACAAACCGGAAAGAGCAACCCGGCAAAAGATTAAAGCTGTGAAGAAGACTGCCCACAGGAAAAGAACCACTGCATCTTCTAATCCGGCCCCTGATGATGAGGTGGATAATCCAGACTTTGAGGTAGAGCTTGACTCACTTGGTTTATTTTTCATGCGTCTTATTGATGATGATATTTGTCAGGATGATGCCGAAGCCAGCCACGTGGATGTTGCAGAGGTAATTATTCTCTCTTCCGATTCAGAAACTTTGCCTTCACAAAAAATCCGTCAGGCAAACCGGAAAGTTAAATTTTCTCATCCTCTTGCTTATTTGGATCCTAAACTTCTTATGAAGACCCAACAACACGAAGCTCGCCGCACCACCCGGCACAGCGGCCAGGTAGTTACCTCCGCCGGTTTATCGAATAGTCCGGTTCGGAAACGCCATTCCGAGGTCTCTAATTTGCTTGTCAGTGCTTGTCCTAAAGCGGGCTGCTTTCGTCAACCTCTTAATCCATCTGACTCCGATTACCAGGTTATTTCCCACTCATCTTCTGGCGAGTCATCGGCTACTCAGCTCCCACCGCTCAAAACGGTGCTTGGGTAAGCTATACTTATTGTGATGTTTGCAGTACATTGCCTTAGAACATATGTTGTATTTAATTTTGTTATTCTTCTCAGGGCCAAACCTAGGCCAAGCAAGAAGGCCCGTCTGGACAAAGCGGCCGAAGAAGATGTCATTCTTGAACCAGGCAAGACACCCAATCTTGAAGCGGCTATTCCTGAGGATATTCCCAATGATCCACTGCAGGCAGATGATGATCTTATTGCTGAAGAGAGACCTACTGATACCTCAGGTCCTATCCATCAGCCCACAGGTTCCATCCGGATTGAAAGCTCCACCAGTCCAGCAAAACCTACTGACAAGCCAACAGCTCCAGTGCAAACCGGCGGTACCAAGGATGATGAGGTTGTCATTACTGGCACTGGCCATACTGAGCCAAGCAATCCTGTCGCTTTATCCAAACATTCTGCCAAGGAAGAACTTGCTGCTTTTGGCAAAGGCAAGTGGAACGCTGATCTGACGACTTACGCTGCTTTGAACGCCCAAGATATCCATTCCGGCTATCTGAACCGGCTGTATACCAGCCATGACTACGAAGACGGTCTGGTTAATATGATGAAAGATAAATATGAGGTAACTTCCATATGATCCTTCCTGCTTGTATGCTTCCATTCTTGCTGACTCTCCTAGCCCCCAAGGGCCGGTTTGAAATATTCTTTCAAACCGGGACTTAATAATACAAATCTTGATGCTTTGAAATTTGCTGATGTAGCCCCCAAGGGCCGGCTCAACTTAGCGTAGTTAAACCGGTACTTTAAGTAATTGAAACTGCCGCATCAGAATATATATGATCAAATAGCCATTAGCCCCCAAGTGCCAAGTTGAATGCTTGTATTGATCTTGGGACTTTGTAAACAATTGAAAAATGAAGATCGAATATGCATTAGCCCCCAAGTGCTAAGCGCATAACTTGTTATGTGGTTGGTACTTGAAACCTTCTACCGATTTGTTGAAACATATATCTGTATGCCTGCAGGCGGAGCTGAAGACGAAAGAAAACCAAGTCATCGATCTTCAAGAAAACCTGAAAACCCAACAGGCTGAAACCTCCAAAGCAAAAGAGGAATTGGCCAGTGCTTTAAGCGCCATGGAACAACTTAAGGAGAACTTCAAGAAGAAACGGGCGGATTGGGCCACTGAAAAGTCCGCTTTGATCAAACGAGCAGAGGATGCCGAGGCTACACTAAAACCAGTGACGGATAAACTGACCAGCATAAAGCGGCACGTTCATGCCATGACCACTGCTATCTTTGGTAAGCCAGCTTGCCTTCTGAATTGGCTCTGCCTTCTTACAGAGTCGCCGGTTTATTAACCCTTTATGGTATTTTAGGGACACGCATTGGTCACTTGGGGTCAGATGTGCGGAAGAAATTGAAAGCCGCCTATACATTGGTTGAACAATTGTATACTGGTGCCCAGCGGATCATCTGTACCGCGTCTCATAACAAACCGGCACCCACTTTGATTCAAGATACTCTGATGAAACTGTCAGTGCTTCCTTCCCGGGTTGAAGAGCTGAAGAAATCTGCTGCTCGAACCGGTGCAATCAATGCCTTAATCCGGGCAAAAGCCTGGGTGTCGGCTTTTGATCATATTGAAGCGGCTCAGGGCTATCCCAGCTTGAAGGAAGATGGGTCAGAATTTGGTGAAGCGGATTTGCGAGCAATAAACTAGGAGGTACGTCCGCTAGCTTGTCAACTGGCTGAGGAAGCAAACTTGTCTCATTATCAAGCCCAATATGACAGTCAGAACAAGCGAATAGCTGCACCAATCCATGAATCGGAAAATCTGATCCCTCCAATCCGTAAGCATACTTACGCTCCTGATATTGACCCGTCATTGCTGATCCATGATGAAGCTGTTTTTCAAGCATTAATGGGAATCGACTGGACAACTGTGGATCTCCAGCCACTGGGTAGAGAAACGGAAGCTGAAGCGGCACAGGATGACCCACAACCATCAGGCCAGGCTGGTGGCCAAGCTTAAACCGGAAGCCAGTTTTAAAACTGCCTCTCCTTTGTGAAAAACAATTATGTTATTATGGGCACCATGTTGCCTTGTAATAGGCTAGCTGATACCTTTGATGTTGATATGCCTTCGTGCATAACTTGTTCTTCCTGTGGTAATGAACTTTCCAAAACACTTTCTGAAATAAGAAATTCGTCAAGTGCCACCGCGGTTGTACCGTCAGGCGGAATATGATGTCTGTATATATGAAATCAAAACATCCAAAACAAAATTTTAAGTATATGATCAAATTTTTGAGATACATAATACCTGCCATCGTTGAGTGTGAAGTTGGCTTGGCCAACCTTGAAGCGGAGTTTTGCAAACCCACACTGTTGGAGGAACTAACAGCTCCTGTATATATATATGACGCTGGTTACCATGTAAACCATGCTGGGTTATAATAAACACCGTGTTACTCCATAAGAAGATGTTAACAACAAGGATCAAACCGGACAAATAGTCTTCGGATTGACGTGAACTGTGTTCCGTCAATTGATTGGTTAAAAAAACTTTGTCGGTTTAAAAAACACAATGAAAAGCAAAAAAAACCTTCAAAGAAAAGTGTGAAGCAAAAGCAACGACAAAAACGTTTGCCAAAAAAGATTTATTTAAGCTGATCAAATGGTGTTACCATGGCCAAACACGACCAAGCTCCCGTTAGGTGTAACTATGGTTCTAGTCAGCCAGGTCCCTAAGTGATTCTGTGGCATTATGCCGACCAAATGGCGTGGTCATGGTTCGGGTTCGACCAAGCCCCCAAGTGATTCTGTGGCCTTAGGCCGATCAAGAGGCATGACTGGTTCAGACATGACCAAGTCCCCAAGTGATCTAGTGGCTCTCGCCTATCAAGAGGCATGGTATTGGTTCGGACACGACCAATCCTCCAAGTGATATAACACGATGCTTTTAGCAAAGCGAACTCAAGGGGTAAACCGGAGGCCGCTTTAGAGCAACTCCGTGTAACCTCACATGACGTAAAAGAACAGATACCCCGCTTTAGCTGAGGTTCCGGTTTATTATATTTAATCATAATATATACATTGTTGTAATATGTACATAAGTATAGCCAATGGCTCAGGTATAGTAAGGCTGAAGATGAGCTATATTCCACGGCCTGTTAGTCTCCTCCTCTGATGTACGTGAGTCCTTATGCTCTCGAATATCGATCAGATAGTACGACCCGTTGTGCAGATTCTTGCTGACCACGAAAGGCCCCTCCCAAGGTGGGGATAGCTTATGCATATCAGTCTGATCTTGGATGAGCCGAAGCACCAAATCTCCTTCCTGAAAGGCTCTGGTTCTGACCCGGCGACTGTGATAACGACGAAGATCCTGCTGGTAAATTGCCGATCGGGCGGCTGCGATGTCACGCTCTTCATCCAACCGGTCCAAAGCATCTTACCGTGCTATCTCGTTGTCCGCTTCAATATAAGTCGTGACACGAGGTGAATCATGACGGATATCACTGGGGAGAACCGCCTCCGCTCCATAAACCATGAAGAACGGTGTGTATCCTGTTGATCTGTTGGGTGTTGTATTGATGCTCCATAACACAGATGGTAATTCTTCTACCCAAAAACCCAGCGTTCTCTGCAAAGGAACCATGAGCCGGGGCTTGATGCCTCTCAAGATCTCTTGATTAGCTCTTTCTGCTTGACCATTGGACTGTGGATGTGCCACTGATGAAACGTCGAGCCGGATGTGCTCCCGTTCGCAGAACTCCTTCATAGCACCTTTGGAAAAATTGGTACCATTATCTGTGATAATACTATGCGGAAAGCCAAACCGGAAAATCACCTTTTTGATGAACTGAACCGCCGTGGCCGCATCACACTTGCTAACAGGTTCTGCCTCCACCCAATTTGTAAACTTGTCAACCGCCACCAGGAGGTGGGTCTTCTTATCTTTGGACCTTTTGAAAGGCCCAACCATATCCAGCCCCCAAGTCACAAACGGCCAAGTAATTGGAATCATTCTCAATTCTTGAGCCGGTACATGAGCATGTCTTGAAAACCTTTGGCAACCATCACATCGTCTGACCAGATCCTGCGCATCAGCATGAGCAGTTAACCAATAGAAGCCATGGCGAAATGCTTTAGCCACCAGAGACTTTGAACCGGCGTGGTGACCACAATCTCCTTCGTGGATCTCACGCAAAATTTCACGGCCTTCTTCAGGAGACACGCAACGTTGAAAAGCTCCTGATACACTGCAATGATGCAACTCGCCGTTGATGATAGCCATGGACTTGGATCACCGGATTATCTGCCGGGCCAGAATCTCATCCTCTGGCAACTCGCCCCGGTTCTTGTACACCAGGTAAGGAAGCGTCCAATCCGGAATAACATGAAGAACTGCCACCAATTGAGCCTCCGGATCAGGAATAGCCAAATCCTCTTCACTAGGGATCTTCACTGACGGGTTGTGTAGCACATCCAGAAAAACATTGGGCGGGACCGGTTTGCGCTGAGAGCCCAGCCGGCTTAAAGCGTCCGCCGCTTCATTTTTCCGCCGGTCCATGTGGTCCACCTGATAGCCTCTGAAATAACCTGCAACAATATCCACCTCACGACGATATGCTGCCATGAGTGGGTCCTTGGAGTCCCAAGTGCCAGACACTTGCTGAGCCACAAGGTCCGAGTCACCGAAGCACTTAACTCGACTTAGATTCATCTCCTTAGCCATCCGGAGACCATGGAGCAAGGCTTCATACTCAGCTGCATTGTTAGTACAAGGGAACATTAAACGGAGAACATAACAAAACTTATCACCTCGTGGGGAAGTTAATACGACTCCAGCCCCCGAGCCTTCCAACTGCCTGGATCCGTCAAAATGGATGGTCCAATACGTATGATCCGGCTTTTCTTCAGGTGCTTGCATTTCCGTCCAATCATTGATGAAATCAACAAGTGCTTGAGACTTAACCGCTGTCCGAGGCACATACTTCAAACCGTATGGCCCCAGCTCTATGGCCCACTTTGCAATTCGGCCAGTTGCTTCCCGGTTCTGGATGATATCTCCCAAAGGAGCAGAACTGACTACCATAATTGAGTGCCCTTGGAAATATTGTTTAAGCTTCCGGCTTGCCATAAAAACTCCATCCACTAGCTTCTGTCAATGCGGATACCTTTGCTTGGACTCAATGAGCACCTCGCTGATATAATAGACCGGAGGTTGAACCAGATGCTCCTTACCTGCCTCTTTTCGTTCCACCACAATAGCTACGCTGACCGCCCGAACATTAGCAGCAACATATAGCAGTAACGGCTCCTTCTCAACGGGAGCGGCGAGCACAGGCGGATTGGCCAATTGCCGCTTTAAGTCCTCAAATGCTTCATCAGCAGCAGAACTCCAGATAAACTTATCCGTCTTTTTCAACATCTGATACAAAGGGATTGCCTTCTCACCCAGGCGACTGATAAACTGGCTTAGCGTAGCAATCTGGCCTGCCAGGCATTGAACATCGTTGATACACTTCGGTTTAGCCAGGGAGGTGATAGCCGTGATCTTCTCCGGATTAGCCTCAATTCCCCCGTTGGACACTAGAAAACCCAATAGCTTGCCCGCCGGTACACCAAAGACACACTTGTCCGGATTAAGCATCATCTTGTATGTTCTCAGGTTATCAAAGGTTTCCTTCAAATCATCAATCAGAGTCTCCTTCTCCCTGGATTTAACCACGATATCATACATGTAAGCATGTACATTACGGCCAATCTGCTTGTGAAGACAATTTTGTACACACTGTTGGTAAGTTGCCTGGGCACTCTTGAGCCCGAAGGGCATAGACACATAGCAGAAGGCTCCAAAGGGAGTTATAAATGTTGTCTTCTCCTGGTCCTTAACTGCCATTTTGATCTGATGATAGCCAGAATACGCATCCAAAAAACTTAAATGCTCACAACCCGCCGTGGCATCAATAATTTGATCAATACGGGGGAGGGCAAAAGGATCTGCTGGACAAGCTTTATTAAGATCTGTGTAATCCACACACATGCGCCAGGTGCCGTTTTTCTTGAGGACCAACACCGGATTGGCAAGCCACTCGGGGTGAAAAGAGCCAGGCTACCTCTTCTCCAATCGCCTTGCGTCTTTCTTCGTTAAACCGACGGAGGAACTGTTTCACCAGTTTATATTTAGGATCCACATTAAGTGTGTGCTCAGCGAGTTGCCTCGGACACCTGGCATGTCGGAGGGCTTCCATGCAAAAATGTCCCGATTCTCATGGATGAACTCGATGAGCGCGCTTTCCTATTTCGGATCCAAGTTGGCACTGATGCTGAACTGCTTGGACGAATCGCCAGGTACTAAGTCAACAAGCTTAGTTTCTGCTGCCGATTTGAACTTCAGGGCCGGATCATGCTCCGTAGTTGGCTTCTTCAACGGAGTCATGTCCGCCGGATCAACATTGTCTTTATAGTACTTCAACTCCTCGGTGGCACAAACCGACTCTGCAGAAGCCGCATCTCCTTCCTCGCATTCCAAAGCGATTTTGCGGCTTCCGTGAACCGTTATTGTCCCCTTGTGACCCGCCATCTTGAGCTGCAAATACACATAACAGGGCCGAGCCATAAACTTGGCGTATGCCGGTCGCCCAAACAGGGCATGATATGGACTTTGGATTTTCACCACTTAAAACGTCAATGTCTCCGACCTGGAATCATGATCATCCCCAAAGGCCACTTCGAGAGCTATCTTACCAACGGGATATGCTGATCTGCCAGGCACTACACCGTGGAATACTGTATTAGACGGTTTGAGATTCTTATCTGTTAGTCCCATACGACGGAAGGTCTCATAGTACAGGATGTTAATGCTGCTCCCTCCATCCATGAGAACCTTGGTGAACTTATAACCTCCCACCTGAGGCGCCACCACCAGAGCCAACTGACCCGGATTATCGACCTGGGGTGGGTGATGCTCTCTGCTCCATATGATTGGCTGTTCAGACCAACGTAGATAACGGGGTATGGCCGGTTCAACAGAGTTGACTGCCCGCCTCTGAACCTTCCGGTCTCGCTTGTCCAAGCTAGTGGTAAAGACATGGTACTGCCCACTACTCAACTGCTTTGGGTTGCTTTGGTAACCTGACTGTTGCTGCTGTTGGTTGTAACCACCCTGGTTGTTCTGACTATTTTGACCATTATGTCCGCCCGGATTACCATTAAATCCTGAACCGGAACTTCCTCCACCGTAACCCGGCCCGGACCCTGAGCCACCGCCAGATCCGTGATCATACCGGAAATTATTAGAATTCTTGAATTCCTGCATAATAAAGCAATCCTTCCAAAGGTGGTTTGCTGGCTCCTCCTTCGTCCCATGTCTTGGACAGGGCTGGCTTAGCAGATAATTTAGGCGGTTTGGGTTAGGGTTGGGTGCTCCACTATGATTTTTCGGCCTACCCTTGCGTCGCTGGCCATTGTCCTGTGCATTGGTATTAGCCACAAAATCCATGTTACCATCCGCTTTACGCTTGCCTCCTCCGCCATTGCCTACCCAGTGATGCTGCTGACCTTTGGAGCTACTGTTCTTCTTCCCTTTCCCTGTCTTGTCATCATCAGATTCAGGATCCTTGGTACTATCAGAATCAGCATATTTCACCAAAGCGTCCATGAGGGTCCCCATGTCGGTGCAATGACGCTTCATCCGTCCCAATTTCATCTTCAGGGGCCCAAACCGGCAGTTGCCTTCTAGGGTTAATACTGTGGTGTCAGCGTTGATGCGGTCTGAGGAGTGCAACACTTGTGAAACCCGGCGCACCCAATGAGTCGTTGATTCTCCTTCCTCCTGAACGCATGCAGCTAAGTCCACTATCGACATAGGTTGTTTACAGGTATCCTTGAAATTGCTGATAAACCGGGCTCGTAATTGGGCCCATGAACTGATAGAATTAGCGGGCAAGCTTTTTAACCAAGTACGGGCCGTTCCTTCAAGCATCATGGTGAAGTATTTCACACACGCCGTGTCATCCACATCAAGCATCTCCATGGCCATCTCATAGCTCTCCACCCATGTCTCTGGAGGTTGATCCGCCGTGTAATTTGGTACCTTGCGCGGGCCTTTGAAATCCTTGGGCAGGCGCACGTTGCATAAAGCGGGGATAAGGCAAGGCACCCCCAAAGAACTAGAAGTAACACCAGGTTCGATCGAGATGGTTGGACGAACCGGCGTGAGCTTTCGAGCCTGATGCTGTGCGGCTAACTCGGCCTCCCTGCGCGCTCGGGCCCGGTTCACCACTTCCTGAGCGTCATCAGCACCACCCGTCGGGTTGTTGCCACGGGGTGCTCCACGTCGTTCATTACTCGACACTGGTGGTTCATCCATATGTCTGCTATAGCTCCGGCTTGGACGGGGGGTCGAGTGGATCCGGTCGCGGCTGTACGAGTACGCTTCCTGTTGGGCCAAAGCTGTCCTCAGAAGTTCCTTGACCCGTCGCGTCTCTACTGCCTGCGGCGAGTCACCTTCAATTGGAATGGCCTCCAGCCGTGCAGCAGCAGCAACAAGATTGTCCATTGGGTTGGAGTAGTGACCCGGAGGTGTTAAAGCATCCTGAGGTATAACGGTGTTTTCACGAGGCGGGTCCATCTGACGAGGCTGAACCGGTGCACCGGTCCCAGGGGCTTCTGCCCGGTTCCCCTCCAGCGGATTGCCGGCTCTTGGTCCTGGAGTGTTGAAAAGGTCTCTGGCCTCGAAAACCGGAGGTAAGCGGGATCGGTGCTTCCTCCTCATGACTTCATGCGACGCGCTCTGGTCCAACATAAGCCTGTAGGCCTGTGCGTCTAAAGCGGCCCGCTCTGCGGCCATCCTGGTGTCCTCAGCCGCCAGATCCGTCTTGGCCTGGGTGATTTGTTCCTTTACCTTTGCAATCTTCGTGTTGTGAACGTCCTGATCTGGCGGATTAACTTCCGCCATAAGCACGGCCAACGCATCAAATAGTTCTGATAGAACCTAAGCCAGCGGGCGCACAGGGCCTCCTGCCCCGGCAGCCGTCACCGCTGCTGAACCGGAGATCGTTGCCGCGGCTGTCAAAGAATGAAGCGCTGCTTGTGTTTCGGTCATGAATATTCCAACCCGGTTAGGCAGATCAGAGGGGTCCGGAATACTGTCGCCATCGGAACAGCTCTCAATCCGGCCATCTTGTAGCTGATAAAGGGATTCGGTTTCTCCGGTCGAAGATTCGTCACCGGAACAAACGACAGTCGCCCCGCGAAACTCCGATCCGTCCTTATAACTTCCTCCATGGATCACTCCCACGAAGGCATGCTTCATGGCCGGTTTAACCCGGGCGGATTGCGCACGCTGAGCCGTCTCGACGAGGTCGGTGCAGATGTCCGGCTCAAGGCCCGGTTCACCGATCTTGCCAATGAAAACGTGAATGCTACCAAAGGGGACCCGGTACCCGTACTCAATTGAGCCGGCCTCGGGGCCCCAGCCTGCGTCATCGATGTAGAGCTTGCCGCGACGACTCTTAGTCATCTGGCCTATAGCATAGCCCTCGAGTCCTTCAAAGCGGCCCTCCAAGAACTAGAAACCATCGTGTGATAGCCCCACGGTGGGCGCCAACTGTCGTGGTTTTGTCACGGCAGATGTCCTAGAGAAAGGACTTAGTCGTGAAGCCATCGCGACGGGTTAGCTTGAAGGGGTTAAAGCGGACACAAGGACGCAAGAGAGTTTATACTAGTTCGGCCCCTTCGATGAAGGTAAAAGCCTACGTCTAGTTGTGATGGAATTGATGGGTGTTTCGATGACTAGGGAGCAAACAAGCTTCGCCTATGTCTCAAGTTGTTGTCTGTTGTCCTTGAACCGCCGCCGGGTCGTCCCCTTATATACATGGGTGACGCCCGTCGGTTACCAGAGTCCCAACACCGGCTCATAGATGTGTCCGGTTTGGTCTGTACTTATTCCTAACTTACAATATAAGTTACATATTGACGCCGGTTTACGGCTACAGGCTCTCAACCGATTATGGGTCTTGAGCCCTCATCTACCTTCATGGGCTTTAACATACTTAACTACTGATGAAGTTAACCCGTCCCAGATAGGCCGGTTTACGCCCAGTAGTAATATCCCCAACAGAGGGGTTCATCATGTCCATTGGTGCCTCTCCGATGATGCGTGAGTAGTTCATTGTAGACCTACAGGTCAGTATATAGTAGCTAGATGACTTCATCTCTCTCTCTCTTTTGATTCTCAATACAATGGTGATGCGGAGCATCCCAAGGCCATCCCCATGGACCCAACTACATCTCCTACGACACCTCTTGGACCCATGACACGAGCACATGCAAGAGCCCTTGAAACCAAGGTGACATCTCTCCTCTCACATTTCCACTTTGATGCACATGGGACACGGCTACTAGCTCATACGGACACTTTGTGCATTCTCAGGTATCATGGAGAAGCTAAGGAGCAAGGAGAAGAGGAAGATAGACGTGAAGATGGAGACGAATAAGAAGAGAAGAACAATGTCTCCAGGCTCCGGACGACCGACGAACCCCGGACGTCCGACGACCTTTAGGCTCTGGACGTCCGGCCTCCTCCGGACGACCGACACTGCCACACCCGAGCCAAAACAAACAGACGACCGACGCCACCCGGACGGCCGACGACCCTCGGACGACCGACCCCGACCGGACGTCTGACCGAAGACTACCCGAGAAGAATCTACGGACGTCCGACAGGCACCGGACGTCTGGATCCTCGCGAGCCTCCGGACGACCGGTGACCTCCGGACGTCCGACGCCTGTGCGCTCTTTCGTGTTGGTCCGCAGCCCATGTACCCCTTCACCCCCCTCTTTTGCACTAAGACTATATATACTCCACCCCGTACAACTTTCTAGGCTTAGCGTTGGTTTAGCTCATTTTGAGAGATAGAGCTTCGCTCATCCACATCGGATCTACTCCTCGTGAGAGACCGTGGCCTCCTCGGAGAAGATCCCTTTGGATTCAAGACCCCTCTTTAGGGAAGAACATTAAGACCTCCTCACGGAGAAGACCGTTACCCTTGTATCATCCTTGGTTGATTGTGTACCGTGTGAACCCTATATATTCGAGGATTTAGCGCATGTGTAACTTGCTCTTGTTGGTTTAGTGTTTCTCTTGTGTTTCCCTTGTGTTTTCCCTCTCTTTCCACCTCGTGTTCTTCGTGTTCTTCGCGGGATTCCGCTCCTAGTGAAAGATCGGCCTATAGGGTTCCTACCCTACATCAAATGGTCTCTTGGAGATCCATATGATGTAACTCTTTTTGCGGTGTGTTTGCTGGGATCCGATGAACTTTGAGTTTATGATCAGATCTATCTTTTTATCCATGAAAGTTATTTGAGTCTTGTTTGATCTCTTATATGCATGATTGCTTATAGCCTCATATTTCTTATCTGATATTTGGGTTTTGTTTGGCCAACTTGATCTATTTATCTTGCAATGGGAAGAGGTGCTTTGTGATGGATTCGATCTTACGGTGCTTGATCCCAGCGACAGAAGGGAAGTGACACGTATGTATCGCTTCTATTAAGGATAAAAATATGGGGTTTATTTCTACATATATAGATTTTGTCTACATCATGTCATCATTCTTATTGCATTACTCTGTTTCTCCATGGACTTAATACACTAGATGCATGCCGGATAACGGTAGATGTGTGGAGTAATAGTAGTAGATGCAGGCAGGAGTCGGTCTACTAATCATGGACGTGATGTCTATATAGTGATCATTGCCTAGATATCGTCATGATTATTTGAAGTTTTATCCATTGCCCAACAGTAATTCGTTTACCCACGGATTGCTATTTTTCTCGAGAAAACCACTAGTGAAATCTACGGCCCCCAGGTCTCTTCTTTATTATATTTTCCTTCGCGATATATTTTTATTTGCTTTTATTTTCAGATCCATTAATTCAAAAATACCTTGCTGCACTTTATTTTATTTGCGATCTATTTATCCAATCTATCATATTTTTATCCCGCCTACTTGCCAATTTCTGGCGTCGTTGGCCGAATGGGATTGACAACCCCTTTAATACGTTGGTTGCAAGTATTTTTTATTTGTGTGCAGGTGCCGTCCACGTAGTGTTTCGTGGATCTCCTACTGGTTCCATAACCTTGGTCTCATCACTGAGGGAAATACATACCGTTGTTGTGCTGCATCATCCCTTCCTCTTTGGGGAAATACTGACGTAGTTCAAGAAAACATCAAGCATGTTCATGTTTAAGATCAGAGGGGTATTGAATATCATTAAGAATCTGAACATATGATCTTCCACCAAATAAACCAACTAGCATCAACTACAAGGAGTAATCAACACTACTAGCAACCCGAACAAGAGGCAGGGGACACGATGTCAAAACCGACGGATCTCGGGTAGGGGGTCCCAAACTGTGCGTCTAAGGCGGATGGTAACAGGAGGCAGGGGACACGATGTTTACCCAGGTTCGGGCCCTCTTGATGGAGGTAATACCCTACGTCCTGTTTGATTGTTCTTGATGATGTGAGTATTACAAGAGTTGATCTACCACGAGATCGTAGAGGCTAAACCCTAGAAGCTAGCCTACGGTATGATTGTATGTTGTCCTACGGACTAAACCCTCCAGTTTATATAGACACCGGAGGGGGCTAGGGTTACACAAGGTTGGTTACAAGGGAGGAGATACACAAATCCGTATTGCCTAGCTTGCCTTCCACGCCAAGGAGAGTCCCATCCGGACACGGGACGAAGTCTTCAATCTTGTATCTTCATAGTCCAACAGTCCGGCCAAAGGATATAGTCCAGCTGTCCGGAGACCCCCTAATCCAGGACTCCCTCAGTAGCCCCTGAACCAGGCTTCAATGGCGATGAGTCCGGCACGCAGTATTGTCTTCGACATTGCAAGGCGGGTTCTTCTCCAAATACTTCATGGAAGATTTTTGAACACAAGGATAGTGTCCAGTTCTGCAAAACAAGTTCCACACCCCACCGTAGAGAGAATAATATTTCCACAAATCTAATCTACTGACACATTTAGCAACATCACATCATGTCGTGACTCGGTCATTATTCGAACCGTTTTCCTCAACCAGCACCGCACATATCGCGAGGCGGTTTTCTTGACACGTCTAGTCGAAGCAGAGATCATGTCCCCCTTATCACGGGATTCTCATCAATACGGGTATGGGTAACCCAACCGCGCCATCAATTACGGCGCTCGGGGAGTAAGCGATTTTAACAGGAAAGTGGGGAGGTGCATCGCCTCCTACGCCCTTATAAAGGGACAAAGATTCACCCTTTTTACCCACGCCTTCTCCCTCCTTGCTTACCCATTCTCGCGCACTCAAGCTCCAGCGCCCAAGTTCGCGTCTTTCTTCTCAAACCACTCCCAACATGTCCGGAGCGGGAGGCAAGTGGATGGTGACGGAGGAGAACATCACAAAGTTACGGGAAGTCGGATATCTGGCCACAAATATCGCACACCGGCTGCCAGATGCAGGGCAAATCATCCCTACGCCCGAACACCATGAGAGGGTAGTTTTTCTTACCCACTTCTTCCGCGGACTAGGATTTCCCCTCCACCCGTTTGTTCGCGGGCTCATGTTCTACTACGGGCTGGATTTTCATGATCTGGCCCCCAATTTCATCCTCAACATCTCGGCGTTTATCGTTGTGTGCGAGGCCTTCCTCCGCATCAAACCCCATTTCGGCCTGTGGCTGAAGACCTTCAATGTCAAACCGAAGGTGGTGGTCGGCCAGCAAGCAGAGTGCGGAGGCGCCATGGTGGGCAAGATGCCTAACGTCACCTGGCTCGAAGGCTCCTATGTGGAGACCATAAAAGGGTGGCAATCGGGGTGGTTCTACATCACCAAGCCGCGCGACACCAACTGGGCGGCGGCCCCCAAATTTCGATCCCGAATCCCCACGCAGCTCACTTCTTGGAAAGAGAAGGGCCTGTCCTGGGGTTCTTCGGTAGAGCTGACCAGACTCCAGACCTGCATCAGGAACATGATGAGCAAGAAAATAAAGCTCATCAATGTGGTCCAGGTTATGCTCTTCCGCCGGATTCTCCCTTGTCAACGACGGGCATTCAATTTGTGGGAGTTCGACCCGGCCAAGCACCAGACGCTGTGAGAGCTCTACGACATGACGCACAAGGACGTCTGGAGGGTGCTGTTCAAGGGCGTCGAGGTACCTCCTTCCCTCATCGAGGACCGCGGACTCAGCGCAAAGTGCCATACCAATCCGGTGAGCTTCAATATCTCACAGAGTATTTATTTTCCCCAGTTAAATCACTCGCGGGATCTAAGCTCCCATGTCATTAACAGGACAGGATAAACACAACAGAGGAGCTCGATTGCCCAGCCGCCCTGCCCGAAGATCTGGCAGATGCTCTCCTAATGGAGATGCTGGCTCCGGCACCTTACGAGGTGCCGGCAAAGAAGGCCAAGAAGAAGGCCATGGGGACCCGAAAGGGTCTCCGGCGCAAGGTTGTATCGGACTGATCGTCCGATGACTACGACGCACACTCCTCCCATGAAAACGAGGAGGAGGAGGAGGAGGAAAGTTCTCTCTCCCCAGAAGGGGGAGACAAGAAAAGGAAGGCCGACCAATCCGGGGAGTCCGAGGGGTCCAAGAAGGGAAGGACCTGATAACCCAAGTATAGGGGATCGCAACAGTTTTCGAGCGTAGAGTATTCAACCCAAATTTATTGATTCGACACAAGGGGAGCCAAAGAATATTCTGAAGTATTAGCAGCTGAGTTGTCAATTCAACCACACCTGGAAACTTAATATCTGCAGCAAAGTGTTTAGTAGCAAAGTAATATGATAGTGGTGATAACGGTAGCAGAAGGTAACAATAGTAAAAGTAATGTTTTTGATATTTTGTAGTGATGATAGCAATAACAACGGAAAAGTAAATAAGCGAAAAACAATATATGGAAAGCTCGTAGGCAAAGGTTCGGTGATGGAGAATTATGTCGGATGCGGTTCATCATGTAACAGTCATAACCTAGGGTGACACAGAACTAGCTCCAGTTCATTGATATAATGTAGGCATGTATTCCGAACATAGTCATACGTGCTTATGGAAAAGAACTTGCATGACATCTTTTGTCCTACCCTCCCGTGGCAGCAGGGTCCTTACGAAAACTAAGGGATATTAAGGTCTCCTTTTAATAGAGAACCGGAACAAAGCATGAACACATAGTGAATACATGAACTCCTCAAACTACGGTCATCACCGGTAAGTATCCCGATTATTGTCACTTCGGGGTTAACGGATCATAACACATAATAGGTGACTATAGACTTGCAAGATAGGATCAAGAACACTCATATATTGATGAAAACATAATAGGTTCAGATCTGCAATCATGGTACTCGGGCCCTAGTGACAAGCATTAAGCATAGCAAACTCATAGCAACATCAATCTCAGAACATAGTGGACACTAGGGAATTACTCACGCATGGAATTACTCACACAAGCATTAAGCATAGCAAGCCTATGATGGAATTACTCACGCATGGCGGTGATCATCATGAAATTAGTGATGGAGGATGGTTGATGATGACGATGGCGACGGATTCCCCTCTCCGGAGCCCTGAACGGACTCCAGGTCAGCCCTCCCGAGAGGTTTTAGGGCTTGGCGGAGGCTCCGTATCGTAAAACGCGATGATTTCTTCTCTCTGATTTTTTTCTCCTTGAAACTCAATATATGGAGGTGGAGTTGGAGTCGAAGAGGCAACAAGGGGCCCATGAGGTAGGGGGGCGCACCCCCACCCTCGTGGCAAGGTGGTGGCCCCCCCTGGCCTTCATCTTTGGTAGGTATTTTTCTTATTTTCTGAAAAGTGTCTCCGTGAAGTTTCAGGTCATTCCGAGAATGTTTGCTCCTGCACATAAATAACACCATGGTAATTCTGCTGAAAACAGCGTCAGTCCGGGTTAGTTCCATTCAAATCATGCAAGTTAGAGTCCAAAACAAGGGCAAAAGTGTTTGGAAAAGTACATACGTTGGAGACGTATCAACTCCCCCAAGCTTAAACCTTTGCTTGTCCTCAAGCAATTCAGTTGACAAACTGAAAGTGATAAAGAAAAACTTTTACAAACTCTGTTTGCTCTTGTTGTTGTAAATATGTAAAGCCAACATTCAAGTTTTCAGCAAAGATTATAACTAACCACATTTGCAATAACAAATAGGTCTCAAGTTTACTCATATCAATGGCATAATCAACTAGCGAGGCATAATAATAAATCTCGGATGACAACACTTTCTCAAAACAATCATAATATGATATAACAAGATGGTATCTCGCTAGCCCTTTCTGAGACCTCAAAACATAAATGCAGAGCACCTTTAAAGATCAAGGACTAACTAGACATTGTAATTCATGGTAAAAGAGATCCAGTCAAGTCATACTCAATGTAAACTAACAGTAATGAATGCAAATGACAGCGGTGCTCTCCAACTGGTGCTTTTTAATAAGAGGATGATGACTCAGCATAAAAGTAAATGGATAGGCCCTGCGCAGAGGGAAGCAGGGATTTGCAGAGGTGCCAGAGCTCGGTTTTGAAATAGAGGTGAATATTATTTTGAGCGGTATACTTTCATTATCAACATAACAACCAAGAGATGGCGATATCTTCCATGCTACACACATTATAGGCGGTTCCCAAACAGAATGGTAAAGTTTATACTCCCCCTTCCACCACAAGCATCAATCCATGGCTTGCTCGAAACAACGAGTGCCTCCAACTAACAAGAGTCCCAGGGGGAGTTTTGTTTGCAATTATTTTGATTTAGTTTGCATAAAGCATGGGACTGGGCATCCCGGTGACCAGCCATTTATCTCGTGAGTGAGGAGCCGAGTCCACTCCTCTTGAGAATAACCCGCCTAACATGGAAGATACAGACATCCCTAGTTGATACATGAGCTATTCGAGCATACAAAACAGGATATTTATTTGAAGGTTTAGAGTTTGGCACATACAAATTTACTTGGAACGGCAGGTAGATACCGTATATAGGTAGGTATAGTGGTGGAATAACTTCGGGGTTTAAGGGATTGGATGCACAAGCAGTATTCCCGCTTAGAAAAGGTGAAGGCTAGCAAAAGACTGGGAAGCGGCCAGCTAGAGAGCGACAACGGTCATGAACATGCATTAAAATTAATCAACACCGAATGCAAGCATGAGTAGGATATAATCCACCATGAACATAAATATCGTGAAGGCTATGTTGATTTTGTTTCAATTACATGTGTGAACATGTGCCAAGTCAAGTCACTTAAATCATTCAGAGGAGGATACCACCCTATCATACCACATCATAACCATTTTAATAGCATGTTGGCACGCAAGGTAAACCATTATAACTCATAGCTAATCAAGCATGACACAAGAAACTATGATCTCTAGTTGTCATTGCAAACATGTTTATTCATAATAGGCTGAATCAGGAACAATGAACTAATCATATTTACAAAAACAAAAGAGGTCAAGTTCATACCAGCTTTTCTCATCTCAGCTAGTCCATCATATATCATCATAATTGCCCTTCACTTACACGACCGAATGATGTGAGTAATAATAATAGTGCACGTGCATTGGACTAAGCTGGAATCTGCAGGCATTCAATAAATAGGAGAAGACAAGGCAATACGGGCTCTTTTGTCAGATCAACAATAATGCATATAAGAGCCTCTTTAACAATTTAATTATGGTCTTCTCCTATCAACCCCCAAAGAAAAGAAAAGAAATAAAACTATTTACACGGGAAAGCTCCCAACAAGCAGAAGAAGAACAGGAAATATTTTTGGGTTTTCTTTTTAATTACTACTACAAGCATGGAAAGTAAACTAATTAAAAGATACAACTAATTTTTTGGTTTTTCTTAAGGTTTATTAAACACACAAGAAGAAAGAATAAAAAAGGAAAATAAACTAGCATGGATGATACAATGAAAAAGTATGAGCACCGACATCTAGCAATGAGTGTGCAAGCATAAATGTAATGTCGGTGAGAAATACGTACTCCCCCAAGCTTAGGCTTTTGGCCTAAGTTGGTCTATGGCCACGGCTGGCCTGGCGGATATCCATAATAATAGTTGGGGTCGTACTGTGATGCAGAAGAGGAAGACTCCGATTACCACTGGCTGACAATCATCTCCGGATCCCACTGATAATTAGACTGTTGTGAAGGATCAAATTGTGGTTCCGGCTCTAGCTCCTCGGCTGGTGCAGGGTTCCGGTAGGCGTGAATAGCCGTCAATGGAACAAGGTACGTGCCTAAAGTCAAATCAAACAAAGAAGGAGCATGCAAGGTAATAGTCTCAGGATGATGTTTATTAAAGAACAATTGATATTTAAGCTCTCCTTCCCTATTCTTAACAATAAAATCATGCGCCACCATACTTTTATAATCTAAATAAACGCGAGGCAGCACCTTTTCTTCCTTCTCATAATGCCTAATAGGTATGTTAAAATGTGCAGCTAGGCGTGTAGCATAGATGCCTCCAAAGATGGGGCCCTTGGTACGGTTCAGACTTAACCGTTTGGCAATAATGCCGCCCATACTAAAAGAGTTATCACCGTATAAACCGTGGTGCAAAATAATAATATCAGGGATACTCAGGTTTCCACAGTTTCCACGGCCAATCAAGCAACAACTAGCAAATAATGCAAAATAACGTAAAACAAGAAAGTGTATGCTAGGGATTCGTGCATCAGAAACCTTCCTTGTTTCCCCTACAGTGATAGTATCGATAAATCCCTCCACATCATCATGATGTGGTTCTTCTGTCTTTCCCTCAAAAGGGACTAAACAAATCCGACAGAAATCATAAAGTGACATCTCCTTATGCTCATCATATAAATAAAACTCCGTCGTAGGTGGTGAGCTCCTAGAATGGAAATGAAAGTTTTGCACAAAGATATTTGTGAGCAAGAGATACTGATTGCATTGGTCATGGAGGAAAGCGGTAAGGCATGCAGTCTGAGCCAATTCATGAAAATCTTCATAAATCCCGGCTGCTCTCAAGAAATCCTTGGAAGGCCATTCACACGCCCGAACCTCCGTGATGCGAGGCAGATTATACTTAGGCTTTGGTGCCTTTTCCTTCGAACTTTGGCTCGATGAGCCCCTCAGAAGTCTCCTCATCATTTTTTGAAAAATTCTGAAATTTTTAGTAACTTCAAAATAAAAGTAAACCAAACTCAATAATATTGATAGTAACTACTCCTACAAGTGCCTAAGGCCTATATCATGCATCAAAACTACTTTTGACCATATAAATTTGACATGCAAGCTCAAGAATAGGGTCACCTAAGCAGCAAAAAATTGCAATGAATAAAGCACTAGAACAAAAACTAATTGGACCAATGGGGGAGTCACATACCAAGGAACAATCTCCCCAAGCAGTTTTGTGAGAGGTGCTTTGAGCAAGGAGATCGAAAATGGCAGCAAAACGAGCTTGGACTCGGGTTTGAGCTGGTTATTCGTGTTTGGGGGAGGAAGAAGGAGTGTATGGGTGAAAGGATAAGTGGAGGAGGGCCACCATGGGCCCACGAGGCAGGGGGACGTGCCCTAGAGGGGTAAGCGCACCCTCCACCCTCGTGGGCAGGTGGTTGGCCCCTCTGGTGTGTTCTCAGCTCCATAAATCCTCAAATATTCTAGAAAAAATCATATTTAATTTTCAGGGCATTTGGAGAACTTTTATTTTCGAGGTATTTTTATATTGCACGGGTAATCAGATAACAGACAGACAAATATTTATTTTTATTTTATTTAATATAAATAATAGAAAGTAAAAGTGGGGTACAGAAGGTTGTGCCTTCTAGTTTCATCCATCTCATGGTCATCAAACGGAATCCACTAACAAGGCTGATCAAGTCTTGTTAACGAACTCATTCCGAATAACATGGAACCGGAGAAATTTCGAATAACACTATGTTACCTCAATGGGGATATGCACATCCCCAATAACAAGAATATCATATTTCTTCTTGACAGTAAGAAGAGGAAATTCAAAACCTCCAAATATAATCGATGGAATTTTTCCAATAGAGTTGATACTATGAACTTGAGGTTGTTTCCTCGGAAAGTGTACCGTGTGCTCATTACCATTAACATGAAAAGTGACATTTCCTTTAGTGCAATCAATAACAGCCCCTGCAGTATTCAAAAAGGGTCTTCCAAGAATAATAGACATACTATCATCCTCGGGAATATCAAGAATAACAAAGTCCGTTAAAATAGTAACATTTGCAACTACAACAGGCACATCCTCACAAATACCGATAGGTATAGCAGTTGATTTATTAGCCATTTACAAAGATATTTCAGTAGGTGTCAACTTATTCAAATCAAGTCTACGATATAAAGAGAGAGGCATAACACTAACACCGGCTCCAAGATCACATAAAGCAGTTTTAACATAGTTTCTTTTAATAGAGCATGGTCTAGTGGGTACTCCTGGATCTCCAAGTTTCTTTGGTATTCCACCCTTAAAAGTGTAATTAGCAAGGATGGTGGAAATTTCAGCTTCCAGTATCTTTCTTTTATTTGTAATAATATCTTTCATATACTTAGCATAAGGATTGGTTTTGAGCATATCAGTTAATCGCATACGCAAAAAGATAGGTCTAATCATTTCAACAAAGCGATCAAAATCCTCATCATCCTCTTTCTTGGATGGTTTGGGAGGAAAGGGCATGGGTTTCTGAACCCAAGGCTCTCTTTCTTTATCATGTTTCCTAGCAACAAACTCTTTCTTATCATAACGTTGATTCTTTGATTGTGGGTTATCAAGATCAACAACAGGTTCAATTTCTATATCATTATCATTACTAGGTGGGGCATCATCATGAACATTATTATTAACATTTTCACTAGTTTCAGTTTCATTACCAGGTTGTGTTTCAGCATCAGAAATAGAAATATCATTTGGATTCTCAGGTGTTTCAACAATAGGATCACTAGAAGCATGCAAAGTCCTATCATTTTTCTTTTTCTTCTTTTTAGAAGAACTAGGTGCATCTAAATTATTTCTCTGAGAATCTTGCTCAATTCTCTTAGGATGGCCTTCAGGATACAAAGGTTCCTGAGTCATTCTACCACCTCTAGTCATAACTCTAACAACATTATCATTATTCTTATTATTCAATTCATTCAGCAAATCATTTTGAGCTTTAAGTACTTGTTCTACTTGAGTGGTAACCATAGAAGCATGTTTACTAATAAGTTTAAGTTCACCTTTGACATTAGCCATATAATCACCCAAGTGTCCAAGCATATTTGAATTGTATTTTAATTGTCTACCAAAATAAGCATTAAAATCTTCTTGCTTAGCCATAAATTTATCAAACTCATCTAAGCATGGGCTAGCAACTTTAGTAAATGGGATTACAGCTTTATCATATCTATAGAGAGAATTTACCTTTACTAACGGTGTTGGGTTATCAAGACCATGAGTTTCTTAAATAGGTAATGGATTAAGATTATATGTTTCTTCAACAGGCGGTAAATTAAGACCATGTATTTCTTCAATAGGAGGTAAATTCTTAACATGTTCAGATTTAATACCCTTTTCTTTCATAGATTTCTTTGCCTCTTGCATATCTTTAGGACTGAGAAATAGAATACCCCTCCTCTTCGGAGTTGGTTTAGGAATAGGCTCGGGAATTGGCTCCCGAGGTGTCCAATTATTTTCATTTGTCAACATATTATTCAATAGAATTTCAGCTTCATCCGGTGTTCTTTCCCTGAAAATAGAACCAACACAACTATCCAGGTAATCTCTGGAGGCATCGATTAGTCCATTATAAAAGATATCAAGTATTTCATTTTTCTTAAGAGGATGATCAGGCAAAGCATTAAGTAATTGGAGAAGGCTCCCCCAAGCTTGTGGGAGACTCTCTTCTTCAATTTGCACAAAATTATATATATCCCTTAAAGCAGCTTGTTTCTTATGAGCAGGGAAATATTTAGCAAAGAAGTAATAAATCAAATCCTAGGGACTACGCACACAACCAGGATCAAGAGAATTAAACCATATCTTAGAATCACCTTTAATGAGAACGGAAATATTTTAAGGATATAAAAGTAGTGAGTTCTCTCATCTTTAGTGAATAGGGTGGCTATATCATTCAATTTAGTAAGATGTGCCACAACAGTTTCAGATTCATAACCATGAAAAGGATCAGATTCAACCTAGGTAATTATATCAGGATCAACAGAGAATTCATAATCCTTATCAGTAACAAAGATAGGTGAAGTAGCAAAAGCAGGGTCAGGTTTCATTCTAGCATTTAGAGATTGCTTACTCCATTTAGCTAATAATCTTTTAAGTTTAGTTCTATTTCTGCAAGCTAAAATAGCTAAAGAAGCATCTTGATAAAAAAACATAACCCTTAGGAATGGCAAGTGGTTCTTCATCATCACTTTCATCAGTATCATCAGATTCAATATTTTCAATTTCTCTAGCCCTAGCAAGTTGTTCATCAAGAAAAGCACTAAGTGGCATAGTAGTATCAGGCATAGAGGTAGTTTCATCATAAGTATCATGCATAGCAGAAGTGGCATCATCAATAACATGCAACAAATCAGAACGAATAGCAGAAGCAGGTGTAGGTGTCGCAAGCTTACTCAAAACAAAATGTGAATCAAGTGCAGAGCTAGATGGCAGTTCCTTACCTCCCCTCGTAGTTGAGGGATAGATCTTGGTTTTTGGATCTCTCAAGTTCTTCATAATGATAAGCAGATATATATCCCAAGTGACTCAAAGAATAGAGCTATGCTCCCCGGCAACGGCGCCAGAAAATAGTCTTGATAACCTCCCAAGTATAGGGGATCGCAACAGTTTTCGAGGGTAGAGCATTCAACCCAAATTTATTGATTCGACACAAGGGGAGCCAAGGAATATTCTCAAGTATTAGCAGCTGAGTTGTCAATTCAACCACACCTGGAAACTTAATATCTGCAACAAAGTGTTTAGTAGCAAAGTAATATGATAGTGGTGATAACGGTAGCAGAAGGTAACAATAGTAAAATTAATGTTTTTGGTATTTTGTAGTGATGATAGCAATAACAACGGAAAAGTAAATAAGCGAAAAACAATATATGGAAAGCTCGTAGGCAATGGATCGCTGATGGAGAATTATGCCGGATGCGGTTCATCATGTAACAGTCATAACCTAGGGTGACACAGAACTAGCTCCAGTTCATTGATATAATGTAGGCATGTATTCCGAACATAGTCATACGTGCTTATGAAAAAGAACTTGCATGACATATTTTGTCCTACCCTCCCATGGCAGCAGGGTCCTTACGTAAACTAAGGGATATTAAGGTCTCCTTTTAATAGAGAACCGGAACAAAGCATTAACACATAGTGAATACATGAACTCCTCAAACTACGGTCATCACCGGTAAGTATCCCGATTATTGTCACTTCGGGGTTAACGGATCATAACACATAATAGGTGACTATAGACTTGCAAGATAGGATCAAGAACACTCATATATTGATGAAAACATAATAGGTTCAGATCTGAAATCATAGCACTCGGGCCCTAGTGACAAGCATTAAGCATAGCAAAGTCATAGAAACATCAGTCTCAGAACATAGTGGACACTAGGGATCAAACCCTAACAAAACTAACTCGATTACATGATAGATCCCATCCAACCCATCACCGTCCAGCAAGCTTACGATGGAATTACTCATGCATGGCGGTGAGCATCATGAAATTGGTGATGGAGGATGGTTGATGATGACGATGGCGACGGATTCCCCTCTCCGGAGCCCCGAACGGACTCCAGATCAACCCTCCCAAGAGGTTTTAGGGCTTGGCGGCGGCTCTGTATCGTAAAACGTGATGATTTCTTCTCTCTGATTTTTTTCTCCCTGAAACTCAATATATGGAGGTGGAGTTGGAGTCGGAGAGGCAACAGGGGGCCCACGAGGTAGGGGCGCGCCCTAGGGGGTAGGCGCGCCCCCCACCCTCGTGGCAAGGTGGTGCCCCCCTGGCCTTCATCTTTGGCAGGTATTTTTCTTATTTTCTGAAAAGTGTCTCCGTGAAGTTTCAGGTCATTCCGAGAACGTTTGCTCCTGCACATAAATAACACCATGGTAATTCTGCTGAAAACAGCGTCAGTCCGGGTTAGTTCCATTCAAATCATGCAAGTTAGAGTCCAAAACAAGAGCAAAAGTGTTTGGAAAAGTAGATACGTCGGAGACATATCAGGACCCGCGCTCCGGACTTTTCCACGATGGCCGCCTACAACGGCGACGAGTGGCTACCCATGGTCAAGCCCCTGGCGAAGTCGTAAGTATCCGGACACCATAGTAATTCATGGTATGTTTTATTGCACTGCTTCTCCTCATGCCGAATATGATTATGCAGTCCGTCCCGAGCCCATCTCGACGTATCTTTGTCGAGCGGTTCGTTGGACTTGTCGGATATGAACATCGGTTCTCTTCCGACCGCCTCCACTCCTTGCCCTGCGGACAACATCGAGGTGTTGTCTCAACAGGCACTAGGCCAAGGGGAGGCAGTCCTGGGGGTGCCTCGAGGCGACCTTCCGGACCTTGGGCGCAAAGGGAGCCAGACTCCCATGGACTTCAGGTTCAGCCCCTAGCCGAACACTGCACCAAAACCTTCAATGGTTTCGGACTCTGGCAGGCAATCCCCCGTTAGGGGGGGCAGCCGCCCGTCCCGGTGTCCTCTGTCCATCCACAGGCACCGGAAAACTTGCTGGAAGCGCTTCGCAGCGCTTCCATCGATGAAGAGCACCGCACTATCATGAGTGCGGTGATTGAGAAAGTTCAGTCCACCAAAAACAGACTGACCGAAACTTGTGCCAGCCTCCTAACAGGCTTTGAGGTAAGCAATGAAAATATAGGAAAATATTACCGCATGGACAATAGCCCCTGATGCTCTGTTCGGCGTTCGCAAAGAAAGGCCGAATAGAGGATCAAATGATAACTCAGGAGTCTAATCTGAAAAATGTCTATGTGTATGTGCAGGCTTCACTGCTGGCTGCTATCGCACGTACTGCGGAGGTCTCTGCGCTGAAGCGGGACCTGAAGCGGTCCGAGGACGAGCTTGGCCTTACCAAGAGGCAGCTCAAGGAGAGCAAAGGTAAGAAATACCCCTGTCTATATAGTTAAAAATAAATTCGGGTGTAAAGTAATAGGATCATCATGAATTTGCCAGGGGCCACTACCGAAGTGGAAACCCTGAGGAAGGCGCTACCCGAGGCCGAAGACAAAGCGGACAAGGAGCGCATTGAACGGGAGAAGCAAGAAGCCCGAGTAGGCGAGGTGCAGCAAGAGCTCGAGGCTCTCGCCAAAAAGCACGAGTCCTTGGAGCTTGACTCTAAGACGCAAGAGTCCGAGCTCGCGCAGGCGCTGGAAAGCATTCGTAGCGCCAAGGCCGAAGCCCACAAGGCCCTCCAGGAGATTGACGCGGTGAAGAAGATAGCAGCGGGTAAGGCATTCATTATGCAAAGCAAGCACATGAAGGAGACTTTCCTTTTTCTTACCCGAGTTCGGAGCTCTCCAGGAGCATTTGCAGATCTTCCCTGCAGTGTACTGGATAACGCAGAGTTTTACCGAGCTAAGGAGGGGAGCTCGACGGAGAAGTGGTTCTGGTCTCAGTATACTGGGACCGAACACCCGGTGCCCTTGAGCGACCAGCTGAAGCAATTGGTCGAGCTTCACAAGGCGGCCGAACAGGCCATGAAGGGCCTTATAGTCCGGATGTGGCCCGGCGAGCCCCTGCCCGGCAGCTACTCCGGTCTGGTGAGGCGGCTTGTGGATGCCTGCCCACGGCTTGAAGTCATAAAGCGGTCCGTCTGCATCGAGGGCGCGCGCAGGGCTTTTGCCCGGGCGAAGGTGCACTGGGCGAAGCTAGACGCTATGAAGCTTGTGAAGGAGGGGCTGCCGGAGGGCAAGGAGCATCGCTACCCCGAAAATTATTATGAGAGTGTCCTGAAGGGTTCCAGCCTAGTGGCGGATGAGTGTGCCAAGGATGTAATTTTTGAATGAACATGCTCGTGTGATCCTATAATATGAAACGAGTTCATTTGCGCCATGCGATGTTTTTCTAATTTAAAATATTACCTTGTGTGCGGCCGTTTATAAAATCTGAGAGTTGGCCAGTCGTCGGCTTTTGTCCCCATGTAACTAGTACTGGGGTGTTTGGGATAAATATGAGCACTCTTTACCCCAATTTTGGGTCCTTCAAGGGAGGTGTTCAGCACAGCGAACCAGGCAATCGGACTATAAGGCTTTATCACTCTCACTTACCAATAGAAGTCTACAATTTTAAACTTTGGCAAAGCCCCTAGTGATCGGAAGGCTGAATTTGGGGCGCTATACACGCCTAAGCCGGACAAGGCCGACTCCTCGCCCGAAGCGGAAAAAGTCTTTAAGGACTTGAGACCTCTCGAACAGCGACCAGTCTCTCGCCTTATCATGACAGTCAGTTTTCGGCTTTCTCTACTAAGGTGCTCATCCGGAAGAACCGGACACAATCGCAGTATTTCTCCCACCGCTACCTCAGCCGATATAGCGGAATGTAAGGTACCAAAGCATGGGAGCCGGGCAAACCCAACATTTCACCAAAGACATGATTCGGAACTGATGCATATAATGCTATAAGTTCGGGGTGTCGCACTGTCGAAAGTGTTCGGACTTCTTGTGTCGTATTATGGGTAAACGAAAGCCCCTGGCGTGCTGACCGTACCCGAACGTGCGGGAGCGGATTGTCGTAGGTGGACATATAAGAGAGAGAGAAATAAAAAAACTAAAATAATGCAATGATAGACTACTGATATGCATTGTTATTTAAATAATACGTTGATGTGTACTCATACAAGTAGTGCAATAAGCAGAAAGTAGGACAATTCGAAATGTCCTATCCCAGGGCAAGCTGCGTATAGAAAGAGGGTATTATTATTAGAGACCACCCGGGGGTTCCCGTGTACGTCTTAGCTTCTTGCCGCCTTGGTAGTTCCTTCCCGTAATGTGTCCGGCAATCATACTGCCGGAAAGGGCTTCCATAGAGTTAGGCCCTGAAAGAGAAAATAAATGATAAAGATATACAGCCCCTAGGGCGGTTAAGCCGAATTGCGGGACGTGCCCTGATCGTGCCCCCGCCTATGTCCATGGTATTTTCAGTGCGTAATTATGTACGTGCGGCACGGATTTCGTCGCTTGACTGGGACTGGGACGGGGGCGATTTTCTAGGCAAGCTCTGAACGTGCTAGGCAATCCTGTTGCAGTTTACTCCGGACACGCTTAAAGGTGTTCAGGGGCTGTATCGCCTAATTGGTGGTTTTTCTTGAAAGGCTGCTTTGTGCTTCTGCTACAAGGGCCATAGTGTGCTCTTCCGTGCGGAGCGAGCGTTCTGTGTTTCCATTTACCGTTATGACCCCCCTAGGTCTTGGCATCTTGAGCTTGAGGTATGCGTATGCATCACTGTGTTAAATTTTGCAAATGTTGTTCGTCCGAGCAATGCGTGATAGCCACTGCGAAACGGGACGATATCGAAGATTAACTCCTCGCTTCGGAAGTTGTCCGGTGATCCGAAGACCACTTCCAGTGTGATTGAGCCTGTGCAATGGGCCTCTACACCTAGGATGACGGCTTTAAAGGTGGTTTTGCTGGGTTTGATCCTCGAGGGATCGATACCCATTTTCTGCACTGTATCCTGATAGAGCAGGTTCAGGCTGCTGCCGCCGTCCATAAGGACTCGAGTGAGGTGAAATCCGTCAATGATGGGGTCTAGGACCAGTGCGGTGGATCCGCCATGACGGATGCTAGTGGGGTGGTCCCTACGATCAAAGGTGATCGGGCAAGCAGACCATGGGTTGAACTTTGGGGCGACGGGCTCCATCGCATAGACGTCCCTTAGTGCACGGTTCCGCTCCCTCTTGGGAATGTGGGTTGGGTATATCATGTTCACCGTCTTCACTTGTGGGGGGAACCCCTTCTGTCCTCCTGTGTTCGGCGGCCTGGGCTCCTCCTCGTCATCATTGTGCAGCCCCTTGTCCTTGTTTTCAGCGTTTAACTTGTCGGCCTGCTTGAACACCCAACATTCTCTGTTGGTGTGATTGGCTGGCTTGTCGGGGGTGCCGTGGATTTGACATGAGCGATCTAGTATGCGATCCAAACTAGACGGAGCTGGAGTACTTCTTTTAAATGGCTTTTTCCGTTGACCGAATCTAGAGCCTATGAATCCGACATTGGTTGTCGTGTCTTCTGTGTTATCGCCGTTATTGCGGCGCTTTGGCCTGTTACGACGTTGCCTACCGTTGGCATCTTTGGTATCCAAAGTGCCCGGATTCCTCGATGTGTTGTTGCTGCGAGCCAGCCAGCTATCCTTGCCCGTGCAAAAGCGGGTCATGAGTGTTGTGAGGGCTGCCATAGATTTCGACCTCTCCTGGCCAAGGTGGCGAGGCAGCCATTCATCACGGATGTTATGCTTGAATGTCGCTAAGGCCTCTGCGTCTGGACAGTCGACGATTTGGTTTTTCTTAGTCAGGAACCATGTCCAAAATTGTCTGGCCGATTCCCCTGGCTGCTGGGTTATATGGCTCAAGTCGTCAGCATCCGGTGGCCGCACATAAGTGCCCTAGAATTTGTCCAGGAATGCGTCTTCCAGATCCTCCCAAATGCCTACGGAGTCTGCTGGCAAGCTGTTCAGCCAATGCCGAGCTGGTCCTTTGAGTTTTAGTGGGAGGTACTTGATGGCATGTAGATCATCGTCACGAGCCATGTGGATGTGAAGGAGGAAATCCTCAATCCATACAGCGGGATTTGTTGTGCCGCCGTATGATTCGATATTTACAGGTTTGAAACACTCCGGGAATTCATGATTCATAACTTCATCAGTGAAGCATAGGGGGTGTGTGGCGCCTCTGTGCCGGGCTATATCCCAACGCCGTTCGTATGACTCTTGTCTGCTGTATTCGCCCCAGCCGGATTTACTCTTGGTGTATCCGACGCGACGATCATCGTCCCGTGTTGGCGCGCGTGCCCGTGACCCGTATATTGACCTTGTGATTTTTGCCTTACTGTCCAATACGTCTCGTAGGTCCCCTGTGTTGCCATGGGCCCTAGTATTTTTGATTGAGTGGCGGCGGGGTGCAGGCTGAAACGCCTCTCTGGCTCAGCCACGTAGTGGCCGGTCAGCCGCATTGTACACTGGTGAATGAGGTTTCAATGCTTCCTCCTGGAGGTGAGGTAGCAACCTGCGTTTTGGGTAACTCTTGGAGGGGCGCTCGAGTTCGTACTCCTCGGCCGCAAGGACTTCGGTCCATCTGTCTGCTAGCAAGTCTTGATCAGCTTGAAGCTATTGCCGCTTTTTCTTCAGGCTATTTGCCGCGGCCATAAGCTGGCGCTTGAAGCGCTCTTCCTCGACGGGGTCCTCAGGCACGATAAATTCTTCGTCGCCGAGGCTCGTCTCGTCTTCGTACAGAGGCATGTAATTGTCCCCCTCCGGTTCTCCATCTACTGCCCGTTCTGGAGGGCTAGCTTGTTCGTCCTCCGGCTCTACATCGTGCTGGAGCGGATTGTTGTTGTCTTCGGCACTATCCGGAGTGTTATTATCTCCTGTGCCGGTATCACTACTTTTGCTGTGGCGGGACTTAGAGCGGCTCCGCTGACGTTGGCGCTTGGGTTGCTTCTTGGAGGGGTCATCCTCCGCTGTCTCGTCGCCATTGCCTTCTTTGGGGGTGTCCACCATATATATATCATATGCTGAGGTGGCGGTCCAGCGCCCCGTGGGTGGTGGTTCCAGTTTGTCTCCTGCATCGTTGTCCATACCGTCAAAGTCTTCGGAGTCAAAGTCGAGCATGTCGGTTAAATCGTCGACAATGGCTACTAAGTGGGTGGTGAGTGGGTAGCGAATTTCTTCGTCATCCGCATCCCATTCTAGCCGGACATAGTTCGACCAAGGTTCTCCTGACAGGGAGAGGGACCTCAATGAATTTAGCACATCGCCGAAAGGTGAGTGCTGAAAGATATCCGCGGAGGTGAACTCCATGATCGACGCCCAATCGGATTCGATGGGTGTGGATGCAGGCGGCTCGGAGTCCGTGGCCGGAGAAGAATCCAATGGTTCGGCGACACGGCTCTCGTAAGGGGTGAAGTCCGTATCCGGCTCTATCGCCACTGAGAGTGCGGCCTCCATGGCGGGGTCTATCCCTCTGCTCTCAGATGGCGCGATTTGCTCCGGATTGGTGGCCAGAGTAGTTGCAGATGCGATCTCCCGAACATTGTCCGACGGCAGAGTTACCTCATGCTCATCGCGACTGTGCGACACACCTGACATGGGCTCGAATCCATCAAAGATCAAGTCTCCGCGGATGTCAGCCGTGTAGTTCAAGTTTCCGAATCTGACCGATGGCCAGGGGCGTAGCTCTCGATCTGCTCCAGATGACCAAGCGAATTGGCCCGCAGTGCTAAGCCGCCAAATACAAAGATCTGCCCGGGGAGGAAAACCTCACCCTGGACCGCATCGCTATTGATGATTGAAGGAGCCATCAAGCCTTCGGTGACGACACAGTGGAACTCTCAATGAAAGCACCAATTCGGTGTCAAAACCAGTGGATCTCGGGTAGGGGGTCCCGAACTGTGCGTCTAAGGCGGATGGTAACAGGAGGCAGGGGACATGATGTTTACCCAGGTTTGGGCCCTCTTGATGGAGGTAATACCCTACGTCCTGCTTGATTATTCTTGATGATGTGAGTATCACAAGAGTTGATCTACCACGAGATCGTAGAGGGTAAACCCTAGAAGCTAGCCTATGGTATGATTGTATGTTGTCCTACGGACTAAACCCTCCGATTTATATAGACACCGGAGGGGGCTAGGGTTACACAAGGTCGGTTACAAGGGAGGAGATATACAAATCCGTATTGCCTAGCTTGCCTTCCATGCCAAGGAGAGTCCCATCCGGACACAGGACGAAGTCTTCAATCTTGTATCTTCATAGTCAAACAGTCCGGCCAAAGGATATAGTCCGGCTGTCTGGAGACCCCCTAATCCAGGACTCCCTCAGAGGGGTATTGAATATCGTTAAGAATCTAAACATATGATCTTCCACCAAATAAACCAACTAGTGTCAACTACAAGGAGTAATCAACACTACTAGCAACTCACATGCACCAATTTGAGGTTTTGGGACAAAGATTGAATACAAGGGATGAACTAGGGTTTGAGAGGAGATGGTGCTGGTGAAGATGTTGATGAAGATTGCCCCTCCCTCGATGAGAGGATCGTTGGTGATGACGATGGCTTCGATACCCCCCCCCCCCCGGAGGGAATTTTCCTCAGCAAAATAGCTCCGCCGGAGCCCTAGATTGCTTCTGCCCAGGTTCCGCCTCGAGAAGGTGGCGCTTCATACGCAATGCTTCCTTATGATTTTTTCTAGGTCAAAACCTTTCTTATAGCAGAAGAGGGGCACTAGACGATGGCCAGGGGGGCCACAAGCCCTAGGGGTGCGCCCTCGGGGTAGGGCGCGCCCCTAGGCTTGTGGCCACCCGGTGGGTCCCCTCTGGTAGTTTCTTCGCCCAATAATTTTATATATTCCAAAATAATTCTCCGTAAATTTTTAGGACCGTTGGAGTTGTGCAGAATAGGTATCTCAGATTTGCTCCTTTCCGGTCTAGAATTCCAGCTGCTAGCGTTCTTCCTCTTCATGTAAATCTTGTAAAATAAGAGAAAAAGGCATAAGTAATGTGCCATAATATGAAATAACAACCCATAATGCAATACATATCAACATAAAATCATGATGCAAAATGGACGTATCAACTCCCTCAAGATTAGACCTCGCTTGTCCTCAAGCGAAAGATGAAATAGATAATCATGTCCACATGTTTAGAGATAGAGGTGTCGATAAAATATAATACGGACATGAAGGAATCATGATCATCTTTAGAACATCAACATATTGTCATATAACTTCTTATGCTAAAGTGATAATTCATTCACAAGGTAAAGTATGAACTAAAAACTTCACTGAAAACTAATAAATTATGATCTCAGTCATTGAAGCAATTGCAGTTTATCATAATATCAAAAAGAGTCAATGCAAGAGCTTTTATGTAGCAAGTCCACACACTCAACTATCTTTTAGTATTTCACAATTGCTAACACTCACGCGATACTTATGAGATCAAAGCCTTAATCGGACACAGAGAAAGATAGGGGCTTATAATTTCGCCTCCCAACCTTTTACCTCAAGGGTAATGTCAAAAATAAGAACTTTTGTTTCCTTTTGTTTCTTTGAATAAAGAGCTGTGAGGCTGTTGCCTTGCAGTATATAGTCAAAAACAATAATAATTTATGATCATCTACATCCGAGTGGTTATATATATCTGGATCTTTCCCTAGCATATAGTGCTTGCCAAAAAGAAAAAGTGTAAAAAGGAAAGGTGAATATCACCATGACTCTTGTATAAGGATTGGAGATAAAAATAAAAGATAGGCCCCTTCGTAGAGGGAAGCAGAGGTTGTCATGCGCTTTTATGGTTGGATGCACAAAATCTTAATGCAAAATACCATCAATTTATATTGCCGCTTGTGATAAAGAACTTTATTATGCAGTCCGTCGCTTTTATTTCTTCCATATCACAAGTTCGTATAAAGTTTATTTTCTTCACACTAAAAGATCATACATATTTAGAGAGCAAGTTTTATTGCCTGCACCGATGACGACTTACTTGAAGGATCTTACTCAATCCATAGGTAGATATGGTGGACTCTCATGGCAAAACTGGGTTAAGGGATTTTGGATGCACAAGAAGATTTGGCTAGCATAGGATGATAAGCAAGCTCAACATGTTAGAGGATCCATGACAATATTACTTCTATTCGGATATAATAAAATATAACCCATTATGTTGTCTTCCTTGTCCAACATCAACCTTTTAAAATACAATATTTTAATGAGTGCTCACAATCACAAAAGATGTCCAAGATAGTATATTTATATGTGAAACCTCTCTTTCTTTATTACTTCCTATTAATTGCAACAATGACCAAAACTATGTTCGTCAACTCTGAACAAATTTTATTCATCATACTCTTTATATGTGAAGTCATCACTCTTTATAAGATCATTATATAATCTTCTTTATTTCTTTTATTCCTTTCTTTTATCAAATCCTAGCAAGAAAGCAAAACCCTCTACTCAAAACTAATCTTTATTATGTAACTCTCGGACTCGATTACATAGAGGGAACACAAAGCAAAACTCAAAGACTAGATCATACTAAAACTTTTATTCGACTAGATGACGATAAAACCAAAAGGATCAAACTAAGATAAATGATAAAGGTAAAGATGTGACGATGATATGATATCGAGACATCTCCTCGAAGCTTGGCACAAGCCAAAGGGACTGCCCATACCCATATACTCAAATCTCCTTCTTCGGAGGTGGTGGTGGTGATGAGGTTTCTGTCAGCTTCATTAAACTACCCTTCAGGTCCTGCAATTCTTGGAGTATGCGTTGAAGCATATTTGCATTCTTCTGAATTTCCTCCAAAAGATGCTTATTTTTAGGCCACCAAGAACTTTTCCCTGCATCGCTTTCACTTGGGCGGGATATATCCAATTGGAGGGTATATGTGCATGAGGAGTATTCTCCACTCCATAGTTATGAACCAAATTATGAAAGTTGTTCCGATGTAACCTGTGTAAGGGCCTCCTAGGGGGAAGCCCTTCTCATATCTCTTGGCCTTCATGGTTTCTTGTAATCCCTATTGCTTGATGCAGATTTTGAACAGTAGAGATGCCAGCTAGAGTGCCTCTCTCTGAAGCTGGAGGCTGAACCTCAAGCGAATCTCCTTCATCCTCCTCCATCAAGACTCCCTCGGCATCATCCCTCCTGAGTTCCATCTGCATCAACCAAGCATCCTCTTCCACATTTGAAAGGATCGATATGGTTGACTAGAGGGGGGGTGAATAGGCAACTAACAATTTTTAGCCTTTCTTTAACAAGTTAAAGTTTGCATCAAAATAGGTTGTCTAGAAATGCAACTAGGTGAGCAACCTATATGATGCAACGAGGATAGGTACACAAGCAAGCAAGAGATATAAAACAAGTAAGCTTGCTTAAATAAAGGCATGAGATAACCAAGAGTGGAGACGGTGGAGACGAGGATGTGTTGCCGAAGTTCCTTCCCTTTGAGAGGAAGTACGTCTCCGTTGGAACGGTGTGGAGGCACAATGCTCCCCAAGAAGCCACTAGGGACACCGTATTCTCCTCACGCCCTCACACAATGCGAGATGCCGTGATTCCACTATTGGTGCCCTTAAAGGCGGCTACCGAACCTTTACAAAGAAGGTTGGGGCTCTCTCCACAACTTAATTGGAGGCTCCCAACGAAACCACGAAGCTTCACCACAATGGAATATGGCTCCGAGGTGACCTCAACCGTCTAGGGTGCTCAAACACCCAAGAGTAATAAAATCCACACAAGAAAGTATGGGGGAACCAAATATCCTTTGGTGGAAGTGTAGATCTAGGTCTCCTCCTTCAATCCCTAGCAAATCAACAAGTTTGAGTGGCTAGAGAGAGAGATCGGGCAAGAGAGCTTGAAGGGCATCAATGGTGGAGTGAGAGAGGTCAAAGGTAGGAGTGGTAGGTGGGAGAAGCTCCCTTATATAGTCACCCTCAATTTCCAACCGTTACTGTGATTTTAGCACTGCAGTGGTACAACCGGTCCTCGTCCCGGTACAACCGGGACTCACGGTGTATCTGCAGAACCCTACCAAGCGGTACAACCAGACCAGGGGGGCGGTAGTACTGGCTAAGAAAAATAACCGGACTAACCGCCTGGCCACCGCACAAACACTGCATCAAAACAGGAGCTTGACCGGTACTTGGGCGGTGCCTGGCCGGAACAACCGTATGGCCTTGAGCTCTTGGGTGGCTAAGTCCTGAGCGGAAGAACTGCTCGGACCACCGGTGGTACCGGTCAGCGTGGAACAACCGGACCAACCGGGCCACTACCGCCCAAGAACCGCATCAAACCAGAAGCGAGAGCGGTACTTGAGCGGTGCATGGACGGAACCACCGCCCCAGCTGTTGCAGAGCATGGTGGCAGTACCATCGCCCGGAGGCAGCGGTACAACCGCTCGAGCACAGCTGGTGAGCGACAAGACCCAGTGGTACAACCGCTCCAGAGAGCGGTAAAACCACTGGGCAGAAACAGTGAGCAGAAAAGAAAAGAGGGGAAGAGGCAAGGAAAACTCTCTCTCACACACACACCTGAGGAAGGCAAAGAGAGGGTGAGAAAAGTGTACGTGAACTGATTCCCCCAGAGCTTCCTAATGAGGATTCCCTCTTGATAGTACGGGTACTCTACGACCAAAGAAAATAATACCGTAGAGGACACGTCTTTGATCTTTTCCTTCGAGAGGTAATAGCAATCCGATGTAAGCCTAAGCATCGAGAACCTGAAACATAAAGCACACGTTTAGACCACCAAGGGTTGTCATCATCATCCAAAACATAAAGTAGGGAAATGCCCTTTCAACATTGTTGGAGGAGGAACAAGACATGATGCCTGGCCTTGAAAACTCTGGCAGAAAACAGCTCAAAATGAGAACATAAGATATTGCCATGGTACGGTGGTCAAAACCATCGTGAGATTATATAATGAATTTTTACCGTGAAAAACAAGTAATTTGGGAGAAAACAGAGTCTGGAGGCCACACGAGGTGGCCACAAGCTTGGGAGGCGCGCCCCCACGGCTTGTCGCCTCCTTGTGTACTGTTCGGAATACTTCTTATTTTCCTATTTTTTAAATATTCCAAAACGGAGAAAAATGTTGTTGGGAAAGTTTTGGAGTCGGTTTAGTTACCATATCACATACCTACTCCTTTTCACGGTCTTGGATCATTCTGGTAGGTTTCCCTTATGTACTGCTTCGGAGTTATGCTATTAATAATATTGGTTTAAATATTAATGGGAGTACCTGAGATATAATGTTTGATTCTTTGCTCGTTCACCACCTTCGGATCATTGCCCTCGGCATTGTTGATTTTCATGGCACCAGAATGATAAACTTCCTAGATAATGTAAGGCCCTTTCCATTTAGAGAGAAGTTTTCCTACAAAAAATCTTAAACGAGAATTGTATAGCAATACATGATCACCAACATTAAATTCTTGCTTTTGTATCCTTTTGTCATGCCATCTTTTAACTTTTTCTTCAAACAACTTGGCATTTTCATAGGCTTGGGTTTCACCAAGTGAGCTAATGTCAAATAACCTCTTCTCACTAGCAAGTTTGAAATCATAGCTGAGCTCTTTAATTTTGCAATAGGATTTATGTTCTAGTTCAAGAGGTAAGTGACATGCTTTTCCGTAAACCATTTTATATGGAGACATACCCATAGGGTTTTTATAAGCAGTTCTATAAACCCATAATGCATCATCAAGTTTCTTAGACCAATTATTTCTAGATCTATTAATAGTCTTTTGCAAGATCAACTTTATTTCTCTGTTACTTAATTCTACTTGACCACTAGACTGAGGATGATATGGAGATGCAATTATATGGTTAACATCATACTTAGCAAGCAATTTGCGGAATGCACCATGAATAAAGTGTGAACCACCATCAGTCATTAAATATCTAGGGACTCCAAACCTCGGAAAAATAAATTCTTTAAGCATTTTAATGGAGGTGTTATGATCAGCACTACTAGGTGGAATAGCTTCTACCCACTTAGTAACATAATCAATAGCAACTAAAATATGAGTATACCCATTAGAGGATGGAAAAGGTCCCATATAATAAAATCCCCAAACATCAAATGATTCAATAACAAGTGAATAATGCATACGCATTTCCTGACGTCCACTAATATTACCAATTCTTTGACATTCATCGCAAGACAAGACAAACTTACGAGCATCTTAAAAAGAGTAGGCCAATAAAAACCAGATTGTAATACCTTGTGTGCAGTTTTGTCTCTAGCATGGTGTCCTCCATAGGCCTTAGAGTGACACTTGCATAGGATCTGTTCCTGTTCATGCTCAGGTACACAACATCTAATAACACCATCTACTCCTTCTTTATAAAGGTGTGGGTCATCCTAGAAGTAATGTCTTAAATCATAGAAAAACTTTTTTCTTTTGTTGGTATGTGAAACTAGGTGGTATAAATTCAGCAACAATGCGATTAGCATAGTCTGCATACCATGGAGTACTACGAGAAGCATTTATGACAGCTAGTTGTTCATGAGAAAAGCTATCATCAATAGGTAGTGGGTCATCAAGAATATTTTCTAACCCAGACAAGTTGTCTGCTACGGGGTTTTCAGCCCCTTTCCTATCAGTAATATGTAAATCAAATTCTTGTAGCAAGAGAACCCATCTAATAAGTCTAGGTTTAGCATCTTTCTTTTCCATAAGGTATTTAATAGCAACATGATTGGTGTGAACAATCACTTTGGAATCAACAATATAAGTCTGAACTTGTCACAAGCAAATACAACTGCAAAAAATTCTTTTTCAGTAGTAGCATAATTTCTTTGAGCATTGTCTAGAGTTTTACTAGCACAATGGATAACATTTAATTTCTTATCAACTCTTTGTCATAGAATAGCACCAATAGCATAATCACTAGCATCACATATAATTTTAACTGGTAAGTTCCAATCAGGTGGTTGAACAATGGGTGCAGAAATTAAGGCTTTCTTAAGCATTTCGAATGCTTCTAAACAATCATCATCAAAAACAAGTGGAACATATTTTTGCAAGAGATTAGTAAGAGGCCTAGAAATTTTAGAGAAGTCTTTAATAAATCTCCTAAAGAAACCAGCATGACCAAGGAAACTTCTTATACCTTTGATATCTTTAGGACACGACATCTTTTCAGTAGCATCTACTTTAGCTTTACCAACTTCAATACCTCTTTCAGAGATTTTATGCCCCAAGACAATACCTTCATTAACCATAAAGTGGCACTTCTCCCAATTCAAGACAAGATTAGTTTCTTCACGTCTCTGCAAAACTTGATCAAGGTTGCTTAAACATCATCAAAAGGAGTTCCGTAAATGGAGAAATCATCCATGAAAACCTCAACAATCTTTTCACAAAAGTAAGAGAATATAGCAGTCATACATCTTTGAAAGGTAGCAGGTGCATTGCATAAACCAAAAGGCTACGTCTATAAGCAAAAGTACCAAAAGGGCAAGTAAAAGTAATTTTTTCTTGATCCTCTCGTGACACGGGTATTTGAGAAAAACCAGAGTAACAATCTAGGAAGCAAAAGTGTGTATGTTTTGATAGTATTTATAGCATTTGATCAATAAAAGGTAGAGGATAATGATCTTTCCTAGTGGCTTTGTTTAATTTTCTAAAATCAATTACCATTCTATAACCTGTAATATTTCTTTGTGGAATCAATTCATTTTTATCATTAGGAACAACAATAATACCTCCCTTCTTAGGGACACAACGAACATGTCTTACTCATCTACTATCAACAATAGGATAGATTATACCTGCTTCTAGAAGCTTTAATATTTCATTTCTTACCACTTCTTTCATCTTAGGATTTAACTGTCGTTGGTGATCAACAACTGGTTTAGCATCAGGCTCCATATTAATTTTATGCTGACATATATCGGTGGTCGATAGAACTTGAGGGAATATTTGTTCTACATTTAGCTCCTTGTTGCGTTCAACACTCTTACTTATTGAAAGAGGCTACAACTGATCCCCTATACTTGTGGGTTATCAATAGCCCCTAATAAGTCTAATATGAAGCAAATCTGCCCTAGTGGAAATAATAAAGTTATTATTTATTTCCTCATATCATTATAAATGTTTATTATTCATGCTAGAATTGTATTAACCAGAAACTTAGTACATGTGTGAATGCATAGACAAACAGAGTGTCACTAGTATGCCTCTACTTGACTAGCTCATTAATCAAAGATGGTTAAGTCTCCTAACCATAGACATGAGTTTTCATTTGATTAACGGGACCACATCATTAGAGAATGATGTGATTGACTTGACCCATCTGTTAGCTTAGCACGATGATGGTTTAGTTTGTTGATGCTGCTTTCTCCATAACTATACATGTTCCTATGACTATGAGGTTATGCAACTCCCGATTACCGGAAGAACACTTTGTGTGCTACCAAATGTCAAAACATAACTAGGTGATTATAAAGGTGCTCTACAGGTGTCTCCGATGGTACTTGTTGAGTTGGCATAGATCAAGATTAGGATTTGTCAATCTGATTGTCGGAGAGGTATCTCTGGGCCCACTCGGTAATGGACATCACTATAAGCCTTGCAAGCATTGTAACTAATGAGTTAGTTGCGAAGTGATGTATTACTGAACGAGTAAAGAGACTTGCCGATAACGAGATTGAACTAGGTATTGAGATACCGACGGTCGAATCTCGGGCAAGTAACATATCGATGACAAAGGGAACAACGTATGTTGTTATGCGGTTTGACCGATAAAGATCTTCATAGGATATGTGGGAGCCAATATCAGCATCCAGGTTCCGCAATTGGTTATTGACCGGAGACGTGTCTCGGTCATGTCTACATAGGTCTCGAACCCATAGGGTCCGCACGCTTAAAGTTCGGTGACGATCGGTATTATGAGTTTTTGTGTTTTGATGTACCGAAGGTAGTTCGGTGTCCCGGGTATGATCACGGACATGACAAGGAGTCTCGAAATGGTTGAGACGTAAAGATCGATATATTGGACGACTATATTCGGACACCGGAAGTGTTCCGGGTCGTTTCGGAGAAAACCGGAGTGCCGGAGGGTTACCGGAACCCACCCCCCCGGGAGAAATAGTGTGCCTTATGGGCCTTAGTGGAGAGAGCGAGGGCTATCCTTGGTAAGGCCGCGCGCCCCTCCCACTCTGGTCCGAATTGGACTAGGAGAGGTGGGGCGAGCCCCCCTCTTCTTCTCTCTCCCCCCTTCCTTTCCCCCTCCTAGTAGGAGTATGAAAGAGGGGAGTCCTACTCCTACTAGGAGGAGGACTCCTCCTCCTGGCGCGCCTACTGGGGCCGGTCGGCCTCCCTACCTTGCTCCTTTATATACGGGGGCAGGGGCACCTCTAGAGACACAAGTTGATCTGTTGATCTCTCCCAGCCATGTGCGGTGCCCCCCTCCACCATAATACACCTCGATCATATCGTAGCGGTGCTTAGGAGAAGCCCTGCGTCGGTAGCATCATCATCATCGTCATCATGCCGTTGTGCTGAAGAAACTCTCCCATGAAGCTCTGCTGGATCGGAGTTCGTGGGACGTCATCGAGCTGAACGTGTGCTGAACTCGGAGGTGTCGTGCGTTCGGTACTTGGATCGGTCGGATCGTGAAGATGTACGACTACATCAACCATGTTATGCTAACGCTTCCGCTTTCGGTCTACGATGGTATGTGGACACACTCTCCCCTCTCGTTGCTATGCATCACCATGATTCCTGTGTGTGCGTAGGAATTTTTTTGAAATTACCACGTTCCCCAACAGTGGCATCCGAGCCAGGTTTATGCGTAGATGTTATATGCACGAGTAGAACACAAGTGAGTTGTGGACAATACAAGTCAGATTGCTTACCAGCATGTCACACTTTGGTTTGGCGGTATTGTTGGATGAAGCGGCCCGGACCGACATTACGCGTACGCTTACACGAGACTGGTTCTACCGACGTGCTTTGCACACAGGTGGCTGGCGGGTGTCAGTTTCTCCAACTTTAGTTGAATCGAGTGTGGCTACGCCCGGTCCTTGAGAAGGTTAAAACAATACTACCTTGACAAACTATCGTTATGGTTTTGATGCGTAGGTAAGAACGGTTCTTGCTTAGCCCGTAGTAGCCATGTAAAACTTGCAACAACAAAGTAGAGGACGTCTAACTTGTTTTTGCAGGGCATGTTGTGATGTGATATGGTCAAGACATGATGCTATATTTTATTGTATGATATGATCATGTTTTGTAACCGAGTTATCAGCAACTGGCAGGAGCCATATGGTTGTCGCTTTATTGTATGCAATGCAATCGCCCTGTAATGGCTTTACTTTATCACTAAGAGGTAGCGATAGTCGTAGAAGCAATATTTGGCGAGACAACAACGCTGCTACGATGGAGATCAAGGTGTCGCGCCGGTGACGATGGTGATCATGACGGTGCTTCGGATATGGAGATCACAAGCAGGGTAAGAACGGTTGCATGTGTTCTCCCTGAGTATGCACCGTTGCGAAAGTTCGTCGTGCCAAGACACCACGTGATGATCGGGTGTGATAAGCTCTACATTCACATACAACGGGTGCAAGCCAGTTTTGCACCTGTAGAATACTCGGGTTAAACTTGATGAGCCTAGCATATGCAGATATGGCCTCGAAACACTAGAGACCGAAAGGTCGAGCGTGAATCATATAGAATATATGATCAACATAGTGATGTTCACCATTGAAAACTACTCCATCTCACGTGATGATCGGACATGGTTTAGTTGATATGGATCACGTGATCGCTTAGATGATTAGAGGGATGTATATCTAAGTAGGAGTTATTTAATAATTTGATTAACTGAACAATAATTTATCATGAACTTAGTACCTGATAGTATTTTGCATGTCTATGTTGTTGTAGATAGATGGCCCGTGTTGTTGTTTCGTTGAATTTTAATGTGTTCCTTGAGAAAGCAAAGTTGAAAGATGATGGTAGCAATTACACGGACTGGGTCCGTAACTTGAGGATTATCCTCATTGCTACACAGAAGAATTATGTCCTGGAAGCACCGCTAGGTGCCAAACCTGCCGCAGGAGCAACACCAGATGTTATGAACGTCTGGCAGAGCAAAGCTGATGAGTACTCGATAGTTTAGTGTGCCATGCTTTACGGCTTAGAACCGGGACTTCAACGACGTTTTGAACGTCATCAAGCATATGAGATGTTCCAGGAGTTGAGGTTAATATTTCAAGCAAATGCCTGGATTGAGAGATATGAAGTCTCCAATAAGTTCTACAGCTGCAAGATGGAGGAGAATAGTTCTGTCAGTGAGCATATACTCAGAATGTCTGGGTATAACAATCACTTGATTCAACTGGGAGTTAATCTTCCGGATGATAGTGTTATTGACAGAATTCTTCAATCACTGCCACCAAGCTACAAGAGCTTCGTGATGAACTATAACATGCAAAGGATGGATAAGACGATTCCCGAGCTCTTCGCAATGCTAAAAGCTGCGAAGGTAGAAATCAAGAAGGAGCATCAAGTGTTGATGGTCAACAAGACCACCAGTTTCAAGAAAAAAGGGCAAAGGGAAGAAGAAGGGGAACTTCAAGAAGAACGGCAAACAAGTTGTTGTTCAGGAGAAGAAACCCAAGTCTGTACCTAAGCCTGAGACCGAGTGCTTCTACTGCAAACAGACTGGTCACTGGAAGCGGAACTGCCCCAAGTATTTGGCGGATAAGAAGGATGGCAAGCTGAACAAAGGTATATGTGATATATATGTTATTGATGTGTACCTTACTAATTCTCGCAGTAGTGCCTGGGTATTTGTTATTGGTTTTGTTGCTAATATTTGCAACTCGAAACAGGGACTACGGATTAAGCGAAGATTAGCAAAGGACGAGGTGACGATGTGCGTGGGTAATGGTTCCAAAGTCAACGTGATCGCGGTCGGCACGCTACCTCTACATCTACCTTCGGGATTAGTTTTAGACCTAAATAATTGTTATTTGGTGCCAGCGTTGAGCATGAACATTATATCTGGATCTTGTTTAATGCGAGACGGTTATTCATTTAAATCATAGAATAATGGTTGTTCTATTTATATGAGTAAATATCTTTTATGGTCATGCACCCTTAAAGAGTGGTCTATTCTTTTTGAATCTCGATAGTGAAGATACACATATTCATAGTATTGAAGCTAAAAGATGCAGAGTTGATAATGATAGTGCAACTTATTTGTGGCACTGCCATTTGGGTCATATTGGTGTAAAGCGCATGAAGAAACTCCATTCTGATGGACTTTTGGAATCACTTGATTATGAATCACTTGGTACTTGCGAACCATGCCTCATGGGCAAGATGACTAAAACACCGTTCTCCGGAAGAATGGAACGAGCAACAGATTTGTTGGAAATCATACATACTGATGTATGTGGTCCGATGAATGTTGAGGCTCGTAGCGGATATCGTTATTTTCTCACCTTCACAGATGATTTGAGAAGATATGGGTATATCTACTTGATGAAACATAAGTCTGAAACATTTGAAAAGTTCAAAGAATTTCAGAGTGAAGTGGAAAATCATCGTAACAAGAAAATAAAGTTTCTACGATTTGATCGTGGAGGAGAATATTTGAGTTACAAGTTTAGTCTTCATTTGAAACAATGCGGAATAGTTTCGCAACTCACGCCACCCGGAACACCACAGCGTAATGGTGTGTCCGAACGTCGTAATCGTACTTTACTAGATATGGTGCGATCTATGATGTCTCTTACTGATTTACCGCTATCATTTTGGGGTTATGCTTTAGAGACGGATGCATTCACGTTAAATAGGACACCATCTAAATCCGTTGAGACGACTCCTTATGAACTATGGTTTGGCAAGAAACCAAAGTTGTCATTTCTTAAAGTTTGGGGCTACGACGCTTATGTGAAAAAGCTTCAACCCGATAAGCTCGAAGCCAAATCGGAGAAATGTGTCTTCATAGGATACCCAAAAGAAACAGTTGGGTACACCTTCTATGACAGATCCGAAGGCAAGACTTTTGTTGCTAAGAATGGATCCTTTCTAGAGAAGGAGTTTCTCTCGAAACAAGTGAGTGGGAGGAAAGTAGAACTTGATGAGGTAACTATACCTGGTCCCTTATTGGAAAGTAGTTCATCACTGAAACTGGTTCCTGTGACACCTACACCAATTAGTGAGGAAGCTAATGATGATGATCATGAAACTTCAGATCAAATTACTACCGAACCTCGTAGGTCAACCAGAGTAAGATCCGCACCAGAGTGGTACGGTAATCATGTTCTGGAGGTCATGTTACTAGACCATGACGAACCTACAAACTATGAGGAAGCGATGATGAGCCCAGATTCCGCAAAATGGCTAGAAGCCATGAAATCTGAGATGGGATCCATGTATGTGAACAAAGTGTGGACTTTGGTTGACTTACCCGATGATCAGCAAGCCATCGAGAATAAATGGATCTTCAAGACAAACGATGATGGTAATGTTACTGTCTACAAAGCTCGACTTGTTGTGAAAGGTTTTTGACAAGTTCAAGGAGTTGACTACGATGAGACCTTCTCACCCGTAGCGATACTTAAGTTCGTCCGAATCATGTTAGCTATCGCCACATTTTATGATTATGAAATTTGGCAAATGGATGTAAAGACTGCATTCCTGAATGGATTTCTAGAACAAGAGTTGTATATGATGCAACCTGAAGGTTTTATTGATCCAAAGGGTGCTAACAAATTATGCAAGCTCCAGCGATCCATTTATGGATTGGTGCAAGCCTCTCGGAGTTGGAATAAACGTTTTGATAGTGTGATCAAAGCATATGGTTTTATACAGACTTTTGGAGAAGTCTGTATTTACAAGAAAGTGAGTGGGAGCTCTGTAGCATTTCTAATATTATATGTGGATGACATATTGTTGATTAGAAATGATATAGAATTTCTGGATAGCATAAAAGGATACTTGAATAAGAGTTTTTCAATGAAAGACCTCGGTGAAGCTGCTTACATATTGGGCATCAAGATCTATAGAGATACTCAAGACGCTTAATTGGACTTTCACAAAGCACATACCTTGAAAAAGTTTTGAAGAAGTTCAAAATGGATCAGGCAAAGAAAGGGTTCTTGCCTGTGTTACAAGGTGTGAAGTTGAGTAAGACTCAATGCCCGACCACTTCAGAAGACAGAGAGAAAATGAAAGATGTTGCATATGCTTCAGCCATAGGCTCTATCATGTATGCAATGATGTGTACCAGACCTGATGTGTGCCTTGCTATTAGTTTAGCAGGGAGGTACCAAAGTAATACAGGAGTGGATCACTGGACAGCGGTCAAGAACATCCTGAAATACCTGAAAAGGACTAAGGATATGTTTCTCGTTTATGAAGGTGACAAAGAGCTCATCATAAATGGTTACGTTGATGCAAGCTTTGACACTGATCCGGACGATTCTAAATCGCAAACCAGATACATGTTTATATTGAACGGTGGAGCTGTCAGTTGGAGCAGTTCTAAACAAAGCGTCGTAGCGGGATCTACGTGTGAAGCGGAGTACATTGCTGCTTCAGAAGTAGCAAATGAAGGAGTCTGGATGAAGGAGTCCATATCCGATCTAGGTGTCATACCTAGTGCATCGGGTCCAATGAAAATCTTTTGTGACAATACTGGTGCAATTGCCCTGGCAAAGGAATCCAGATTTCACAAGAGAACCAAGCACATCAAGAGACACTTCAATTCCATCCGCGATCAAGTCCAGGTGGGAGACATAGAAATTTGCAATATACATACGGATCTGAATGTTGCAGACCCGTTGACTAAGCCTCTCTCACGAGCAAAACATAATCAGCACCAAGGCTCCATTGGTGTTAGAATCATTACTGTGTAATCTAGATTATTGACTCTAGTGCAAGTGGGATACTAAAGGAAATATGCCCTAGAGGCAATAATAAAGTTATTATTTATTTCCTCATATCATGATAAATGTTTATTATTCATGCTAGAATTGTATTAACTGGAAACTTAGTACATGTGTGAATACATAGACAAACAGAGTGTCACTAGTATGCCTCTACTTCACTAGCTCATTAATCAAAGATGGTTAAGTTTCCTAACCATAGACATGAGTTGTCATTTGATTAACGGGATCACATCATTAGGAGAATGATGTTATTGACTTGACCCATTCTGTTAGCTTAGCACTTGATCATTTAGTTTACTGCTATTGCTTTCCTCATGACTCATACATGTTCCTATGACTATGAGGTTATGCAACTCCGGATTATTGGAGGAACACTTTGTGTGCTACCAAACGTCACAACGTAATTGGGTGATTATAAAGGTGCTCTACCGGTGTCTCTGATGGTACTTGTTGAGTTGGCATAGATCAAGATTAGGATTTGTCACTCCGATTGTCGGAGAGGTATCTCTGGGCCCACTCAGTAATGCACATCACTATAAGCCTTGCAAGCATTGTAACTAATGAGTTAGTTGCGAGGTGATGTACTACGGAACGAGTAAAGAGACTTGCCGGTAACGAGATTGAACTAGGTATTGAGATACCGATGATCGAATCTCGGGCAAGTAACATACCGATGACAAAGGGAACAACGTATGTTGTTATGTGGTTTGACCGATAAAGATCTTTGTAGAATATGTGGGAGCCAATATGAGCATCCAGGTTCCGCTATTGGTTATTGATCAGAGACGTGTCTCGGTCATGTCTACATAGTTCTCGAACCCGTAGGGTCCACACGCTTAAAGTTCGGAGGCGAACGATATTATGAATTTTTGTGTTTTGATGTACCGAAGGTAGTTCGGAGTCCCGGATATGATCAGGACATGACGAGGAGTCTCGAAATGGTCAATATGTAAAGATCGATATATTGAACGACTATATTCGGACACCCGAAGTGTTCCGGGTGGTTTCGGAGAAAACCGGAGTGCTGGAGGGTTACCGGAACCCCGTGGGAGAAATAGTGGGCCTTATGGGCCTTAGTGGAGAGAGAGAGGGCTGGCCTAGGGCAGGCCACGCGCCCCTCCCCCTCTAGTCCGAAATGGACTAGGAGAGGGGGGGGGGCGCCCCCCTTTCCTTCTCCCTCTCCCTGTTCCTTTCCCCCTCCTAGTAGGAGTAGGAAAGAGGGGAGTCCTACTCCTACTAGGAGGAGGACTCCTCCTCCTGGCGCGCCTACAGGGGCCGGCCGGCCTCCACCCCTTGCTCCTTTATATACGGGGGCAGGGAGGCACCTCTAGAGACACAAGTTGATCTGTTGATCTCTCCAGCTGTGTGCGGTGCCCCCCTCCACCATAATCCACCTCGATCATATCGTAGCGGTGCTTAGGCGAAGCCCTACGTCGGTAGCATCATCATCACCGTCATCACGCCGTCGTGCTGAAGAAACTCCCCCGTGAAGCTCTACTGGATCGGAGTTCGTGGGACGTCATCGAGCTGAACGTGTGCTGAACTCGGAGGTGCCGTGCGTTCGGTACTTGGATCGGTCGGATCGTGAAGGCGTATGACTACATCAACTGTGTTGTGCTAACGCTTCCGCTTTTAGTCTACGATGGTACGTGGACACACTCTCCCCTCTCGTTGCTATGCATCACCATGATCCTGTGTGTGTGTAGGATTTTTTTTGAAATTACTAAGTTCCCCAACATAATACACCTGCTCTGTGAATCCCGCTCTGGATTTGGCCTCAATCGAATATCACTGGATCCCGCCTAATGGATCATCACACCCTCTACCTCATGAAACCAAACCCATCGAGCTTGTCCGCTTGGTCTCTCTGACACTCCTTTGATTGCACATCCAATGACCTGCCCAGGCCTTGTCAAGTCCAGCTCGGGGAATTCATCAATGCTTACGGAGAATCCTATCTCGATTCACAAAGAATGTCTACAACCATCTTCCTTCCTCTGTAGCTTATTTAGTATCTTCTCTATTTTAGCGGCAACCTCTAGAGGGTACTCACGAAAGTGATACCGATTGAAATCCCTCATAGCTGCATTCACCTCTTCACAACTCTTAATCCATTTTAAGCTCACTAATCATATGACGACGTCGATTTTCTTTAGCCGTCTCATATGCTTTCTCCATGATAGCATTGTTTTCTGTCCTACATGAGTATTACGTTTTTATAAAGTGAGTGATATATAGAACACAAAACATAACTTAATTCAAATGGCATACAACAAACAAAAACATGACTTACTTAAAATGACATACAACACAAAGTTCTGACAGATTTCAAATGACAAAGATTACATAACACATACGGAGCTCAGCTAAAATACAAATAGAAAATGATAAGGGGTTCATGCCATTATAGTTCAAATCATACTACAACGTCACGGAGGTCAAGCAATACCGAAACTTCCAAAGAGGAGCTCACAGACTTCAACCCCTTTTATTTTTCATGCGTGCATAATTGCCACAATGCTCTCATATGGGATTCAACACAATATCTTCGCCGTACAGTCCCAGGTTGCAAGAAACGACATCCGCTCTTTCAAGGACCCAAGCCTAGCAAGAATCCTGCCTCGATATCAGTGATGATCCTTGCTTAATTACCTAGTCAATGACCTGGCCAGGGTTATCCAAGTCAAGCTGAGTCAATTCTTCCCTTGTTGCGCACAATGCAATTTGCCTTGCAAGATCACATCTATGAAGTTTTTTGTTCGTCTGGAGGTCACGTATCTTTTTTTCTTTATCTTCGAACACCTTTCAAGGGCACTCAGAGAAATAGCACTTTGCAAGTTGCATTCAACTCGTCGACAATGCCCACCCATGATTGCATCACTTCCTGAATGAACACACATTCATGCTTCACCGCCGCCTCAGCAGAAGACTCAAAAAAGATAATCGGTGCCATCCTACAATTCAACGAGTAATTTTTACCGTCATCATAACCTTAACCCTAGCCCTAACAAAACCACTAACCCTAACACTAGATCTTGCTACCCACAACAATGTTAGGCACATAATACATAGTCAAGCACAAACATAACCCTAAATGCATCATATATATATATATATATATATATATATATATATATATATATATATATATATATTGATTTCACCACGAACAAGAGCAAGAACTAGGGTTTGCAAATATGTGAGCAATGCAACCAAAATTGGTGATTCCAACCAACCAAAATGAGGGGGAGGGGTAAGAGAGGTACCTTGTGTGATGCAAATGCTCCCGATCCACCGGATAAATCTCAAGCAACGAAGATAGATTTGAGAGGGAAGAGAGGTGGAAGAGGGCATGTGCTTAGGGTGGTGTGCGGGATTGAATGGGTGGGTAGGGCGCACATCCCCCACCCCCAACCACTTATCCACTCGAGGACCCTACCGTCAGGGGCCTTGACGGTAGGGCAACACATCCTACCACCAGTGTCTACGGCTGTAGGTTCCTTATCCAAGTCAGCGACACTGACGAGCCATTAGCCATCTGTCATTACCCTACCGCCTGGGTAGCTGGCAATAGGCTGTGTTACCCTAGTGTCAGGGACGTTGGTAGTAGGAAAAGGGGCAAATCTTGATTGTTTTTGAAAGAGGGGTCACATCGTGCTAAGGTTTCCAAAAAGGGTCAAAAAGTGATTTCGGCCGCCCTAGGCAAATAAGGACCTCATGCATTTAGACCAACAAAGTTACAGTAGCAGCAGCTTTGAAAACTTCCAAGTCACAACTACTAAGAGGAACTCCGATGCCGCCAAGGCCTGCTCGGGTCCACCCTTCCGAGTCACACGCGCCGCAGCTTCATGGTGAATGACCATCAAGATCTCCATGTCGAGACCTCCAACTCCTTCAGGCTACACACTATGCCCCACTTGAATGGGGAGTGACCATCAAGAACAACTTCAAAACCCTTTCAAAGAAAAGCTCGGTGGACCTTGTTAATGGCTTTAAGAACCCAAGCTGATGGGTCGATGAAAGATCGCAATAGTGCTAAGGAGCAACTGAACAAGGATTAGGGCATCAAACCCGACAGAAGGGCATCTCCAAGGCGGACAAACCGCCCACATCTGTCCGGATCGCACTGCCTGGATCGAGGAAGTCATCCAACGCGGGTCTGTATCGGTCCGCGGGGTGGTCCGGACGCGATTTCTCCCGCAAATTGGAGACGAAGTTGTTGGACATATGCCCTAGAGCCAATAATAAATTGGTTATTATTATATTTCCTTGTTCATGATAATCGTTTATTATCCATGCTAGAATTGTATTGATAGGAAACTCAGATACATGTGTGGATACATAGACAACACCATGTCCCTAGTAAGCCTCTAGTTGACTAGCTCATTAATCAATAGATGGTTACGGTTTCCTGACCATGGACATTGGATGTCATTGATAACGGGATCACATCATTAGGAGAATGATGTGATGGACAAGACCCAATCCTAAGCCTAGCACAAAGATCGTGTAGTTCGTTCGCTAAAGCTTTTCTAATGTCAAGTATCATTTCCTTAGACCATGAGATTGTGCAACTCCCGAATACCGTAGGAGTGCTTTGGGTGTGCCAAACGTCACAACGTAACTGGGTGGCTATAAAGGTACATTACAGGTATCTCCGAAAGTGTCTGTTGGGTTGGCACGAATCGAGACTGGGATTTGTCACTCCGTGTGACGGAGAGGTATCTCTGGGCCCACTCGGTAGGACATCATCATAATGTGCACAATGTGATCAAGGAGTTGATCACGGGATGATGTGTTATGAAACGAGTAAAGAGACTTGCCGGTAACGAGATTGAACAAGGTATCGGGATACCGACGATCGAATCTCGGGCAAGTATCGTACCGCTAGACAAAGGGAATTGTATACGGGATTGATTAAGTCCTTGACATCGTGGTTCATCCGATGAGATCATCGTGGAACATGTGGGAGCCAACATGGGTATCCAGATCCCGCTGTTGGTTATTGACTGGAGAACGTCTCGGTCATGTCTGCATGGTTCCCGAACCCGTAGGGTCTACACACTTAAGGTTCGGTGACGCTAGGGTTATAGAGATATTAGTATGCGGTAACCCGAAAGTTGTTCGGAGTCCCGGATGAGATCCCGGACGTCATGAGGAGTTCCGGAATGGTCCGGAGGTAAAGAATTATATATAGGAAGTGCTATTTCGGCCATCGGGACAAGTTTTGGGGTCACCGGTATTGTATCGGGACCACCGGAAGGGTCCCGGGGGTCCACCGGGTGGGGCCACCTGCCCCGGGGGCCACATGGGCTGTAGGGGGTGCGCCTTGGCCTACATGGGCCAAGGGCACCAGCCCCTAGAGGCCCATGCGCCAAAGGGACAAGAGGAGGGGACAGTCCTAAAGGGGGAAGGCACCTCCGAGGTGCCTTGGGGAGGATGGACTCCTCCCCCCCTTGGCCGCACCCTTCCTTGGAGGAAGGGGCAAGGCTGCGCCCTCCCCCTCTCCCTTGGCCCTATATATAGTGGGGGGAAGGGAGGGCAACCATACCCAAGCCCTGGCGCCTCCCTCTCCCTCCCATGACACATCTCCCTCCTCCCGCAGCGCTTGGCGAAGCCCTGTTGGAATCCCGCTACTTCCACCACGCCGTCGTGCTGCTGGATCTCTATCAACCTCTCTTTCCCCTTGCTGGATCAAGAAGGAGGAGACGTGGCTTCTCCGTACGTGTGTTGAACGCGGAGGTGCCGTCCGTTCGGCGCTAGGATCATCGGTGATTTGAATCACGACGAGTACGTCTCCATCAACCCCGTTCTCTTGAACGCTTCCGCGCGCGATCTACAAGGGTATGTAGATCCACTCCTCCCTTGTTGCTAGATGACTCCATAGATAGATCTTGGTGACACGTAGGAAAATTTTGAATTTATGCTACGTTCCCCAACAGTGGTATCAGAGCTAGGTCTATGCATAGTTACTATGCACGAGTAGAACACAAAGTAGTTGTGGGCGTCGATATTGTCAATTATCTTGCTGTTACTAGTCTTATCTTGATTTGGCAGCATCGTGGGATGAAGCGGCCCGGACCGACCTTACACGTACTCTTACGTGAGACTGGTTCCACCGACAAACATGCACTAGTTGCATAAGGTGGCTGGCGGGTGTCTGTCTCTCCCACTTTAGTCGGATCAGATTCGATGAAAAGGGTCCTTATGAAGGGTAAATAGCAATTGGCATATCACGTTGTGGTTTTTGCGTAGGTAAGAAACGTTCTTGCTAGAAACCCATAGCAGCCACGTAAAACATGCAAACAACAATTAGAGGACGTCTAACTTGTTTTTGCAGGGTATGCTATGTGATGTGATATGGCCAAAAGGATGTGATGAATGATATATGTGATGTATGAGATTGATCATGTTCTTGTAATAGGAATCACGACTTGCATGTCGATGAGTATGACAACCGGCAGGAGCCATAGGAGTTGTCTTAATTTATTTATGACCTGCGTGTCAACATAAACGTCATGTAATTACTTTACTTTATTGCTAACCATTAGCTGTAGTAGTAGAAGTAATAGATGACGTGACAACTTCATGGAGACACGATGATGGAGATCATGATGATGGAGATCATGGTGTCATGCCGGTGACGATGATGATCATGGAGCCCCGAAGATGGAGATCAAGAGGAGCAAAGTGATGATGGCCATATCATGTCACTATTTGATTGCATGTGATGTTTATCATGTTTATACATCTTATTTGCTTAGAACGATGGCGGTAGTAAATAAGATGATCCCTCATAATAATTTCAAGAAAGTGTTTCCCTAACTGTGCACCGTTGCGACAGTTCGTTGTTTCAAAGCACCACGTGATGATCGGGTGTTTGATTCAGACGTTCACATACAACGGGTGTAAGCCAGATTTACACACGCGAAACACTTAGGTTGACTTGACGAGCCTAGCATGTACAGACATGGCCTCAGAACACAAGAGACCGAAAGGTCGAGCATGAGTTGTATGGTAGATACGATCAACATGAAGATGTTCACCGATGTTGACTAGTCCGTCTCACGTGATGATCGGACACGGCCTAGTTGACTCGGATCATGTAATCACTTAGATGACTAGAGGGATGTCTATCTGAGTGGGAGTTCATAAGATGAACTTAATTATCCTGAACATAGTCAAAAGGATTTTGCAAATTATGCCGTAGCTCGCGCTTTAGTTCTACTGTTTAGATATGTTCCTAGAGAAAAAAAAATTAGTTGAAAGTTGATAGTAGGAATTATGCGGACTAGGTCCGTAAACTGAGGATTGTCCTCATTGCTTCATAGAAGGCTTATGTCCTTAATGCACCGCTCAGTGTGCTGAACCTCGAACGTCGTCTATGGATGTTGCGAACATCTGACATACACATTTTGATAACTACGTGATGGTTCAGTTAAACGGTTTAGAGTTGAGGCACCGAAGACGTTTTGAAACGTCGCGAAACATATGAGATGTTTCGAGGGCTGAAATTGGGATTTCAGGCTCGTGCCCACGTCAAGAGGTATAAGACCTCCGACGATTTTCTTAGCCTGCAAACTAAGGGAGAAAAACTCAATTGTTGAGCTTGTGCTCAGATTGTCTGAGTACAACAATCATTTGAATCGAGTGGGAGTTGATCTTCCAAATGAGATAGTGATGTTTTCTCCGAAGTCATTACCACCAAGCTGCTAGAGCTTCGTGATGAACTATGATATATCAGGGACATATATGATGATCCTTGAGATATTCGTGATGTTTGACACCACAAAAGTAGAAATCAAGAAGGAGCATCAATTGTTGATGGTTGGAGAAACCACTAGTTTCAAGAAGGGCAAGGGCAAGAAGGGATACTTCATGAAACGGCAAATCAGTTGCTGCTCTAGTGAAGAAACCCAAGGTTGAACCCAAACCCGAGACTAAGTGCTTCTGTAATAAAGGGAACAGCCACTGGAGCAGAATTACCCTAGATACTTGGTAGATGAGAAGGCTGGCAAGGTCGATAGAAGTATATTGGATATACATTATGTTAATGTGTACTTTACTAGTACTCCTAGTAGCACCAGGGTATTAGATACCGGTTCGGTTGCTAAGTGTTAGTAACTCGAAATAAAAGCTACGGAATAAACGGAGACTAGTAAGGTGAGCTGACGATATGTGTTGGAAGTGTTTCCAATGTTGATATGATCAAGCATCGCACGCTCCCTCTACCATCGAGATTGGGGTTAAACCTAAATAATTGTTATTTGGTGTTTGCGTTGAGCATAGACATGATTGGATTACGTCTATCGCAATACGGTTATTCATTTAAAGAGAATAATGGTTACTCTGTTTATTTGAATAATACCTTCAATGGTCTTACACCTGAAATGAATGGTTTATTGAATCTCGATCGTAGTGATACACATGTTCATGCCAAAAGATAGTAATGATAGTACCACCTACTTGTGGCACTGCCACTTAAGTCATATCGGTATAAAACGCATGAAGAAGCTCCATGTTGATGAATCTTTGGACTCACTCATTTTTGAAAGGTTTGAGACATGTGAACCATGTCTATTGGTGTATATGCATGAAGAAACTCCATGCAAATGGACCGTTTGGACTCACTTGATTTTGAATCACTTGAGACATGCAAATCATACCACATGGGCAAGATGACTGAAAGCCTCGTTTTCAGTAAAATGGAACTAGAAAGCAACTTCTTGGAAGTAATACATTTTGATGTGTGCAATCCAATGAGTGTTGAGGCATGTAGTGGATATCGTTATGTTCTTACTTCACAGATGATTTGAGTAGATGTTGAGTATATTTACTTGATGAATCACGAGTCTGAATTATTGAAAGGTTCAAGTAATTTCAGGATGAAGTTGAAAGATCGTCGTGACAAGAGGATAAAATATCTATGATATGATCATAGAGATGAATATCTGAATTACGAGTTTGGCACAGAATTAAGACATTGTGGAAATTGTTTCACAACTAATACAGCCTGGAGCACCATAGTGTGATGGTGTGTCCGAACATCATAACTGCACCCTATTGGATATGATGCATACCATGATGTCTCTTATCGAATTACCACGATAGTTTATGGGTTAGGCATTAGAGACAACCACATTCACTTTAAATAGGGCACCATGTAATTCCGATGAGATGACACCATGGTTTAGAGAAACCTAAGCTGTCATTTCTTAAAAGTTTGGGGCTGCGACGCTTATGTGAAAAGGTTTCAGGCTGATAAGCTCGAACCCAAAGCGGATAAATGCATCTTCATAGGACACCCAAAACAGTTGGGTATACCTCCTGTCTCAGATCCGAAAGCAATAAGGGATTGTTTCTAGAATCGGGTCCTTTCTCAAGGAAAAGTTTCTCTCGAAAGAATTGAGTGGGAGGATGGTGGAGACTTGATGAGGTTATTGAACCGTCTCTTCAACTAGTGTGTAGCAGGGCACAGGAGTTGTTCCTGTGGCACCTACACCAATTGAAGTGGAAGCTTATGATAGTGATCATGAAACTTCAGATCAAGTCACTACCAAACCTCGTGGGATGACAAGGATGCGTACTACTTCAGAGTGGTACGTAATCCTGTCTTGGAAGTCATGTTGCTAGACAACAATGAACCTATGAGCTATGGAGAAGCAATGGTGGGCCTGAATTCCAATAAATGGCTCAAGGCCATAAAATCCGAGAAAGGATCCATGTATGAAAACAAAGTGTAGACTTTGGAAGAACTACTTGATGGTCGTAAGGCTGTTAGGTACATATGGATTTTAAAAGGAAGACGGACAATGATGGTAAATGTCACCATTAAGAAAGCTCGACTTGTCGTTAAGATGTTTCCCGACAAGTTCAAGGAGTTGACTACGATGAGACTTTCTCACTCGTAGCGATGCTAAGAGTCTGTTGGAATTATATTAGCGATTACTGCATTATTTATGAAATCATGCAGATAGGATGTCGAAACATTGTTTCCTCGACGATTTTCTTGAGGAAAGGTTGTATGTGATACAACCGGAAGGTTTTGTCAATCCTTAAAGATGCTAATAAGTATGCAAAGCTCCAGTAATCCTTCTAAGGACTGGAGTAAGCATCTCGGAGTTGGAATGTACGTTTTGATGAGATGATCAAAGATTTTGGGTTTATACAAAGTTTATGAGAAACTTGTATTTCCAAAGAAGTGAGTGGGAGCACTATAGAATTTCTGATGAGTATATGTTGTTGACATATTATGAATCAGAAATGATGTAGAATTTCTGGAAAGCATATAGGGTTATTTGGAAAGTGTTTTTCAATGGAAGGCCTGGATTAAGCTACTTGAACATTGAGCATCAAGATCTATGAGGATAGATCAAAACGCTTAATGGTACTTTCAAATGAGCACATACCTTGACATGATCTTGAAGGTGTTCAAGATGGATCAGTCAAAGAAGGAGTTCTTGCCTGAGTTGTAAGGTATGAAGTTAAGACTTAAAGCTCGACCACGGCAGAATAGAGAGAAAGGACGAAGGTCGTCCCCTGTGCTTAAGACATTGGCCCTATAGTATGCTATGTTGTGTACCGCACCTGAAATGTGCCTTGCCATGAGTCAGTCAAGGGGTACAAGAGTGATCCAAGAATGGATCACAGGACAGCGGTCAAAGTTATCCTTAGTAACTAGTGGACTAAGGAATTTTCTCGATTATGGAGGTGATAAAGAGTTCGACGTAAAGAGTTATGACGATGCAAGCTTAACACCTATCCGGATAGCTCTGAGTAGAGATACCGGATACGTATAATGGAGCAACAATTTAGAATAACTCCAAGTAGAACAGTTATTTGAAATGGCTCCAAATAGAGCGTGGTAGCTGCATCTAGGAGATGACATAAAGATTTGTAAAGCACACACGGATCTGACAGGTTCAGACCCGTTGACTAAAACCTCTCTCACAAGCAACATGATCAAACCCAGAACTCATTGAGTGTTAATCACATAGTGATGTGAACTAGATTATTGACTCTAGTAAACTCTTTGGATGTTGGTTACATGGCGATGTGACCTATGAGTGTTAATCACATGGCGATGTGAACTAGATTATTGACTCTAGTGCAAGTGGGAGACTGTTGGAAATATGCCCTAGAGGCAATAATAAATTGGTTATTATTATATTTCCTTGTTCATGATAATCGTTTATTATCCATGCTAGAATTGTATTGATAGGAAACTCAGATACATGTGTGGATAAATAGACAACACCATGTCCCTAGTAAGCCTCTAGTTGACTAGCTCGTTAATCAATAGATGGTTACGGTTTCCTGACCATGGACATTGGATGTCATTGATAACGGGATCACATCATTAGGAGAATGATGTGATGGACAAGACCCAATCCTAAGCCTAGCACAAAGATCGTGTAGTTCGTTCGCTAAAGCTTTTCTAATGTCAAGTATCATTTCCTTAGACCATGAGATTGTGTAACTCCCGGATACCGTAGGAGTGCTTTGGGTGTGCCAAATGTCACAACGTAACTGGGTGGCTATAAAGGTACATTACAGGTATCTCCGAAAGTGTCTGTTGGGTTGGCACGAACCGAGACTGGGATTTGTCACTTCGTGTGACGGAGAGGTATCTCTGGGCCCACTCGGTAGGACATCATCATAATGTGCACAATGTGATCAAGGAGTTGATCACGGGATGATGTGTTATGAAACGAGTAAAGAGACTTGCCGGTAACGAGATTGAACAAGGTATCGGGATACCGACGATCGAATCTCGGGCAAGTATCGTACCGCTAGACAAAGGGAATTGTATACGGGATTGATTAAGTCCTTGACATCGTGGTTCATCCGATGAGATCATCGTGGAATATGTGGGAGCCAACATGGGTATCCAGATCCCGCTGTTGGTTATTGACTGGAGAACGTCTCGGTCATGTCTGCATGGTTCCCGAACCCGTAGGGTCTACACACTTAAGGTTCGGTAACGCTAGGGTTATAGAGATATTAGTATGCGGTAACCCGAAAGTTGTTCGGAGTCCCGGATGAGATCCCGGACGTCACGAGGAGTTCCGGAATGGTCCGGAGGTAAAGAATTATATATAGGAAGTGCTATTTCGGCCATCGGGACAAGTTTCGGGGTCACCGGCATTGTATCGGGACCACTGGAAGGGTCCCGGGGGTCCACCGGGTGGGGCCACCTGCCCCGGGGGCCACATGGGCTGTAGGGGGTGCGCCTTGGCCTACATGGGCCAAGGGCACCAGCCCCTAGAGGCCCATACGCCAAAGGGACAAGAGGAGGGGAGAGTCCTAAAGGGGGAAGGCACCTCCGAGGTGCCTTGGGGAGGATGGACTCCTCCCCCCCCTTGGCCGCACCCTTCCTTGGAGGAAGGGGCAAGGCTGCGCCCTCCCCCTCTCCCTTGGCCCTATATATAGTGGGGGGAAGGGAGGGCAACCATACCCAAGCCCTGGCGCCTCCCTCTCCCTCCCATGACACATCTCCCTCCTCCCGCAGCGCTTGGCGAAGCCCTGTTGGAATCCCGCTACTTCCACCACGCCGTCGTGCTGCTGGATCTCCATCAACCTCTCTTTCCCCTTGCTGGATCAAGAAGGAGGAGACGTCGCTGCTCCGTACGTGTGTTGAACGCGGAGGTGCCGTCCGTTCGGCGCTAGGATCATCGGTGATTTGAATCACGACGAGTACGACTCCATCAACCCCGTTCTCTTGAACGCTTCCGCGCGCGATCTACAAGGGTATGTAGATCCACTCCTCCCTCGTTGCTAGATGAATCCATAGATAGATCTTGGTGACACGTAGGAAAATTTTGAATTTATGCTACGTTCCCCAGCAGAAGTGGGGGAGGTTTGTGGGAGTCCAGACACCCAAAACATAGGACTCCGACACCCTTGGCCTACCCAATCCCCCTCCCGATCTCATTTCCTTCCACTCCGCCCTTCTCCCCCTTGCTTTGCATCTGCACCCTCCACCTCTGCCACTGCTGTTGTACGTCTCCGGCTGCCACAAAGGAATTGTCGAACGTCTGCAACCAGCACCTGTTGGGGAACGTAGTAATTTCAAAATTTTCCTACGCACACGCAAGATCATGGTGATGCATTGCAATGAGAGGGGAGAGTGTTGTCCATGTACCCTCATAGACCATTAAGCGGAAGCGTTATGACAATGCGGTTGATGTAGTCGTACGTCTTCACGATTGACTGATCCTCAGCACACGTTCAGCTCGGTGACGTCCCGCGAACTCACAATCCAGTAGAGCTCGAGGGAGAGTTTCGTCAGCACGACAGCGTGGTGACATTGTTGATGAAACTACCGAAGCAGGGCTTCACCTAAGCACCGCTACGATACGACCGAGGTGGATTATGGTGGAGGGGGGCACCGCACACGGCTGGGAGAGATCAATGATCAACTTGTGTGTCCTAGGGTGCCCCTGCCCCCGTATATAAAGGAGCAAGGGGGGAGGCCAGCCGGACCTGTAGGGCGCGCCAGGAGAGGAGTCCTCCTCCTAGTAGGAGTAGGACTCCCCTCTTTCCTCCTCCTACTAGGAGGGGGAAAGGAAGGGGGAGAAGGAGAAGGAAAGGGGGGCACCGCCCCCCCTTCCTAGTCCAATTCGGACCAAAGGGGGAGGGGGTGCGCGGCCTGCCATAGCCGGCCCCTATCTCTCTCTCTCCACTAGGGCCCAACAAGGCCCATCAACCCCCGGGGCGTTCCGGTAACCCCTCCGGCACTCCGGTAAAATCCCGATTTCACCCGGAACTCTTCCGATGTACAAATGTAGGCTTCCAACATATCAATCTTTATGTCTCGACCATTTTGAGACTTCTCATCATGTCTGTGATCATATCTGGGACTCTGAACTACCTTCGGTACATCAAAACATATAAACTCATAATACCGATCGTCACAGAACTTTAAGCGTGCGGACCCTACGGGTTCGAGAACTATGTAGACATGACAGAGACATGTCTCCGGTCAATAACCAATAGCGGAACCTGGATGCTCATATTGGTTCCTACATATTCTACTGTAATGCCCATATGTAACCTGCCATATTTGTATTCCAACTCTTGCCATTTCCGGCACTAAGTTATGATATTTCTCGTTGTTGGGTTTTGTCTCCGTGTTGCTTTTGTCTTTATCATGCATCTCATATCATGTCATCATGTGCATCGCATTTGCGTACGTGTTCGTTTCATGCATCCGAGCATTTTCCCCGTTGTCCGTTTTGCATTCCGGCGCTCCTATGTCCTCCGGAGTCTCCTTTTGCCTCTTTTCGTGTGCGGGTGTTAAACGTTCTCGGATTGGACCGAGACTTGCCAAGCGGCCTTGGTTCACTACCGTAGACCGCCTGTCAAGTTTCGTGCCATTTGGACTTCGTTTGATACTCCAACGGTTAACCGAGGAACCGTAAAGGCCTCGTGTGTGTTGCAGCCTAACACCTCTCCAAAGTGGCCCAAAACCCACCTAAACCCCCTCCATCATCTCGGTCGTTCGATCACGATCGCGTGGCCGAAACCGTGCTCAATTTGGAGCCTCCTAGATCCCTCTATGTATAAATAGGCATCTCCCCCGAAAATTTCGGATCAACCCTAACCCTAGCCCCGCTCCCTCCGCGCGGCCGGACGTGTCTGGGTGCCGCTGGACAGAAATCGCGCCCGCTGCCGCCATGTGTTGATCGCCGGTTCGCCCGCGCCGGTGCCCACTTCGCCGGCCCGCAGAGCCCGCGGAAGGCCCTCGAGGCCCAAGTCGGTCGCCGCCACTCGCCGCCCGCGCGAGCCTCCACCGACATCGCCGCGCCACCGCCTCCACCTCGCTGCCCCGCACCGGCGACCTTCTCTGGTCGGCCGCCCCATCAACTCCGCCGCCTCGTCCTCCTCGTCGCCGACGGATCCCGCGCCGACCCTGCGCCGACCCCGCGGCCCCGCGCCCCTCGCCGGCAAGCCCCGGCCGGCCTCTTCCTCCTACTCCGGCGAGAAGCTCCGGCGAGCTCCCCGTCCACCTCGGTTCGCGTGTGCTCTCGATCTAGATCCGCCGCTACAGTAAACCCTAGGTTGACTTTTGTCCCAGTTTTCAGTATTTTTAGCATATTTCATCATGTCATATCTTTGCATCCTTGGCTCCGTTTTGGGCATGTAGCATATCAAATTGTTCGTCTCGATGTGTACTTCATTTCATTCCATTGCACCATGTTCATTTGAGTTCATCTTGATGCCCTAAATGTTGTTGCAATAGTGCTATGTAATGTTAGTTTCAGATTCTTATCAGAATTTGGACATTTGTCATTTTTTGTCATGTTTAATGTGTGCCTCTTATGATCTTGAGCCCTACATGTGTTTTATTGTATGCCATGCCATCTTTACAGGGGTGTATTCCATGTATTTTTTTGATCTTTGTGGTGACTAGCACAAGCATGCAAAGTAACTCTCGTGATGTTGCTGATTTCGGTGACTTAGAATTCTTATTGCTACAGAGTGATCCATGCCTCTTTTGAGCATGTTCAGTAAGGATGATTTTGAGATATTGTTATGCTCTATCCATCCATGTCTTTGTTTGCAATTATGGAGCACCCTAGCATGACTCAATCTTTCTCTACTTTTTCTATAAAATGTTCCTGACAGATTGTTTACGTGTTAAGCAATTTTGCCGAGGTTGTTGTAGTTGATCCATGCATGCTATGAGAGTGTTCTTACCATGGTTAGCTTATTTATCATGTCTACTTGCTGGGTGTATGCTTAGCTTGTCATGCAATGCCTTGTGGTGAGTGCATCGAGCTCGCAAACATGCCTACGTAATTCTGTTTTGTCATGTTCTAGTTTTCTGCTAAGTCTGAATCTGTTAACGAAACTTGCTATGTTCACATGGTTGCCATTGTATCTTCTGATCACTTTTGACTTATGGTCAGTAAGGGACATTTGTTATATGCTTTGTATAGTTTCATGCCATGCCTTGCTTTGCCATGATATGTTCCTGTAGCATGTTGTTATCTTGCTCTAAACATTGCTTCCTGATGTTAAATCCTGACATGTTATTTTCACCAAGTCTGTGAACCTGATATCTTTTGCACTTTTACCATACTTGTTTGAACCTGTTATTGTGTGATTTAGCCATAGCTCAGTGTTCATCTTTTGTCAAGCATCTTGAGTGGATCACTGCCATGTGCTTTGTTGTTATGTTAGAGTGCAGTAGCTTGTTTTTCTTGATGCATTTAGATGGCCACGTGCTGTTAATCGCAGCTTTGTGCCATTATTGTTTTGCTTGTCATTTGCAAACCGTGCATCCGATTCCGGTGATCTTTATATAGATTTCAACCGAAATCAACTCATCTTTCCAGCGGCACTCTTGGTTTTCCAATTTGAGGCCTGGTTCAATCTTTCCTTTCCGAAGCATGCATATGCATTGCATATCACATCCCGCATATCATGCCATGTTTTGCATCATGTTGCTTGCGCATTGCACCGTGGTTGATTGTGTCTCCCTTTGCTTGTGTTATTGCTTTGGGTAGAGCCGGGAGACGAGTACGTGATCGAGGAACCCGTTGAGAACGTTTACGAGGATCAAGCTTACGTCAACTCGGAGAACTTTGCAGGCAAGATGACCATACCCTTGAAATCACTTCTATCTTTGCTTGCTAGTTGCTCGCTCTATTGCTATGCCTATGCTATGATACCTACCACATGCCTTATCATGCCTCCCATATTGCCATGTCAAACCTCTAACCCACTTTGTCCTAGCAAACCGTTGTTTGGCTATGTTACCGCTTTGCTCAGCCCCTCTTAGAGCGTTGCTAGTTGCAGGTGAAGATTGGAGTTTGTTCCTTGTTGGAACATGTTTCTTGTTGATATATCACTATTATATCTTGTCTATTTTAATGCATCTATATACTTGGTAAAGGGTGGAAGGCTCGGCCTTATGCCTGGTGTTTTGTTCCACTCTTACCGCCCTAGTTTCCGTCATACCGGTGTTATGTTCCTTGATTTTGCGTTCCTTACACGGTTGGGTTATAATGGGAACCCCTTGCCAGTTCGCCTTGAATAAAACTCCTCCAGCAAGGCCCAACTTTGGTTTTACTATTTGCCACCTAGCCTTTTTCCCTTGGGTTTCGCTGAAGGAAATATGCCCTAGAGGCAATAATAAAGTTATTATTTATTTCCTTATATCATGATAAATGTTTATTATTCATGCTAGAATTGTATTAACCGGAAACATAATACATGTGTGAATACATAGACAAACAGAGTGTCACTAGTATGCCTCTACTTGACTAGCTCGTTAATCGAAGATGGTTATGTTTCCTAACCATAAACAAAAGAGTTGTTATTTGATTAATGGGATCACATCATTAGGAGAATGATGTGATTGACATGACCCATTCCATTAGCTTAGCACCCAATCGTTTAGTATGTTGCTATTGCTTTCTTCATGACTTATACATGTTCCTATGACTATGCGATTATGCAACTCCCGTTTGCCGGAGGAACACTTTGTGTGCTACCAAACGTCACAACGTAACTGGGTGATTATAAAGGAGCTCTACAGCTGTCTCCAAAGGTACATGTTGGGTTGGCATATTTCGAGATTAGGATTTGTCATTCCGATTGTCGGAGAAGTATGTCTGGGCCCTCTCGGTAATGCACATCACATAAGCCTTGCAAGCATTGCAACTAATGAGTTAGTTGCGAGATGATGTATTACGGAACGAGTAAAGAGACTTTCCGGTAACGTGATTGAACTAGGTATTGAGATACCGACGATCGAATCTCGGGCAAGTAACATACCGATGACAAAGGGAACAACGTATGTTGTTATGCGGTCTGACCGATAAAGATCTTCGTAGAATATGTAGGAGCCAATATGGGCATCCAGGTCCCGCTATTGGTTATTGACCGGAGACGTGTCTCGGTCATGTCTACATTGTTCTCGAACCCGTAGGGTCCGCATGCTTAAGGTTCCGATGACAGTTATATTATGAGTTTATGAGTTTTGATGTACCGCAGGAGTTCGGAGTCCCGGATGAGATCGGGGACATGACGAGGAGTCTCGAAATGGTCGAGACGTAAAGATCGATATATTGGACGACTATATTCGGACATCGGAAAGGTTCCGAGTGATTCGGGTATTTTTCGGAGTACCGGGTAGTTACGGGAGAAGCAATGGGCCTTGATGGGCTTTAGTGGGAAGAGGAGAAAGGGTCAAGGGGCTGCTGCGCCCCCCCCCCTCCCCTCTGGTCCGAATTGGACTAGGGAAAAGGGGGCCGGCCACCTCTCCTTCTCCTCCACTTCCTTCTCCCTTCCTCCCCTCTTGGTGGACTCCTACTAGGACTTGGAGTCCTAGTAGGACTCCACATCCTGGCCGCACCAATTGCCTTGGCCGGCCTCCTCCTCCTCCATCCTTTATATACTGAGGAAAGGGGTACCCCATAGACACAAGTTGATCCACGTGATCATATTCTTAGCCGTGTGCGGCGCCCCCTTCCACCATAGTCCTCGATAATATTGTAGCGGTGCTTAGGCGAAGCCCTGCAACAGTAGTGCATCAAGATCGTCACCACGCCGTCGTGCTGACGGAACTCTTCCCCGACACTTTGCTGGATCGGAGTCCGGGGATCGTCATCGAGCTGAACGTGTGCTAGAACTCGAAGGTGCCGTAGTTTCGGTGCTTGATCGGTCGGGCCGTGAAGACGTACGACTACATCAACCAAACGCTTCCGTTGTCGATCTACCAGGTACATAGATCACACTCTCCCCTCGTTGCTATGCATCACCATGATCTTGCGTGTGCGTAGGAAATTTTTTGAAATTACTACGTTCCCCAACAGTGGTATCAGAGCCTAGGTTTTATATGTTGATGTTATATGCACGAGTAGAACACAAGTGAGTTGTGGGCGATATAAGTCATACTACTTACCAGCATGTCATACTTTGGTTCGGCGGTATTGTTGGACGAAGCGGCCCGGACCGACATTACGTGTACGCTTACGCGAGACTGGTTCTCCCGACGTGCTTTGCACATAGGTGGCTTGCGGGTGACAGTTTCTCCAACTTTAGTTGAACTGAGTGTGGCTACGCCCGGTCCTTGCGAAGGTTAAAACAGCACCAACTTGACAAACTATCGTTGTGGTTTTGATGCGTAGGTAAGATTGGTTCTTGCTTAAGCCCGTAGCAGCCACGTAAAACTTGCAACAACAAAGTAGAGGACGTCTAACTTGTTTTTGCAGGGCATGTTGTGATGTGATATGGTCAAGACATGATGCTAAATTTTTATTGTATGAGATGATCATGTTTTGTAACCGAGTTATCGGCAACTGGCAGGAGCCATATGGTTGTCGCTTTATTGTATGCAATGCAATCGCGCTGTAATGCTTTACTTTATCACTAAGCGGTAGCGATAGTCGTGGAAGCACAAGCTTGGCGAGACGACAACGATGCTACAATGGAGATCAAGGTGTCGCGCCGGTGACGATGGTGATCACGACGGTGCTTCGGAGATGGAGATCACAAGCACAAGATGATGGCCATATCATATCACTTATATTGATTGCATGAGATGTTTATCTTTTATGCATCTTATCTTGCTTAGATTGACGGTAGCATTATAAGATGATCTCTCACTAATTATCAAGAAGTGTTCTCCCTGAGTATGCACCGTTGCGAAAGTTCTTCGTGCTGAGACACCAGGTGATGATCGGGTGTGATAGGCTCTACGTTCAAATACAATGGGTGCAAAACAGTTGCACACGCGGAATACTCAGGTTATAATTGACGAGCCAAGCATATACAGATATGGCCTCGGAACACGGAGACCGAAAGGTCGAGCGTGAATCATATAGTAGATATGATCAACATAGTGATGTTCACCAATGAAACTACTCCATCTCACGTGATGATCGGACATGGTTTAATTGATTTGGATCACGTAATCACTTAGAGGATTAGAGGGATGTCTATCTAAGTGGGAGTTATTAAGTAATATGATTAATTGAACTTAAATTTATCATGAACTTAGTCCTGGTAGTATTTTGCAAATTATGTTGTAGATCAATAGCTCGCGTTGTTGCTTCCCTGTGTTTATTTTGATATGTTCCTAGAGAAAATTGTGTTGAAAGATGTTAGTAGCAATGATGCGGATTGGATCCGTGATCTGAGGTTTATCCTCATTGCTGCACAAAAGAATTATGTCCTTGATGCACCGCTAGGTGACGGACCTATTGCAGGAGCAGATACAGACGTTATGAACGTTTGGCTAGCTCAATATGATGACTACTTGATAGTTTAGTGCATCATGCTTAATGGCTTAGAATCGGGACTTCAAAGACGTTTTGAACGTCATGGAGCATATGAGATGTTCCAGGAGTTGAAGTTAATATTTCAAGCAAATACCCGAGGTGAGAGATATGAAGTCTCCAACAAGTTCTATAGCTAAAAGATGGAGGATAATCGCTCAACTAGTGAGCATGTGCCCAGATTGTCTGAGTACTACAATCGCTTGAATCAAGTGGGAGTTAATCTTCAAGATAAGACAGTGATTGACAGAATTCTCTAGTCACCATCACCAAGTTAGTAGAACTTCATGATGAACTATGATATGCAAGGGATAACGGAAACGATTCCCAAGCTCTTCATAATGCAGAAATTGACGAAGGTAGAAATCGAGAAAAACATCAAGTGTTGATGGTAGACAAGACCACTAGTTTCAAGAAAAGGGCAAAGGAAAGAAGGGGAACTTCAAGAAGAACAGCAAGCAAGTTGCTTCTCAAGCGAAGAAGCCCAAGTCTGATCCTAAGCCTGAGACTAAGTGTTTCTACTGCAAAGGGACTGGTCACTGGAAGCGGAACTACCCCAAGTGATTGGCAGATAAGAAGGATGGCAAAGTGAACATAAATATATTTGATATACATATTATTGATGTGTACTTTACTAGTGTTTATATCAACCCCTCAGTATTTGATACTAGTTCAGTTGCTAAGATTAGTAACTCGAAACGGGAGTTGCAGAATAAACAGAGATTAGTTAAGGGTGAAGTGACGATGTGTGTTGGAAGTGGTTCCAAGATTGATATGATCATCATCTCACACTCCCTATACTTTCGGGATTAGTGTTGAACTTGAATAAGTGTTATTTGGTGTTTGCGTTAAGCATGAATATGATTTGATCATGTTTATTGTAATACGGTTATTCATTTAAGTAAGAGAATAAATTGTTGTTCTGTTTACATGAATAAAACCTTATATGGTTACACACCCAATGAAAATAGTCCGTTGGATCTCGATCGTAGTGATACACATAATCATAATATTGAAACCAAAAGATGCAAAGTTAATAATGATAGTGCAACTTATTTGTAGCACTGTCGTTTAGGTCATATTGGTGTAAAGCGCATGAAGAAACTCCATGGGATTTTGGAATCACTTGATTATGAATCACTTGATGCTTGCGAACCATGCCTCATGGGCAAGATGACTAAGACTCCGTTCTCCGGAGCGAGCAACTGACTTATTGAAAATAATACATACTGATGTATGCGGTCCGATGAGTGTTAAGGCTCACGGCAAGTATCATTATTTTCTGAACTTCACAGATGATTTGAGCAGATATGGGAATATCTACTTGATGAAACATAAGTCTGAAACATTTGAAAAGTTCAAAGAATTTCAGAGTGAAGTGGAAAATCATCGTGACAAGAAAATAAAGTTTCTACGATCTGATCGCGGAGACAAATATTTGAGTTACGAGTTTGGTCTTCAATTAAAACAATGTGGAATAGTTTCACAAACTCATGCCACATGGAACACCACAGCATAATGGTGTGTCCGAACATCATAACCGTACTTTATTGGATATAGTGCAATCTATGATGTCTCTTACCGATCTACCACTATCGTTTTGGGGTTATGCATTAAAGACAGCTGCATTCACGTTAAAAGGGCACCATCTAAATCTGTTGAGACGACACTGTATGAACTGTGGTTTGGCAAGAAACCAAAGTTGTCGTTTCTTAAAGTTTGGGGTTGCAATGCTTATGTGAAAAAGTTTCATCCTGATAAGCTCAAACCCAAATCGGAAAAGTGTGTCTTCATAGGATACCCAAAAAGTTACTATTGGGTACACCTTCTATCACAGATCCAAAGGCAAGACATTCGTTGTTAAGAATGGATCCTTTCTAGAGAAGGAGGTTCTCTCGAGAGAAGTGAGTGGGAGGAAAGTAGGAATTGATGAGGTAACTGTACCTGCTCCCTTATTGGAAAGTAGTTCATCACAGAAATCTGTTCCTGTGACTACTACACCAATTAGTGAGGACGCTAATGATGATGATCATGTAACTTCAGATCAAGTTACTACCGAATCTCGTAGGTAAACTAGAGTGAGATCCGCACCAGAGTGGTACAGTAATCCTGTTCTGGAAGTCATGTTACTAGACCATGATGAACTTGCGGACTATGAGGAAGCAATGATGAGCCCAGATTCCGCGAAATGGTTTGAGGCCATAAAATCTGAGATATGATCCACGTATGAGAACAAAGTATGGACTTTGATGGATTTGTCCGATGATCGGCAAGCCATAGAAAATAAATGGATCTTCAAGAGGAAGACGGACGCTGATAGTAGTGTTACTATCTACAAAGCTAGAATTGTTGCAAAAGGTTTTCGACAAGTTCAAGGTGTTGACTACGATGAGATTTTCTCACTCGTATATATGCTTAAGTCTGTCCGAATCATGTTAGCAATTGCCGCATTTTATGAAATCTGGCAAATGGATAAACAAAACTGCATTCCTTAATGGATTTCTTAAAGAAGAGTTGTATATGATGCAACCAGAAGGTTTTGTCAATCCTAAAGGTGTTAACAAAATATGCAAGCTCCAACGATCCATCTATGGACTGGTGCAAGCATCTCGGAGTTGGAATATATGCTTTGATAAGTTGATCAAAGCATATAGTTTTATGCAGACTTACGGTGAAGCCTGTATTTACAAGAAAGTGAGTGGGAGCACTACAGCATTTCTGATAAGTATATGTGAACAACATATTGTTGATCGGAAATAATGTATAATTTTCTAGAAAGCATAAAGGAATATTTGAAAGGAGTTTTTCAAAGAAAGACCTCGGTAAGGCTGCTTACATATTGAGCATCAAGATCTATAGAGATAGATCAAGACGCTTGATAAGTTTTTCAATGAGTACATACCTTGACAAGATTTTGAAGTAGTTCAAAATGGAACAGTCAAAGAAAGAGTTCTTGCCTATGTTGCAAGGTCTGAAATTGAGTAAGACTCAAAGCCCGACCACGGCAGAAGATAGAAATAGAATGAAAGTCATTCCCTATGCCTTAGCCATAGGTTCTATAAAGTATGACATGCTGTGTACCAGATCTATTGTATACCCTACACTGTGTTAAGCAAGGGAGTACAATAGTGATCTAAGAGTAGATCACTGGACAGCGGTCAAAATTATCCTTAGTGGAATAAGGAAATATTTCTCAATTATGGAGGTGACAAAAAGGTTCGTCGTAAAAAGTTACGTCGATGCAAGTTTTGACACAGATCTGGATGACTCTAAATCTCGATCTAGATACATATTGAAAGTGGGAGCAATAAGCTAGAGTAGCTCCGTGCAGAGCATTGTTGACATAGAAATTCGCAAAATACTTATGAATCTGAATGTGACAGACCCGTTGACTAAAATTATCTCACAAGCAAAACATGATCACACCTTAGTACTCTTTGGGTGTTAATCACATAGCGATGTGAACTAGATTACTGACTCTAGTAAACCCTTTGGGTGTTGATCACATATCGATGTGAACTATGGGTGTTAATCACATGGTGATGTGAACTATTGCTGTTAAATCACATGGCGATGTGAACTAGATTACTGACTCTAGTGCAAGTGGGAGACTGAAGGAAATATGCCCTAGAGGCAACAATAAAGTTATTATTTATTTCCTTATATCATGATAAATGTTTATTATTCATGCTAGAATTGTATTAACCAGAAACATAATACATGTGTGAATACATAGACAAACAGAGTGTCACTAGTATGCCTCTACTTGACTAGCTCATTAATCGAAGATGGTTATGTTTCCTAACCATAAACAAAAGAGTTGTTATTTGATTAACGGGATCACATCATTAGGAGAATGATGTGATTGACATGATTCATTCCATTAGCTTAGCACCCGATCGTTTAGTATGTTGCTATTGCTTTCTTCATGACTTATACATGTTCCTATGACTATAAGATTATGCAACTCCCGTTTGCCGGAGGAACACTTTGTCTGCTACCAAACGTCACAACGTAACTGGGTGATTATAAAGGAGCTCTATAGGTGTCTCCAAAGGTACATGTTGGGTTGGCGTATTTCGAGATTAGGATTTGTCACTCTGATTGTCGGAGAGGTATCTCTGGGCCCTCTCGGTAATGCACATCACATAAGCCTTGCAAGCATTGCAACTAATGAGTTAGTTGCGAGATGATGTATTACGGAACGAGTAAAGAGACTTTCTGGTAACGTGATTGAACTAGGTATTGAGATACCGACGATCGAATCTCGGGCAAGTAACATACCGATGACAAAGGGAACAACGTATGTTGTTATGCGGTCTGACCGATAAAGATCTTCGTAGAATATGTAGGAGCCAATATGGGCATCCAGGTTCCGCTATTGGTTATTGACCGGAGACGTGTCTCGGTCATGTCTACATTGTTCTCGAACCCGTAGGGTCCGCATGCTTAAGGTTTCGATGATAGTTATATTATGAGTTTATGAGTTTTGATGTACCGAAGGAGTTCAGAGTCCCGGATGAGATCGGGGACATGACGAGGAGTCTCGAAATGGTCGAGACGTAAAGATCGATATATTGGACGACTATATTCGGACATCGGAAAGGTTCCGAGTGATTCGGGTATTTTTCGGAGTACCGGGTAGTTACGGGAGAAGCAATGGGCCTTGATGGGCTTTAGTGGGAAGAGGAGAAAGGGCCAAGGGGCTGCTGCGCCCCCCCCCCCCCCTCTGGTCCGAATTGGACTAGGGAAAAGGGGGCCGGCCACCTCTCCTTCTCCTCCACTTCCTTCTCCCTTCCTCCCCTCTTGGTGGACTCCTACTAGGACTTGGAGTCCTAGTAGGACTCCACATCCTGGCCGCACCAATTGCCTTGGCCGGCCTCCTCCTCCTCCATCCTTTATATACTGAGGCAATGGGCACCCCATAGACACAAGTTGATCCACGTGATCATATTCTTAGCCGTGTGCGGCGCCCCCTTCCACCATAGTCCTCGATAATATTGTAGCGGTGCTTAGGCGAAGCCCTGCAACAGTAGTGCATCAAGATCGTCACCACACCGTCGTGCTGACGGAACTCTTCCCCGACACTTTGCTGGATCGGAGTCCGGGGATCGTCATCGAGCTGAACGTGTGCTAGAACTCGGAGGTGCCGTAGTTTCGGTGCTTGATCGGTCGGGCCTTGAAGACGTACGACTACATCAACCAAACGCTTCCGTTGTCGATCTACCAGGTACATAGATCACACTCTCCCCTCGTTGCTATGCATCACCATGATCTTGCGTGTGCGTAGGAATTTTTTTGAAATTACTACGTTCCCCAACATTCGCGGACTCAAGGGTCATCTTTATTTTAACCCCCCCCCCCCCGGGCCAGTGCTCCTCTGAGTGTTGATCCAACTTGTCAGCCGCCGGTGGCCACCAGGGGCAACTCTGGGCTGGCCTACCGGAAGTTTGGACAATCCGGTGTGCCCTGAAAATGAGATATGTGCAGCTCCTATCGGGATTTGTCGGCACATTCGGGTGGCTTTGCTGATTTAGTTTTACCATTATCGAGATGTCTTGTAACCGGGATTCCGAGTCTGGTCGGGCCGTCCTGGGAGAAGGAATATCCTTCGTTAACCATGAGAGCTTGTGATGGGCTAAGTTAGGACACCCTTGCAGGGATTTGAATTTTCGAAAGCCGTGCCCGCGGTTATGGGCAGATGGGAATTTGTTAATGTCCGATTGTAGAAAACCTGAAACTTAACTTAATTAAAATGGATCAACAGCGTCCGTCTTCCTCTTGAAGATCCATTTATTTTCTATGGCTTGCCGATCATCGGACAAATCCATCAAAGTCCATACTTTGTTCTCATACATGGATCATATCTCAGATTTTATGGCCTCAAACCATTTCGCGGAATCTGGGCTCATCATCGCTTCCTCATAGTTCGCAAGTTCGTCATGGTCTAGTAAGAAAAGAGGTACATAGTTGCACGGTCGAGAAACTATGATCAAGTGGTGATTGTAAGACAACTATGTACCTCTTTTCTTATTCAGTACATGGGATGTATAAAGATTACCCCTCTTGCGACATTGCCTACAATACGGTTATGCCTCTAAGTCGTGCTCCGACACGTGGGAGTTATAGCCGCATCGTGGGTGTTACATCTATGAAGATCTTTATCAGTCAAACCGCATAACAACATACGTTGTTCCTTTTGTCATCGGCATGTTACTTGCCTGAGATTCGATCGTCGGTATCTCAATACCTAGTTCAATCTCGTTACCGGCAAGTCTCTTTACTCGTTCCGTAATGCATCATCCCGCAACTAACTCATTAGTCACATTGCTTGCAAGGCTTATAGTGATGTGCATTACCGAGAGGGCCCAGAGATACCTCTCCGACAATCGGAGTGACAAATCCTATTCTTGATCTATGCCAACTCCACGAACACCATCGAAGACACCTGTAGAGCACCTTTATAATCACCCAGTTACGTTGTGACGTTTGGTAGCACACAAAGTGTTCCTCCGGTATTTGGGAGTTGCATAATCTCATAGTCATAGGAACATGTATAAGTCATGAAGAAAGCAATAGCAGTAAACTAAACGATCAAGTGCTAAGCTAACAAAATGGGTCAAGTCAATCACATCATTCTCCTAATGATGTGATCCCGTTGATCAAATGACAACTCATGTCTATGGCTAAGAAACTCAACCATCTTTGATCAACGAGCTAGTCAAGTAGAGGCATACTAGTGACACTATGTTTGTCTATGTATTCACACATGTATTATGTTTCCGGTTAATACAATTCTAGCATGAATAATAAACATTTATCATGATATGAGGAAATAAATAATAACTTTATTATTGCCTCTAGGGCATATTTCCTTCAGCACCGACGCGCCCGCTCGCCGTTACGACGGAGCTTTCCATCCTGGAGCCGTTTGTACCCAGGTACACTCGGCCCCCTGTCGACGACCTCCATGGTGGACACCACACCGGAAAGGTGTTCGGTCAAATGCCATTGAGCTTTTTTCAAATGCTATGTCATTTTTTAGAGTACGAAGGATGGTCGGCTACTCGACCATGGAGATGAGTTGTTGTGCGATGTGTGGTCGGCCGTATCCACGGATTTCATAGGCAGGAGCAGAGGGGAGCGCTTCTAGGAGCAAGTGCATGAAAAGTTTCACGCACGAAAGCAGTTTATGCCCTACGACATGTACATCATTCAACCACACAACGCGAGGTCGTTGGCATATCGGTGGCACGCTATCTAGATCAGCGTCACCAAGTTTTGCAACGTGGTTCGTCAGCTCGAGGCAAGGTGGCCATTGCACGCGGCAGAAGACGAGATCGTAAGTTTTTCTTCCTTTTGCTCAACTTGTTGATTGATTCATTCACTCGATGTTGGTCTACACGTTATATGTATCTCGCACGTGTTGTCGTGATGTACCACATGATAGAGGGACGGTCATTTACGTGCACACGCTGTTGGATGGAGCTGAAGAGGGAGTATGTGTGGGACAACATGATGTGTTCATGAAAAACTTATTGGACATTCGGGATCTAGTCGAATTTGAGATCTTGTTGTACTAGACTTAATTTACATGGTATGTATGAATGATTTGTGCTATTTTCTACCTGAACTTTGATAAATATTGGCCGGTTTGCATGAAATTCATCCGGTTCGTTGAAAAAGAGTTTAAAATATATGCGGTCAGCGTTGGATGGCGTCATTTCGCATCCGTGTCCATGAACTAGTCCTCTATCCGCGGACGGATACGGGAGGATTTTGCGGGTTGCCGTTGAAGATGGCCTAAGATATATCTTCCTGCATAGTGTGGCTAGCCTTTCTTTCCCACGGTCAACTCTGAAAGTGCAAGGCACCAGTTATTCGCTATACAAGAAAAGGGCCAGAGAAACTCTCAACCACGATACTGCGACAGGGACCCAGAAAAGTTTCTGAGTGGCGAACACAAAATGGCTCACTCGTTATGCGATTGCCGTGCTTCTACGGAAGGAATTGACTCTGTGCACCTGCACTTGCACTGGCCAAAAATTGAGCCAGGGAAAGAGCCCCCGGATCATCTGATGCACAGGTGTCTCTGAATGATGCAGTTTAGCCACTAATCAGCACCACAACGTAGGAAGTGCGTGGTAGCGATCAAACAGGAATCTACAGGTGTAAAGAATTTTACATCCACCAGTGGTGCAGTGAGTTCTTTTGCTTTTGTTTTTCCTTTTACTTGCATTTCCTTTGGCCCTTTGGAGACATGCACCAAAGCAACGAATCATACTAAATTCAGATATTATTATATCGAACCTGGATGTTAGGAAGCACATGCGAGAGTTATTAGGGCATTTCCAATGATTGTATGATAGTTGTTGGTAGATTTTGCCACATAAGATTTTTAATGATGTGTCATCAATAAATGAAGAAAGAGAGAAAGTTGTATGTACATGAACCAACACCCATTGCACAAGCTCCAATGTAGAATGAGAGAGCACCCCATTTATTATCTCACATCCTATTGAGCAAACTAGATATAACCCATTGAAGTTGTTGTATGTTAAGATGTTGGTTGATGACATGACATATTTTACCAACAAGCTAACATACAAATTGAAGATGCCTTTATCTGCCCTGGAGGAAACTTTGAATGCGTCTTGAAAGGTAGCAAGGAGTTGGCCGCAGTACAAAATTTAACTCAGTGTATAGCGATGAGGTACAGACACGCAAGCCCTTTTATCACACAAATGCTATGGCAAACGACAAGACATGTAAGAAGAGCACAAATTACGCAAGATGCAATTGAAGTGAAAAGACAGGCTGCAATCTAAACATGAGGACATCATACATACAGGTCCAGCTGCATCCATAACTCTTTTGCAGGTGAAAAGTGACGAGAGACATTAGAGCATTTCCAAAGCGGATCACCAAACAAACCTCATCAAATAGGAGTATCTAACTAGACGTGTCTACCAACATCCGGTCACGTCGGCCATTCAACTGTGTACTAGTACAAAAGACTACGGACACCATTTTTCATTGATATTTGAATTAGTTTTTAAAGTGCAAAAGATCCCCAAAAGCAACTAAAAAATCCTACTCTACTTATCCATGTCAGAGGTGAGGTCGATGACCCACGTTGGAGCCGCTGGCCTCGTCGTCGTTGGCAGCTAGCGCGAACAAGCCGAAGTTGCTGACATGTGCTATTTGGCATCGTAGTCGTGCTACTCTGACGCGCGTCGTTCATGCAGAGCGGGCGATGCTCGCGGCGAGCGTGCGGGCACTCTGCATGGACACGACCACCGCCGGGTTCACATCGACGATGTCCGACTCCGCAGCAATCAGCGGCACACCGGCGGCATCCTTGCTCTCCGTGCACAATGCTCCACTAGAATCCAGGAGCACGAGGTTGAACTGTTGACCCGCCTGCATCATGGTGAAGGGGGGCGTTGACGCGATGTCGAGGCCATTGCTTCCTCCGTCACGGGCGCCTCCCCCACCTCCGCAATGTCCATGGGGTCGCCCTCCTTCTCCGAGCCCGCTTCAATGCGGGCCTGGCGCCAGGCATTCGCGGTGTGGACCTCCGCCTTGATTTTGACGCGGCACTGCGACATGAACACCTTGTAGTAGGTTAGCGTGCTCTACACCATGGCGTCGATGGCCGGCGGAGGGGAACTAGGGGCTCAGGCAGGAGACAACGGATGTGAATGGTTGAAGAATATGCTTGGAGGCAGGGTTTTCAGGGGTGGTCGGACAACTTTAAATAGTTGGGCAAGTGGAGCGGCGAAGGCTCATTATGGGCAGTCAAAGTAGGTCTCTCAGGTGTTTCTCTGGCGTCAATGGGGGTAGGCAGACGGACAGTCAAGCGGTGTGAATGTAGGCATCTTGAGGGTTTTGGAGCCAGCTGGAGGAGGGTTTGCGGTAGGTCTGACGTAACGGACAACCAGACCCCACCCCCACCCTACCCGAGCTCCCCTGGATTTAGGCATGGTATGTGGGATTTCGGGCATCCAAATTGGTCCAGCCGTTTTATTTTTCACGACTACACAAAAACTTGTGTATCTTTTCATTGATAGAAGAAGTTAGAGAAGTACAAAGCTAAGGCCAGCATCATACAACACGTACACTAGAGGGCTCGTGTACGATGATCGGAGCAAAAGAACACGGGAAACTCATCCCAAACATAGCAAATCTACGTCTCCGTCAATATCATGTTGATCCTTGTGGCACGAGCCATGGCGTAGGCACGCACGTCCTCCTGGATAGACTACACAAGGCATACGGTCGAGGGGTATATGTCGTCGAAGATGCAACTGTTGCGGTGCTTTTGGCCTGTTTTGATTATCCGTATGGCTAAAAGTGTCCAAACAAGTCTGGTCCAAACATTTGCGGGCGTCTTAGTAATCCGCTGAGATGCCCTTAGAGCATCTAAAAACGGACTTGGCAAATCCGTCCCTCCCTAAACGTCCGCGGGCGTGCCCGGATGCGACCCCAGACGGCCTCTCAAATGTCCTACGGCACAACCAGAGTCCTCAAATCAAAATCTTAAACCCACGCAAATCCATGCACATTGACCATACACATGAATATCGTACGTAAATAAGATGTTGCTAGTAGTTCAAACATAATATTTATTTGAAGTGCACAATTCAAACATTTAACTCATTGGTTTTTATTGTGAGTCCGCATATGCTCCACATGAGTAGTTGCATGTACATGTGTTGATCTTGAAGATTCTGATGCATTTCCAGGAAATTCATAATTTGCTCTGCATGTGGATTTGTACTCCGGCCATCTCAAAATCATGGGTTCGGACTATCCCTTCACCCCTGCATTGGACATTCATAATGTGCAAAATGACACAACATGTCATCAGCTGCTACAAAAATCTATCATTCCCACATCATTTCAGTATCACGAACAATACCTCAACGAGGTTGGAGCACTTCGAATGCCCTCTCCACATCATTCCTAGCTACTACTTGCATTGTTGTAAAATGACATTGTTTGTTGGCAGAGAGATTGAATATGGTCTACACAAATGCCGCCGATCGAGGATAGATACCATCAGCAAGGTAGTACTCCATGTTGTAGTTGTGCCTGTTGATGGTGTAGTTGCACGGTGGCGCTTTCCCATCACAAAGGCTCTTGAACAGAGGAGATCTCTGGAGCATATTTATGTCATTGTGAGAATGAGGCATACCAAATAAAGCATGCCAAATTCATAAGTTCCTTGATGCCACTGCTTCTAGTACGTTGATGGCCGCCTTGGTGTGACCTTGGTATATCCCGCACAAACCTTTGGGGCAGTTATTCCATCGCCAATGTATGCAATCAATTGAATCGACCATACCTGGAAAACCTCTTGCCGCTGCAATATATAATGCATAGTTGGTTCTCTCAGATACCCGCCAAACACCTTCACCAAGCGCGGGCAAATCTCACAGTGACATCAAGGCATGTGCTATCCCTCATCCGGATCATCTCACCAACGGCATCGACAGTGGTACGTACCTAATGCAAGCCGCCTCAAAGCAGCCATGCATTTCTGCAAACAAGATAATGAGAGTTGTCCGCAACAATCCTTCTTGAGATTGAAGTAGGGATCATGTGTCTCCACTCCTTCCACCGTGCGCAAGAACAAGGGTATGCGCATACAAAGTGTCGACGAAAAAATGTTTCACAAAATGTTGGTCTGGAGTGAAAATGGTCCTTATAGAGCAATCGTGTGCCAGCGGCCCTGTCCCAGTTCAAAACCCTACTGTCTTTGATTGAACCCTTGAAGTTCAGAATGTGCTTCACTTCTATCTCCATTTTCTCCTTGATGCTCATCATCATCATCTTGGTCGTCTGAATCCAATGAATCGAAGAACTCCTGTTGCATTAATTCATTAGGCTCCTCCTTATCCATCATTTTGCCTGCAAAAAATCCAAAAAAAAACCATTCGGACATTTGTCGAACACATAGAGGGCAAGGTGTAATCCGAGAAGAGACGGATGTGCCGCACCGGCTTCCGAGGCGGCGAGACTGGCAGGAAGACATTTTGTGGCGGTGGTGGTGGCACTGAGGGGTCGGGACGGCGGCAGAGTTAGGGGAACGCCGACGCAGACGAAGGAGAGGAGAGGAAAATGATTGGTCCGACTAAATCAGAGGGATTTGATGAAATATGTGGTGGGTCCTGTTTGTCGGATGCCACGCAGCGGATGGGCCAGTGTGCGTCCGGGCCTCCCCATAGCCCTAGATATGGGCTGGATATGGATGAGGTCATAATTTTGTAATCGGTCACTAATAGGGTCGTCCGCAACATAGGCTAGTACTCCACTCACCCTAGGTTAGAACTTGTGCAAGTGGTGAGGCACAAGGGGACCCAGGCGAGGTCAATATCTGCCTGACTTTACTCTAAATGCAAGTCAAAGACTGCAAAGTTCTCCAGCTCACCATTGTCCTTGAGGTCCAATCTTAGGGTACAGCAGCCAGCAGCAACAGCCAAGCCAAGTTCGATAGTACTGCTGTACTGGGGCAGTGAGCAATGCAGCTTAAGTTGTAAGCGTCTAGCATTTGACATCTGATTAAAAGGTATTTTTTAGTTGGAAAGCAATAGTAACTCGGGATACTAATGCTGTATTAACAACTACTGTACTAGTAGTATAAATTTTTGACCTGAAGCAGCACAGCAGATGAGAACGTCGTCAATTACCTCAACTGATAAAGGGATTGCGACCCACAGTTTTGCAGTATAAGTCAAGCTTCAGGTATTCAGATCCGGAATTCCAGATTGTCTCCATGGCATGCTCCTCATGAATTATGTGTCTCTTATGCTGAAAAACGCGCGCATGCAGGTAGGCTTTGAATCTTCATTCTCCAACACCACAGTTCAGAGCTCAGACTTCAACTGGAGCCTCTTTGTTGTGTTCCGCCTACAAAAATGTATGCGGCTGGCCTGTATTCTCCTCTGCGTGTGGTCCTATTAGTTGGCCATGTTCACTGCATTGCCCTTCACACTTTGTCGCAGGCTTGCAGGAGCATGGCATGAAATGCAGGCTTATCTAGATCAAATGGCCCTTCCACAGAGGCAGGATTCGCCCTTGAAGCATATGGTGCTAGGCAGATGAATACTGATGGCTGTTGAGCTGTATTTTGTGTTGCATGTATTACGTGTTGTGGCCCATTTTTTAGTTATGTATAATTGAGGTTGAGGCTTACTCTGTATTTATATATACGTGCACCAGCACCTCATCAATACAACGATTATTGTATTGCAAAACATCTCTTTATATGGTATCAATCGTAAGTCGATCCTAACCCTAGCTAGCCGCCACCGCCGCCGCGCCTCCATCGCGCCACCGCCGCTCCTCCATCGTGCCGCCGCCGCTCCCTCCACCCGCCGCCGCCGGTTCTCTCCGACGCCACCTTCCGCTGCACTCGCCGCCGCCGCCGCAGGTCCTTGCCGTCGCCGCCGCCGCCGCGCTCTATCCTCCCACGCCGTCGTCGCACCCAGCCGTCGCCGCTCATCCCCATCACCGCTGCCCTCTT
>NC_041392.1:255010192-255129627 GCF_002162155.2 Triticum dicoccoides | reverse complement strand
ATCTTCTTCAGCCACCGCCGCCCGTATCGCCGTCGCCGCCCATCCCCACCACGCACCGCCGCTCCTCCCTGGCCGTCGCCGTAACTCCTCCCTTCAGACGCCGCCGCCGCAGCTGCGATGTCTTCTGCCGCGTTGTCTCTCTTCGGCTACATGTACGCAGACGCGCCGGCTCCCTTCACCCACATGCAGCCGGCCCCGCCAATGGCCGGCGGCCATGCTTCGCCCGCCCCGTTGATGGATTCTCCGGGCTACTTCACCACCTGCGGTGGCCCCGCTCCACCAGCCGCGCCGCACTACCCGCAGGCTCTCCCTGCGGGCCACCAGGCGTTCATCGGCGCGCCTAACTAGCCGAATGGCGCCGGTTACGGCGCCCTCCTTGCGCCGTCGCCCGTCGGCGGTTATGGTCCACCCGTCCCGGCGCCGCCCTACGGGGGCCTCCCGCCGTCGCCTTCCCTCGGTTGTTATGGCCCGCCCGCCTCGGCGTCGCTCTACGAGGGCCTCCCGCCGCCGCCGGTACCTGTGTCATGGGACCCCACCCTCCTCGCCGCCCAGCACTCCGCGTCGTTGCCGAGTAGCTCTGTCGGTGGAGGCGAGTGGTACATGGACTCAGGTGCTACTGCGCACATGACATCTCATCCTGAGAACCTAACCTCCTCCACTCCTGTTTGCACACTCACTCGTATCACCGTCGGCAACGGCTCCTCCTTATCTATTACTAATATCGGTAGCACTAGTTTTCCCTCCACTTCCACACCCATTACTATGTCTAATGTTCTTGTTTCACCTGAATTAGTCACGAATCTAGTTTTCGTTCGTCGTCTTACTCGTGAGAACCCACTTACTGTTGAATTTAACGGTGTTGGCTTTTCTGTGAAAGACGCCCGTATCCGGATGATCCTTCACCGATGTGACAGTCCCAATCAGCTCTATCCCGTGCACGTCGGCGCCTCCACCTCCACACCCGTCGCCCTTGCCGCCGGTGTTGACCTCTGGCATGCTCGCTTGGGCCACCCCAACCCCACCGTATTACGTCAAATTCTTAGGAGTTTCTCTTTCTCATGTAATAAGCTCGACGAGCACTCTTGTGAGGCATGTCGGTTAGGCAAGCACGTTCGTCTTCCCTTTAGTGCGTCTACTTCAGTTTCCACCTTTCCGTTTCAATAGCTTCATAGTGATGCTTGGACGTCTCCCGTTGCAAGTAACATGGGCTATCTATACTACTTGGTGATCTTAGATGATTATTCTCATTATGTGTGGACTTTTCCTCTTCGTGGTAAATCCGATGCTTTAGCCGTGTACCATCGACGTACGAAGCATATTGAGATCGATATTCACTTCGTGTGTGACCAGGTTGCCCTTGGCCGTGTTCGGGTTCTTCACGTGCCGACGTCGCAACAGTTTGCTGATGTGATGACTAAGGGATTGCCTACTTTCGTCTTCGAAGAGTTTCGGTCCAGTCTCTATGCCTCTGGCGACGCTTCGACTACGAGGGGGTGTTGAGTTGTATTTTGTGTTGCATGTAATCCCTCCGTCCGGAAATACTTGTCCTAAAAATGGTTGTATTAAAATAAATCTAGATACAACGAGTGGCGAATCTAGACAGAAACTGGAGGGTGGGCTCAAAGCCTGTATCATGCCAATATCTGTTGGGTTGGGCTTGCAAGTGGCTGAATTGGGCCATGAAACTAGTAGTAAAAAAAATTCTTGCAGTGCTGGAGGAGGGGCTCAAGCCTGTTAAAGCCCCCCTAGTAGATTCGCCCCTGGATACAACAATATTTAGGACAAGTATTTCCAGACAAAGGGAGTATTACGTGTTGTGGCCCACCTTCTAGTTGTGTATAGTTGAGGTTGAAACCTATCCAATACTTATATATACGTGCACCGATACTCTATCAATACAACGATTATTGTATTGCAAAACATCTCTGACCAATGGCCATTGTGTTTAGTAGGAATCCTAAGTTCATACTCATGCAGCTTCACAGTTCCACAAGAGGATTCGTGCATTAGTTCAACTTCAGTCATCACGCCGCCTTGTAGACAGCAAGAAACATCAATGTACGAAAGGCTGGTGTGATGCTACTGGAAAGAAGTGATACCAAGTCCAAGGCTCAAACAAATTAACTCTCTCCCTCGCTTGCCACCAAACCTCGCATATAATGCCCACATAAATCAGAAGAAAACGCACGCACAAGTCAGGGACGCTCCACATGCAGCAACATGGTTTTGTTCAGAGAACAAAAGCCATGAATCGGACAGGTTTACACATATGCAGAAATAAATCGCACCAAATCCACCGTCAAGCTTTAACAAATATTTCTAGCAGTCTAGAAAACTGCAGCTGCTCGGACGGACTTGCATCCACCACAGCATCTTGTGTTCTTGTCGTCGTGAGTACACAATTGTTGACATTTTCACAAAACACAAGACAAATTAACCATATGAGCAAGAACAAGATAGTGACCGACAAAACAAAAAAGAAACCGAGCAAAAACAACCTGAACCGTCCCAAAAGGAAGCCCAGGACTTCATCTTTATCGTGTCCTCCTCGCCCCTTTCCACGGCTCATGTCATCTTACCTATACCCCCCATCCCTTTTCCCTAAAATAGTTTGGTTTTGCTTATGCTATGAAGAAAGAATCGCTTCTCCTTTGCCTTGCCACCTCCACGATTCCCTTCCCACCGAGCTCTAGCATGGTTGCATCATCAAGGGGGAAAAGCAGCAGCAATGGCTTAAACAATGGGGGATGCACTCACAAAGTTGTGCAAGACAACCGCCGGCCTCCGACGAGAACAGAATGCACACTTGATGGACTGGACATCCGGGCCGGGAAGCACGCGGCGCGCGCGCTCTCCTCACGATGCCGCGGACATGGCGCCCTTGGATTTCTTCTTGGTAGTCTTGGTACCGACTCTGCTGCCCTTGGCGAGCTTCGCGGGGTCGATCTTGTAGTACTGGAGGAACCATTCCACGAACTTCCGCAGGCCGGCGTCGAGGGAGGTGGTGGGGTGGTACCTGAAGTCGCGCGCGGCGTGGCTGACGTTGGCGTGCGTGAACGGCACGTCGCCGTTGCTCGGCATGGTGACGACGCGTTTGTTCGCTTTCTTGCCGAGGAGCTTCTCGAGGATGGCCACCATGCGGGTGACGGGCACCGGCGAGGTGTTGCCGAGGTTGTAGACGCGGAGGGGCGCCGGCCCGCGCTTCTTGCCGGACTTGGAGCCCGTGCTCTTACCGGCCGTGTCGAGCGCACCGAGGCACCCCTTCACGACGTCGTCGATGTAGGTGAAGTCGCGGCGCACGTCTGTGCCGTCGGCGGCGCGGAAGAGCGTGATGGGCTCGCCGGCGACGATGCTGCGGGCGAAGGAGAAGTAGGCCATGTCGGGGCGTCCCCACGGACCGTACACCGTGAAGAAGCGGAGGCCGGTGATGGAGAGACCGTAGATGTGGTTGTACGCGTGCGCGATGGCCTCCCCGGCCTTCTTGGTGGCCGCGTACAGCGACGCCGGTCGGTCCGTGCGGTGGTCCTCGGAGAATGGCGCGTCAGTGTTGAGCCCGTACACCGACGACGACGACGCCCACACGATCGCCGGCTGCGGGTCGGCGTGCCTGGCGGCGGCCTCGAAGACGCTGACGAGGCCCGCGACGTTGGAGGCCACGTACGTCTGCGGCGCCCGCATCGCGTACCGCACGCCGGCCTGCGCGGCGAGGTGCAGCACGTGCGTGAAGGGCACGACGGTGAAGAGCCGCTCGAGCAGGGCCGCGTCGTTGATGTCGGCGCCGAACACCACCACCCCGCGCGACGCGAGCAGCCGCTGCCGCGCGCGCTTCAGGGCCGGCTCGTAGTAGGCGTTGAAGTTGTCGAGGCCGAGCACGCCGTCGCCGCGCGCCCTGAGCGCCAGCGCGCAGTGCGCGCCCACGAACCCCGCAGCGCCCGTGACCAGCACCGACATCCCCCCGTCCCGCCGCGGCGTGGCGCTCCGCCGCACCTCCCGCTCCCACGCGGCGCCCGCGTACGCCGACGACGACCCGAGCAGGTTCCGGTGCCGCGACGTCTGCCGCGGCGGGGAAGAAGAGGAGGCGGCGGCGGAGAGCCGGAAGGAGCGGGAGAGGAGGGAAGGGTAGTGCACGGCGAAGAGGCAGACGAGCGCGAGCGTGGCGAGGACGGTGGCGCGGAAGAGGAGGTGCGAGGACGCCGCGACGATCTTGGAGGTCCCCGCGCGCCGCATCAGCAGCGCGGCGCCGCCGCTGGCGTACCGCTCGAGCTTGACGCCCTTGGCGGCCGCGTCCACACTGGCCGAGGAAGACGACGACGACGACGGGTGCGGCATTTAGTCCGTACCCTGCTCGCTCACGGGCTCACGTACTGTACGGCCCAGCTCCGCGTGCGCGCGGGTCGAGTGGAGTGGGGTGGAGTCGAGCTGGTGAGTGGTGGCGGGGGTGGGGGTGGGAGTGAGAGTGAGCTATAACGAGGGGGAGGGGACAGCAGGGTTCAGGACGCGGCTTTGCTTGATTTGTGTGCTGCTACTCCGTTTAGCTCCAAAAACCAAAAGTAGGTCAGATTAGCTTAGCTCGGGAGGATCGCCGGTCGATCGCTCACCGACGTTACCGTGGGGGTGGGGCTGTGGTTTGTCGCGAGGAAGAGGGGAGGCGGCCGCCCAATCAACGCACAGAAGTTCGTTGCTACAACTACAAAAATAGTAGTTCCCGCGTTCCCTCCCACTGTGTGTGTCTCTCTGCCTTGGACGCGGCAGGGGGCACCATTCCTTCTGGGCCAACACACCCAGGACAGACGTGAAAATCCCCTGATTTTCGCGACGACCTATTTCGTATGGCGATTGCTACGGACCAGTCGGATGATTTGATCCAGTTTTAAGCCTCCCTCAGAGCCGTCCGTTCAGATACTCCGCAGCCGTACGATCAGACAGCTCACAGCCTCCTATGGCAGAACCACACAGCAGCTCTATGGCGCACCATGCGGCACCGGCAGCAGCTCTATGGCGCTCCATTGCAACTCCAACGACCCTTCATTGCAGCTCCGGCGCAGCTTCAACGACCCCGGCGATGCTCCGCTGCAGCATTGGACGACCTCGGCGGACCTCAATTGCAGCACCGGCGGCCCTCCGACGAAGTTCCAATGCAACACTGGACGGCGCCGGCGAAGCTCCATCGCAGCACCGGCCGTCCCACGGGGAAGCTCCATTGTAGCGCTAGACTTCTCGGCGGAGTTCCACCGCAGCAGCGGCGTGCGGCCGCTGGAGCTGTGGTGCAGCGGTCGTCAAGCCGCCAGAGCTGTGATGCAGCGGTCGTTGGCCGTCGCCTACCCCGTGGAGCGGCTCGTACGGCTAGCAGCAGCCAAGCCACTGCCTTGCAGTGCCCGCGGCCAGCGCCGCTCGCCCGCGAAGCCTTCTCCTGCAGCATTGAAACGGGAATGGATAGTGCGGCTGGGAATCTCCTCCGGCGTCTCCATGCACATAGCTACGTCTTTGTTGCTGCCTAAGTGAAATTGACAAGGACGAGATGATACGAAGAGAGGAAGAAGAAGACTCGAGAGAACAGGGGATAAGATTTTTGCGGTGGAGAGCAACAATGCTCGTGATAAGGCGTGCCAGTGGGGAGGCCCACGTGGGACACGTGTCATGAGAAGGAGGCGGTTTGCGCCAGATGAAAATCATCCGACTTAAACTAAATGTTTTTCATTTCGTATTGGGACCTTCTATCCATCATGCACCCGTGGCTGGCGGGAGCTACCGCGCACCGCCTCGCCACCCGGCCCTTCCCTCAACCTCCCCCACCGTCGTTGTTGGCCACCCGCTCCGACCATCCCTCTAAGCTCAGCACCACCCATAAAAACCTCCGGTGATCTGCTCTACCCCATTACCACCCCTAAGATAAATAATGGGGTTGTGGCGATCCCTACCCCACCCATGATTTTATCCTAAGATAGATGGTGGGCCTAGTTCTTCTCCAACGGGATTGTTTCTTCTCCGACAAGATCTGTCCAAGAGGGAAGGAAGAAGGGAAACAGTGACCGGCGTGAAAAGGGGTTTCACGCACCTAAAAAATATCAAATATGTTCCATGTTTCAAACAATGCACCGAACTCAACTAGCTTGAAAGTTGGAACCTTCAGGATGTCAACGGAAAATAGAGTAATAGAGTTTCTTTAGTATTTTTTATAACTAGAGTGTGTTTAGTCGATGCGAGGGAAGAGATGCCAGCATGAGATGCATCGTTCCTGGAGGATCGGATTGGCAGGGAAGTTATGTTCGTTACTCCCTCTGATCCAAGTAAATTGAGCGGTTCTAATACTAGAGGGGGCCCACCATCCAGCCACATGGACAGGTGGCGTGGCCTACCCAATGCCCTTTGGCCATAAAATCCATGTACCCCTAGAAAAAAATCACAGAGAATTTTTGAGACTTTCTGCCGTCGTTTGTGAGGCAGAGCTTGGGCGGGGAACCTTTGCTCTCTGGCGGAGCAATTCCGTTGGGGAAACTTCCCTCCAGGAGGGGGAAATCAAAGCTTTCATCACCACTAACTCTTCGTTCCATGTGGGGATCATCATCTTCATCAATATCTCCATCAGCACCATCTCATCTCGAAAGCCTAGTTCATCCTTTGTGTTCAACCTTTGTATCAAATCTCAGATTGGTACCCAGGGGTGACGATGTCCTGGACTAGGGGGTGCCAACCTAGTTGGACCACAGTCCTTGGGCCGAGCTTACAGCCGACCAATCTCAACAAGGAAGGACTCTGGAAGCCTCGAACGCAAACATGATCAAGACAGACACTGCCGAAGGCTTGGCGTGTACTTCAAGGACAACTTGAACTCTCGACATGTTTATTCCTAGTTGACAACCGACCATATGTAGCCCTAGATACCCCTGGTACCTATACAAGCCAGAGGGTTTAGTCTGCAATGGCACAATCACAATTACCAGCCTTAGGGTTTAGAACACAGCATACGATCTAGAGGTAGATTGATACGTCCATTTTGCATCATGATTACCTATTGTTATTTATAATGTTTTTAATGCTTTTTGGAGTAATTCTAATGCCTTTTCTCTCATAATATGAAAGGTTCACACAAAGAGGGAGAATACCGGCAACTGGAATTCTGGACCTGAAAAAGCTACGTCAGGCTACCTATTCTGCACAACTTCAAATGAGCTGAAACTTCACGGAGAATTTTTATGGAATATATAAGAATTATTGGAGCAAATAAGTACCAGAGGGGGCCTGTTGCTGTCAAAACCGACGGATCTCGGGTAGGGGGTCCCGAACTGTGCGTCTAGGCCGGATGGTAACAGGAGGCAAGGGACACGAACTTTTACCCAGGTTCGGGCCCTCTTGATGGAGGTAAAACCCTACGTCCTGCTTGATTAATATTGATGATATGAGTAGTACAAGAGTAGATCTACCACGAGATCGGAGAGGCTAAACCCTAGAAGCTAGCCTATGGTATGATTGTTGTTCTGTATGTTGTCCTACGGACTAAAACCCTCCGGTTTATATAGACACCGGAGAGGGTTAGGGTTACACAAAGTCGGTTACAATGGTAGGAGATCTACATATCCGTATCGCCAAGCTTGCCTTCCACGCCAAGGAAAGTCCCTTCCGGACACGGGATGAAGTCTTCAATCTTGTATCTTCATAGTCCAGGAGTCCAGCTAAAGGTATAGTCCGGCCATCCGGACACCCCCTAATCCAGGATTCCCTCAGTAGCCCCTGAACTAGGCTTCAATGACGACGAGTCCGACGCGCAGATTGTCTTCGGCATTGCAAGGCGGGTTCCTCCTCCAAGTACTTCATAGAAGATTTTGAACACAAAGATAGTGTCCGGCTCTGCAAAATAAGTTTCCACATATTGCCATAGAGAGAATAATATTTACACAAATCTAATCTGCTGACGTATTCCGTAGTGTGACATCATACCACGGCCAAGCCTTTATTCGAATCATTTTATTGTCCCACCTTAGCGCGTCACGCGAGGCGGTTTCCTTGGCACGTCTCGTCGAAGCAGAGATCGTGTCCCCTTATTCCGGGATTCTCATCAATACGGGCATGGGTAACCCAACCGTGCCATTGATTACGGCGCTTGGAGATAAGCGAGTTTTACCAGGCTGGTGGGGACACGCAGTTGCGTCCACCCATATAAGGGGATAAGGATCCACCTTTTCACCTACGCCTTCTTCCTCTTTTGCCTATCCATTTTCGTGCACTCGAGCTCCATTGCCCAAGTCCGCATTCCCCACCTCAACCTTATCCAGCCATGTCCGGAGCGGGAGGCAAGTGGATGGTCTCCTCCGTCGCGGAGGGACACATCAAAAAACTGAGGAAGGCCGGATACTTGTCTAACGACATCGCGTACCGGCTTCCCGAAGAGGGGTAGCTCCTTCCCACCCCAAGGCCCCATGAGAGGGTAGTGTTCCTTCCCCACTTCCTCTGCGGACTGGGCTTTCCTATCCACCCATTCGTCCGGGGACTCATGTTCTACTACGGCCTGGATTTCCATGATCTGGCCCCGAACTTAATCCTCAACATCTCGGCATTTATCGTCGTGTGCGAGGCTTTCCTCCGCATCCACCCCCATTTCGGCCTATGGCTCAAGACTTTCAATGTCAAGCCAAAGGTGGTGCGCGGCAACCAGGCGGAGTGCGGAGGCGCCATGGTGGGCAAGATGCCCAACGTCTTATGGCTCGAGGGCTCCTTTGTGGAGACCCTGAAGGGGTGGCAATCTGGGTGGTTTTACATCACCGAGCCGCGCGACCCTGAGTGGGTCGCAGCCCCCGAGTTCCGGTCCGGACCCCCAACGCGGCTCACGTCCTGGAAAGAGACGGGCCTGTCGTGGGGCAGCAAAGAAGAGGTGACTGGACTGAAAACATGCATCCAAACCCTGGTGGACAAGCAACTCAAGCTTGTCAACGTAGTCCAGGTTATGCTCATCCGCCGAATCCTCCCGTGTCAACAACGGGCCTTCAATCTGTGGGAGTTTAACCCGGCGCAGCACCGAACTCTGAGCAGGCTCTTCGACACGATGTACGAAGATGCCTAGACGGTGCTTTTCAAGGGCGCCGAGGCTCCCGCATCCGCTACCGAGGATCGCGGATTCAGCGCGCAGTGTCACGCTAGCGCGGTAAGTCGTTTGTACCTTTTACAGGGTATTAGTTTTTCATAGTTTAACTCTATGCGAGATCTAAGCTCCCTTACCTTTGACAGGATTGGCAGGCGAAGTCTGGACAGATCGACTGTCCGGCTCCTTTGCCCGAAGACCCAGCCGATGCCCGCTTGGTGAAGCTACTGGTTCCGGCACCCTATGTGGTGCCAGAGAAGAAGGCCACGAAGAAGGCCACGGGGACTCGAAAAAGTGCCGGGCGCCAGGAGGTGTCGGGCTCATCATCCGACGGCTCCAAGGCGCATTCCTCCCGTGAAGACAGGGAGGAGGAAGAAGAGACCTCTCCCCCTCCAGCGGGAGGAGAGAAGAAAAGGAAGGCCACCCTCACTGGGGAGGCCGAAGGGTCCAAGAAGGGGAAAACCCTTCCTCCGGACTACTCCATCGACGCCGACAACGGCGGAGAGGAGTGGCCGCTCAGGGCCAAGCCCCTGGTGAAATCGTAAGTATCCGGATACCAAAGTAATTCATAGTATTCCTTTATTGCACAACTTTCCCTTATGTCGAATATGATTATGCAGCCCACCCAAAGACCGGCTCGACGCGTTGTCGAGCGGTTCATTGGTCTCGTCGGATGTGAATTCGCTTCCGGCGGCTACCTCCCCCCGCCCTATGGACGACGCTGAAGTGTTGTCCCAACAGGTTCCAAGCCAGGAGGAGGTGGTCCTGGAGGCGCCGCAAGGCGACCTCCCGGACTCCAGGAGTAAAGGGGATAAAACCCCCCAGGGCTCCAAGTCCGGCTCTAGGCCGGACACCGCTCCGGGACCTTCAAAGGTTCCAGAGTCCGGCGGGCGACCTCCTTCCAAGAGGAGCAAGCCCACCGTGCCGGTGACCCCCGTCCAACCAGAGGCGCCGGCCAATCTGTTGGAGGTGCTCAAAGGCGCCTCCATCCACGAGGAGCACCGCACCATTATGAGTGCGGTGGTCTAGAAGATTCAGTCCGCTAAGAGTGGACTGACTGAAGCTTGTGCTAGCCTTTTAACAGGCTTTGAGGTAAGTAAAAATGTGTAAATAATATTACCGCATAGACAGTAGCCCCTGATGCTCTGTTTGGCGTTCGGGAAGAAAAGCCGAATAGAGGATCAAATAAAATTTGTAGGAGTCTAACAAAAAGGAGTCAATATGCGTATGCAGGCTTCTCTGCTGGCGTCCGTCGCACTGACTGCGGAAGTGGACACGCTAAAGCAGAACCTCGAGCAGTCCGAGCAAGAGCTCGGGCGTGTCAAGAAGCAGCTCGAGGACAAGGAAGGTAAGAAATACCTTGTTTAAATATATATAAAAAAGGTGCAATTGCAAAAAATGACAGGATTATCATGGCTATTGTAGGGGCCACATCTGAGGTGGCGACCCTTAAGCAAGCACTGCTCGAGGCCGAGAAGAGGGCGGCCACGGAGCGCATCGAGCGGGAGAAGTATGAGGCCCAGGTTGGCAAGGTGCGGCAAGAGTTCCAGGCTCTCATGAAAAAACATAAGAGTTTGGAGCTTGACTCAAAGACGCGAGCGTCCGAGCTCGCGGTGGCTATTAAAAATGCCAAGTCTGCCAAGGCCGAATCCGAGAAGACCCTCCAGGAGTTGGATGTGGTGAAAAAGATAGCGGCGGGTAAGGCATTCTTTATGCAAAGCAAACACATAAACGTGAGTTACTTGTTACTTACCCGAATCCGGAGCTCTCCAGGAGCATTCGAAGATCTTCCCCGTAGCGTGTACGATGCCGCCGCATTCTATCGAGCCGAGGAGGGCAGCTCGACAAAGAAGGTGTTCTGGTCTCAGTATGCTGAGGCCGGACACCCTGTGCCCCTGAGCGACCAACTGAAGCAACTGGTCGAGCTCCACAAGGCGGCCGAACAGGCCATGAAGGGCCTCATAGTTCGGCTGTGGCCTGGAGAGGCTCTGCTTGGGAGCTATTTGGGGCTGGTGCGGCCGCTGGTGGGGGCCTGTCCAAGGCTCAAAGTCATCAAGCGCTCCGTCTGCATTGAAGGTGCCCGTAGGGCCCTTACACGTGCTAAGGTGCACCGGGGCAAGCTGGATGCTGAGAAGCTTGTGAAGGACGGGCCACCGCCGGGGAAAGAGCATCGCAAGCCCGAGAATTATTATAAGGATGTTTTGAAGGGCGCCTGCCTTATGGCGGATGAATGTTCCAGGGATGTAATTTTTGAGTAAAACTCGCTTGTTTTGTCCTGTGCGCTGAAAACTTGTTCATATGCGCTAAGAAATGCTGTTGGAATTTAAAATATTACCTTCTGTGTGGCTGTTTATCAATTCTGAGAGATGGCGAGTTGGCGGCTTCTGCCCCCGTGCCGCTAGTGCTGGGGTGTTCGGGGATAAACCTGAGCGCTCTTTTTCCCATGTTTGGGTCCTTCGAGGGAGGCGCTCAGCACAACGAACAAGGAAATCGGACTATAATGCGTGAACACTCTCACTTAGCCATAGAATTCTATAATTTTAAATTTCGGCGAAGCCCCAGGTATTCGGAAGACCGAGTTCGGGGCGCTATCCATGCCTTGGCCGGACAGAGCTGACTCCTCGCTCTAAGCGGCATAAGTCTTTAGGGACTCGAAAAACCTCTCGAACAGCGACCAGCTCTCGCTTCATCATGACAGTCAATTTTAGCTTTCTCTACTGAGGTGCTCGACCCAGCTCAACTGGGGCACAATCGCAGTAGTTCTCCTAGTGCTACCTTAGCCGACACAGCGGAACATAAGGCACCAAAACATAGGAGCCGGGCAAACCCAACTATTGACCCAAGACATGATTCAGAGCCGATGCATATAATGCTATAAGTTCGGGGTGCCGCACTTTGCTAAAGTGTTCAGACTTCTCACACCATATTGAGGGGTACTAAAGCCCCTGGCGTATTTTGGCCGTACCAAAGTGTACGGGTGCAACATGTCGTTAAGGAACATATATTTGTAAAAAAAAGGTAATGCAAAAATAGACAGAAGCTATGCATTGTTTATTAAAAAGGGCTGCGATCAAAGCAGAACGATACAAATAATGTGATAAGCAAAAGGTTGGACTATTTAACATGTCCGTTCCAGGGGCAGGCTGCGGAATGGTATGCAAAACAGGTATACTGCTCGTGATAGAGACCACCTGGGAATTCCGTAATGCGGCATGGCTTGTCTGCTTCCCTGGTTCTTGCATCGTTTGTGCGGAAATTGAACTGCCGAACAGGCCTTCCGAAGAATGGAGTCCTGAAAGTAAGAGAAAATTAAAAAATCACCAGCCCCCGGTGCGGTTTAAGCTGTGTTTCGGGCGTGCCGTGATGGTGCCCCTCCCCCTGTACCCATGGTATTTCTAGAGCGTAGTTATGTACGCGAAGCACTGGCGTCGCATTTTTGCGAGCGCTGGGGTTGGGGCCGCATTGCTACGCCTGCTCGGAACGTGTCAGGCGGTCTTATTGTAGGTTACTCCGGGTGCGCTTGACGGTGTCCGGACATTTAATGGCCGGACTGGAGAACTGCCTGGAGAGGCTGCTTTGTACTTCCGCTGCAAGGGCCGCCGTGTGCTCCTCCATTCGGAGGGAGCGTTCGGTGTTTCCATTGACCGTAATTACTCCTCGAGGGCCTGGCATCTTGAGCTTAAGGTATGCGTAGTGAGGTACCGCGTTGAATTTGGCGAATGCGGTTCGCCCGAGCACTGCATGGTAGCCACTGCGGAATGGGACTATGTCAAAGATTAACTCCTCGCTTCGGAAATTATCCGGAGATCCGAAGACCACTTCAAGTGTGACTGAGCCTGTACAGTTGGCCTCTACACCTGGTATTACGCCTTTAAAGGTCATTTTGGTGGGCTTAATCCTCGAGGGATCTATGCCCATTTTCCGCACTGTATCCTAGTAAAGCAGGTTCAGGCTGCTGCCGCCGTCCATAAGTACTCTAGTGAGATGAAATCCGTCAACAATTGGGTCTGGAACCAATGCGGCGAATCCGCCATGACGGGTGCTAGTGGGATGGTCCCTTCAATCAAAGGTGATTGGGCAGGAGGACCATGGGTTGAATTTTGGGGCGACTGGCTCTACCGCGTATACGTCCCTTAACGCGCGCTTCCGCTCCCTCTTGGGGATGTGGGTTGCGTATATCATGTTCACCGTCCGCACTTGTGGGGGAAAACCCTTCTGTCCACTGTTGTTCGGCGGCCGGGGCTCTTCATCTTCATCGCTATGCAGCCCCTTGTCGGTATTTTCGGCATTTAACTTGCCTGCCTACTTGAACACCCAACAATCCCTGTTGGTGTGATTGGCCGGCTTTTCGGGGGTGCCATGTATCTGGCACAAGCGGTCGAGTATTCGGTCCAAACTGGACGGGCCCCTAGGATTTCTTTTGAATGGCTTTTTCCGCTGACCGAATTTATAGCCTCTGAATCCGGCATTAACTATCGTATCCTCAGCATTGTCGTCGTTAATGCAGCACTTCTGCTTGTTGCGACGCGACCTGCCACTACTGTCCCTGGTATCCGAATTACCAGGGTTCTTGGTCATATTGTTGCTACGAGCAAGCCAGCTGTCTTCTCCCGCGCAAAAGCGGGTCATGAGTGTCGTGAGTGCTGCCATAGATTTTGCTTTTCCTGTCCAAGGTGCCGGGCAAGCCACTCGTCACGGATATTGTGCTTGAAGGATGCTAGGGCCTCTGCGTCCGGATAGTCGACTATTTGATTTTTCTTTGTTAGGAACCGTGTCTAGAATTGCCTGGCCTATTCCTCTGGCTGCTGAATTACGTGGCTTAGGTCATCGACGTCTGGTGGTCGCACATAAGTGCCTTGGAAATTGTCGAGGAATGCGACTTCCAGGTCCTCCCAACAACTGATTGATCCTGCTGGCAAGCTGTTAAGCCAATGCCGAGCTAGTCCTTTAAGCTTGAGTGGGAGGTATTTGATGGCGTGGAGATCATCGTCGCGGGCCATGTGGATATGAAGGAGATAATCCTCGATCCATATCGCAGGATCTGTTGTGCCATCATATGATTCGATGTTTACGGGTTTGAAACCCTTGGGGATTTGATGATCCATTACTTCGTCTGTGAAGCATAGTGGGTGTGCGGCGCCTCTGTACTAGGCTATATCACGACGTAGCTCCAATTAGCTTTGTCTACTGTGTTCGGCCCTACCGGATTTGTGTCAGGCGTGACGGTTACCGTCTCGAGTCGTGGGGCGCCCACGCGATCCATAGATTGATCTTGTTTGCCTTGCCTTGTCCTCCAACATATCTCGCAGGTCTGGCGCATTTTCCCGTGCCTTGGTACGGGGTGCGGCTTGAGTGGAGGGCCGAGAGGCCTCTCTGTCGCGGCCACGAGGTAGCCGGTCGGCCGTATCAAGTGTTGGTGATGTAGGTTTAAGTGCTTCCTCCTCTAATCGGGGTAGCAACCTGCGCTTTGGGTAGCTCTTGGAGGGGCGTTCGAGTTTATGCTCTTCGGCCGCAAGGACTTCAGTCCATCTGTCGACTAGCAAATCTTGATCAGCTCTAAGCTGTTGCTGTTTTTTCTTGAGGCTTCTTACCGTGGCCATAAGCCTGTGTTGAAAACGCTCTTGCTCGACGGGATCCTCTGGCACGACGAATTCGTCATTGTCGAGGCTTGCCTCGTCTTCAGAGGGAGGCATATAATTATCGTCCTCGACCTCTCTGTCTGCCGCTCTCTCATGAGGGCTGGCTTCTCCATCCTCCTCTGCTGAATCTTGCTGGAGGGGGTTTTCTTTGGCACTCTCCGTATTATTATTATCTCCCATGCTGGAATCACCATATTTGCTTTGGCGGGATTTTGAGCGGCGCTGCTGACGCCGTCGCCTAGGCTGTTTCTTGGAGGGGTCATCCTCCGCTGTTCCATCGCCATCTCCTTCTTTTGGGGTGTCCACCATGTATATGTCATACGACGAGGTGGCTTTCCAGGGCCCAATAGGCGCTGGTTCTTCATCGTCTCCTGCATCGGTGTCCATACCGTCGATGTCTTCGGAGTCGAAGTCGAGCATGTCGGTTAAGTCGTCGACAGTGGCTACGAAGTGGGTGGTGGGTGGGCTTTGAATTTCTTCATCGTCCGTATCCCAACCTTGCTGACCATAGTCCGGCCAGGGCTCTCCTGATAAAGAGAGAGATTGTAGTGTCTTCAGAATATCGCCAAAAGGCGAGTGCTGAAAGATGTCCGCGGTAGTAATCTCCATGATCGGCGCCCAATCGGATTCGATCAGCAGGGGCGCGGAGGGTTCGGAGTCCGGAGAGGAATCCGGCTCCTTGGAGTCACAAGTCTCGCAGAGTGCGGGGCTGGTGTTCGGCTCGATCGCCGTTGGGATCACAGCCCCCGAGGCGGCGTCCAACCACCCATCCTCGATCGGCGCAGTTGGCTCCGAATTAAGGGTCGAAGAAGATGCGGCTGCGGCCTCCAAGGCACTGTTCGGCGGCAGAGCTAGATCATGCTCATCGTGACAGTGCGGCACGCTCGGCAGTGGCTCGAATCCGTCGAAGATCAAGTCCCCGCGGATGTCAGCCGTGTAGTTTAAACTTCCAAATCTGACCTGACGGCCAGGGGCATAGCTTTCGATCTGCTCCAGATGGCCAAGTGAGTTGGCCCGCAGTGCGAAGCCGCCGAAGACGAAGATCTGTCTGTGGAGGAAGGTCTCACCCTGGACTGCATCGCTATTGATGATCGTAGGAGCCATCAAGCCTGACAGCGACGACACCGATGAACTCTCAATGAAAGCACCAATGTCGATGTCAAAACCGGCGGATCTCGGGTAGGGGGTCCCGAACTGTGCGTCTAGGCCGGATGGTAACAGGAGGCAAGGGACACGAAGTTTTACCCAGGTTTGGGCCCTCTTGATGGAGGTAAAACCCTACGTCCTGCTTGATTAATATTGATGATATGAGTAGTACAAGAGTAGATCTACCACGAGATCGGAGAGGCTAAACCCCAGAAGCTAGCCTATGGTATGATTGTTGTTCTGTATGTTGTCCTATGGACTAAAACCCTCCGGTTTATATAGACACCAGAGAGGGTTAGGGTTACACAAAGTCGGTTACAATGGTAGGAGATCTACATATCTATATCGCCAAGCTTGCCTTCCACGCCAAGGAAAGTCCCTTCCGGACACGGGACGAAGTCTTCAATCTTGTATCTTCATAGTCCAGGAGTCTGGCTGAAGGTATAGTCCGGCCATCCGGACACCCCCTAATCCAGGATTCCCTCAGGGCCCACCAGGTGGGCACAACCCACCTGGGCGCGCTAGGGAGCCCAGGCGCGCCCTGGTGGGTTGTGCCCTCCTCGGCCCACCTCCGGTGCCCCTCTTATGGTATATAAGTCATTTTGACCTAGAAAAAAATAAGGAGAGGACTTTCGGGACAAAGCGCCGCTGTCTCAAGGCAGAACTTGGGCAGGAGCACTTTTGCCCTCCAGCGGAGCAATTCCGCCGGGGAACTTCCCTTTCGGAGGGGGAAATCATCGTCATCATCACCACCAACAACTCTCCCATCTTGGGGAGGGCAATCTCCATCAACATCTTCAACAGCATCATCTCCTCTCAAACCCTAGTTCATCTCTTGTGTTCAATCTTTGTGCCGGAACCTTAGATTGGTGCTTGTGAGTGACTAGTAGTGTTGATTACATCTTGTAGTTGATTACTATATGGTTTATTTGGTGGAAGGTTATATGTTCAGATCCATTATGCTATTTAATACCCCTCTGATCTTGAGCATGATTATTATTTGTGAGTAGTTACTTTTGTTCTTGAGGTCACGGGAGAAATCTTGTTGCAAGTAATGATGTGAATTTGATATGTGTTCAATATTTTGATGATATGTATGTTGTGATTCCCTTAGTGGTGTTTCAATATTTTGATGATATGTATGTTGTGATTCCCTTAGTGGTGTCATGTGAACGTCAACTACATGACACTTCACCATATTTGGGCCTAAGGGAATGCATCGTTGAGTAGTCATTAGATGATGGGCTGCGAGAGTGACAGAAGCTTAAATACTAGTTTATGTGCTACTTCGTAACGGACTGATTTGGATCCAAAAGTTTAATGCTATGGTTATATTTTATCTTAATACTTTTCTTGTAGTTGCAGATGCTTGAGAGGGGGTTAATCATAAGTAGGAGGTTTGTTCAAGTAAGAATAGCACCTGAGCACCATTCCACCCACATATCAAATTATCAAAGTAGCGAACACAAATCAAACCAACATGATGAAAGTGACTAGATGAAATTCCCGTTTACCCTCAAGAACACTTTGCTTATCATAAGAGACCATTTTGGCATGTCCTTTTCCTCAAAAGGATTGGGCTACCTTGCTGCACTTTTGTTACCGTTACCATTACTTGCTCGTTACAACTTATCTTGCTATCAAACTACTAGTTACTTATAATTTCAGTGCTTGCAGAGAATACCTTGCTGAAAACTACTTGTCATTTCCTTCTGTTCCTCGTTGGGTTCGACACTCTTACATATCGAAAGGACTACGATTGACCCCCTATACCTGTGGGTCATCAAGGCTCTTTTCTAGCGCCGTTGCCGGGGAGTGAAGCGCTCTTGGTAAGTAGAAATCGGTAAGAACAAAATATTACTACGTGCTGAAATTTATTGTCACTTGTTACTATGGAGAATAATCCTTTGAGGGGTTTGTTCGGGGTATCTTCACCTCGACTAACCACAATTAGTTTTCCCTCAACCTACTGCACCTACTGAAAATATTGGTTATGAAATTCCTTCGGGTATGATAGAACAACTTCTAGCTAATCCTAAGCAGGAGATGGAACCGAACATCCTGATATGCACTTGATATATGTGGACGAAATTTGTGTATTATTTAAGCTTGCAGGTTTACCCACAGATGAAGCTAAGAAGAAGGTTTTCCCTTTATCTTTGAAGGGAAGAGCATTGGCATGGTATAGGCTATGCGATGATCTTGGATCTTGGAATTGGAATAGATTGAAATTGGAATTTCACCCAAAAAAATTATCCTATGCATCAAGTTCATCGTGATCAAAAGTATATATATAATATTTGGCCTCGTGAAGGAGAAAGTATCGCTCTAGCTTGGGGGAGGCCTAAGTCAATGTTATATTCATGCCCCAATCATGAGCTCTCAAGAGAAATTGTCATTCATAATTTTTATGCTCGGCTTTCCCGTGGTGATCAATCCATGCTTGATACTTCTTGTACTGGTTCCTTTATGAAGAAGACCATTGAATTCAGGTGGGATCTTTTAGAAAGAATTATACACAACTCTGAAGATTGGGAACTCGACGAAGGTAAAGAGTCAGGTATTAAGCTTACATATTGTCGGATTCTGGGCTCCGCGGACCCTAGATAGATTCGAACTCTGGGGTGTGTGCGAAGAATTCAACCTCCTCAGTCTGCCAACACATCGATCATGAGCTCTCAAGAGAAATTGGCATTCATAATTCTTATGCTCTCTAGCTTGGGGGAGGTTTAAGTCAATGTTATATTCATGCCCCAATCATGAGCTCTCAAGAGAAATTGTCATTCATAATTTTTATGCTCGGCTTTCTCGTGGTGATCAATCCATGCTTGATACTTCTTGTACTGGTTCCTTTCTGAAGAAGACCATTGAATTTAGGTGGGATCTTTTAGAAAGAATTAAATGCAACTCTGAAGATTGGGAACTCGACGAAGGTAAAGAGTCGGGTGTTAAGCTTAAATATTGTCGGATTTTGGGCTCCGCGGACCCTAGATAGATTCGAACTCTAGGTGTGTGCGAAGAATTCAACCTCCCCAGTCTGCCAACTCGTCGATGTCACGACCTAGCTTGATGAACTGGAAGGAAGCGGGACACATCAGTTTACCTAGGTTTGGGCCACCTTGCGGTGTAAAACCCTACTCCTGCTTTGTGGTGGATTAGCCTCGAGGTGGGTTGGGGATGAACTAGTATAGTGGAAGAACAACCTCGGGAGGTGTGTTCTTGGGTTGGTGTGAGCTGGTGAGGGTGCGGATGGTCTGAATGACCCGTCCTCCGTCTAAGGTTGTGTCTAGGCTATACTTATAGTGGCCCCGGTCCTCTCCCCGCAAAATGAAGGCAGGAAGGTATACCACAATGGCCAAATTCGAAGGGAGACAACTAGTACATCTTATCCTGACGAAAGGTGGTCTACGCCTGCAAAGCTTCTGGTCGTGACGCCGTGGTGGGCTCGGCGATGACCTCCATCCTGCCATCCTGGCGGTCTTGGTCTTGTTGCATGGAAATGGAAACCTCTGGTTCGTTCCTCGGCACTCCGCGCCTGCGCTTGCCTCTTTAGCACCAAAGAGGAAACCAATTGTACTGCGCCCGCTGGCGCCCGCTTGGCCTTGGTCATCATTGCTTGCGTCATCCGAACCTCACGAGGTGAAGGCTCGCATGGAAATCTCCGCTCCTCAGGAGCCAGCCTAAGGAGGCCGCTCCTTCTGGAGGTCTTGGCGTTGTCCAACTCGTGAGGCTTCGCCCCTCGCGAGGGTCTTGTGTTGTTGGTTTTGAAGGTGGGCCATACCAGGCCGTTGTTGGAGCCACGCTGTGGGCCACAGGCAGGCAAGTCTGGGTACCCCGGTTCCCAGAACGCCGACAGTAGCCCCCGGGCCCAAGGCGCACTCAGACTTGGCTTCGAGGCGAAGCCAAAGGGCAAGGGCGAAGCGCCGCGGGCCCCAACCGCCTGCGGACCCGATCGACGCGTGGTGCTTGATGGGACGTGGGCATCTCCACTTCCCCACGCAGCCTCGACAACTGTTCGACTTGAGAAGAGCCTGATGCATGCAAAAAGATCATCATTGCCGTGGATCTGGGAGGCCGGCGATTGGCCTCCCTCTGTCCATAAATGAGGGGAGGGGTGATACATCTCCATCGTATCTATAATTTTTGATTGTTCCATGCCAATATTATTCAACTTTCATATACTTTTGGCAACTTTTTATACTATTTTTCGGACTAACATATTGATCCAGTGCCCAGTGCCAGTTCCTGTTTGTTGCATGTTTTATGTTTCGCATAAACCCCATTTCAAACGGAATCCAAACGGGATAAAAGCGGACGAAGAATATTTTTGGAATATTTGGAGAATTCTGGAAGAAAAATCCACGCGAGACGGTGCCCGAGGGAGGCACGAGGCAGGGGAGCGCGCCCCACCCCCCTGGGCGCGCCCCTGACCCTCGTGGGCTCCCCGTAAGGCGGTTGATGCCCTTCTTCAGCCGCAAGAAAGCTAAATTTTTGGAAAAAACACGGCGAAGATTTCAATCCAATCGGAGTTACGGATCTCCATATATATACGGAACGATGAAAGGGCAGCAAGAGAGAACACATAAACACAGAGAGATAGAGAGACAGATCCAATCTCGGAGGGGCTCTCGCCCCTCCCATGCCATGGAGACCAAGGACCAGAGGGGAAACCCTTCTCCCATCTAGGGAGGAGGTCATGGAAGAAGAAGAAGGAGGGGGGGCTCTCTCCCCCTCGCTTCCGGTGGCGCCGGAGTGCCACCAGGGGCCATCATCATCACCACAATCTTCACCAACAACTTCACCGCCATCATCACCAACTCTTCCCCCCTCTATGCAGCGGTGTAACCCCTCTTTTACCTGCTGTAATATCTACTTAAACATGGTGCTCAACGCTATATATTATTTCCCAATGATGTATGGCTATCCTATGATGTTTGAGTAGATTCATTTTGTCCTATGGGTTATTTGATGATCGTGATTGGTTTGAGTTGCATGTTTTATTATTGGTGTTGTCCTATGGTGGTCTCTGTGTCGTGCGAGCATGAGGGATTCCCGCTGTAGGGTTTGCAATATGTTCAAGATTTGCTTATGGTGGGTGGCGTGAGTGACAGAAGCACAGACCCAAGTAAGTAGGTTGTTTGCGTATGTGATAAAGAGGACTTGATACTTTAATGCTATGGTTGGGTTTTACCTTAATGATCTTTAGTAGTTGCGGACGCTTGCTAGAGTTCCAATCATAAGTGCATATGATCCAAGAAGAGAAAGTATGTTAGCTTATGCCTCTCCCTCAAATAAAATTGCAATAATGATTACCGGTCTAGTTATCGATTGCCTAGGGACAAATAACTTTCTCGTAACAAAAAGCTCTTTACTAAAACTAACTTAGTTGTGTCTTTATCTAAACAACCCCTACTTTTTATTTACATGCTCTTTATTATCTTGCAAACCTATCCGAAAACACCTACAAAGTACTTCTAGTTTCATACTTGTTCTAGGTAAAGCGAACGTCAAGCGTGCGTAGAGTTGTATCGGTGGTCGATAGAACTTGAGGGAACATTTGTTCTACCTTTTGCCCCTCATTGGGTTCGACACTCTTACTTATCGAAAACTGTTGCGATCCCCTATACTTGTGGCTTATCAAGGGGCAGAGCCCCCAGCTCATCTCTGTCTTCTTGCTGCTCGCTCTCCCTTTTTATTCCTTGTCTCGCCATCTTGCTGGTGCATCCATGGTGCCGATAAAGAGGTTCTCCGCGGCGGAGAAGGGAAAAGCTCCTTGGGAGGAGCCCGGGCCACTCCTGCCGAAGATAAGGCTTGGCCGCTCCCGCGATGCCGGCGAGGGGCCAGAGGTGACGCGGCCTTTGTACGAGCGGCCTCCGCCTGGCTTCCCAATCCCTTTGTATGCCTGTGCACAGAGCCCTAGGCAGGGGAGCCATGCCCAGCGCCCCGCGGGTTGGGGTCACGGAGGACAGGTTGTGGCTGCACGGCTATCCGACTTGCGAACTAACGGCGAGGGCACATTGCGCGAGTTCGTGGTGTGGGCGGCAATGCCGCCACACACGTGGATCCGGCTACCGGGGTTCGTTGCCGAGGAGATACTACCAAGGGGGGCCGCCGCGCTGTGGCTGCAACACGCCGGGTGCTGCAGCCAAGCCACGGAACCGGAGGTCGAGGTCGTCCCCCCTGGGCGACGTCTTCATGACTTGAGGATGGGGCCAGATCGCCCATGCCTACTGTCTGGTGGGGGCCCTCGCCATCCACATTGAGTAAGATGGAGCCTCCACGCTTTTCTTCAAGGTCTTTGGCGAAGACGGCCGGCGCCTAGAGTGCTGCTCGGACGAGGCGATCCACGCGGCGCGGCCACGGGCACTGAACTTGCCCTTGGCCTTGCCAGCAGCTCTTCCAGCAGCAGCAGCAACTCCCCAGAATCCAGCAACAACGACAGCTACGAGCCGCTGAGCTCTCGCCGCGCCCGGAGCGCAGCAGGGGCGTCCGCCCGGCGTCGTCGGTGACGCCCTGTGGCTAGGGTTCCTCCAGGTTCTCCTCTTTTGTTTTCCCTACGTGGAATTGTGACTAGCCCCGTGGGGGCGTGTAAGAAACTAAAATGCTTTTGCTTCAATGTTATTATTCCTAGCATGGTGTTATGATTGCGTATCTCGCTTCGGCATGGTGCTCCTTTTCATTCTTGCGGTAGCTTAGTGCTCTATGCTGACAGGACCCAGTCCCCAGACAGGCTTCAGCTGTCGCTGGCATGCCAGGTCGCGATGTCGTGGTCAAGGCCAGGAGGTGAGCGTCCGGAGGTCCGGTAAGAGCCCCTGAGGCCTGATGCTCAGGAGGTCCCCTTTAGCATGCAAGCAGCTTGCTGAAGGCGGAAAAGGGAAGCGGAATTGCCCGAGTAAGATCACGAGAGTCGAAATACTGGGTCGTGAGGTTCATGCCGACACGTATGAGGTGACTTATCTTGACGAGTCCGTGGTGATTCCCTCGCGCGATACCTGACCGTGTCCTGGTGGTGGCGCTTCAAGGAAGGGCTCGTGCCGATCTCCCCTTTTTCCGCTCATACAGATGCTCTACGTCCTCGGGTCCTGGCCCTTGAGCGAGGCTCCACCGCCGCTAGTATGCCAGGTCACGATGTCGTGGTCAAGGCCAGGGGGTGAGGGCTCGAGGGCTAGTAGGAGCCCCTGAGGCGTGATGCTCAGGAGCCCCCCTTTAACGTGCAAGCGAATTGCATGAAAATAGAGTGTCTGGCGGGGCCGCTCATAGTGTGGCTCAGGAGGTTCCTATGAGTTAGTTGAAGAGAGAACATAGCATATAGCCACGCTTGCTGTCCTGCCGTTGATATTTCCGCAACAAGGAGAAGGCACTGAGGATCTGGTGAGGTGACGTGCACAGGGTGGGCCGCGATCTAGAGCTCGATCTCTCAGATTTATCGACGCTGCAGGGACGGACCCGAGCACAGGCGCCGTGCCAGTAGGCTCCGTGGCGGGATGAGCGAACAATGGGTTAGCAACGCGCGGAGGCCGCAAAAGGCAATGGAGCACCGGACAGACATGTGATAATCATAAAACAACTCATGGAAGGGCGAGGCCGGTTCTGATAGATGCGAAGAACGATACATGCGGCAGGGATGGACCCACACAGCTTGGGGAAATGCAGGCCGAGGGGCGCCCCCAACTGAACAAACCAAAAAATTTCACCTGGCACCATTGCCGAGGAAGTGTTGAAGTAGCTGAATACACGTGCTACAGAAGTCGCTCCTCACGAGTCGTCTAGGTCCCGAACCTCGCGAGGCTCTGGAGGCTCGCGAGGATCCAACGCCACCTCCTATAGGATCGCCTGGTTCCTGGACTCTTGAGCCACCAGGATGCCTCGCATGTGGCGCCGGTGCGTGGCAGCCCTGTTCGGCAAACCGAATGTCATTCAAACATAGCTGTGAGGGGGGCCTCGCACCGGCCAATGTGGGACGGCCAGAAAAGCTCCTGAGACGCGGCTCTATTGAGCCCTGGGATGTTGATGCAGGCGCGCAGCTCGCTGCCCTCGCCAGGGGAGGGAGCCACGCTGGGTGATGCGGGACAACGCTGACCTTGCATGGCTCTTGCCTCCTGAAGCTCCTTGGTTGCATTGATGATGAACTCCCGAGCGCCCGGAGCCTCGCACCCTGCACCCTCCTCGCGGAAATGCGCGTTGAAGCACGCCTCCACATGGTGCCCGAGTGCCTCCCTCGTGACGCTGGCCATGTCAAAGGCCCTCCAGAGGAGAGCCCCCGAGCCCAGCCTTAGAGGGGCGCCGGGAGTGCCTTCCTATGGGAGAAGGGAAGGCACCCCGTTAGTGGACACTGGTCATGAAGCATGGCCGTCGGAGGCCCCATCCTCCTGAGGTCCTGGCCTCCTAGGTGTAGCAGCTACTTCTTCTTCTTGGGTACGGCCTCAGGAGGGTAGACAGCGCCCTCGTCTTCTGGGTTCTCGACCGCCGCAGCCTGATAGGCACGCTCGAGGGAGCACACCGCGTCCTTTTCGTCGCAGGCGACCGTGATGGTGCCTCTGCTCCCCGGCATCTTGACGACATTGTAGCCATGATGTGTCACGACCATGAACTTGGCCAGGGCCGGATACCCAAGGATGGCGTTGTATGGGAGGCGAATGTGGGCAACATCAAAGTCGATGAGCTCAGTGCGGTAGTTGTCGCGCTTGCCAAAGGTGAAAGGGAGGCGGACCTGCCCCATCGGGGTGTGGAGCCGTCAGTCACTCCTGAGAAAGGCTTGGTGGGAAGAAGCTGGTCGTACGGCACTTGGAGCCTGTCGAACGTCTCGACGGAGAGAACATTGAGCCCCGCGCCGCCATCGATGAGTGTCTTGGTGACAAGGATGTTGCTAATGGTAGGCGAGCAGCGCATCGGGAGGACTCCGGCAGTGGCCGCGCACTTGAGCTGGTCAGTAGAGTCGAAGGTGATTGCGTACTTGGACCATGTGAGAAGACGCGTCGCCTCAAGCTTGGGGAGGGCCGCGTTCACCCCGCGAGCGAACTGCTTGAAGATGTGATGGGAGGCAGGGGCCTGAGCGCCGCCCAGGATGCAAGCGATGACACGAGGCTCTTGAAAGCCCCCAGCCCCATCATCTTGGTGGTGGTCTTCATTCCTCCTCGGTGGCGGTGGCAGTAGAGGAAGGCCAGTGTTTCCCTGAGGTCGGTCCTCATGAGACTGCTCCCTCCAGGTGCCCTCGCGAGGCTGGCCCTGCCAGCGGTCCTCACGAGGCTGATCACGCCAGTCCTGGTGGGGGTCGCGGTTGTCCTAGCGTCCTCTGCATCGGCCTCCTCCATTGCCATAGCTTCTGTCATTGCGCTCGGGGCGACGACCAGGAGCCCGTCATGGATGGCCCTGAGCTATTGGCAGTCATTGGTGTTGTGGCTGTGCACGTTGTGGAAGACGCAGAATGGCTGCCTGCCCTTGGATGACTCGGGGTGGTCATAGCCGTGCTTCATCTCGGGTTCGGCCGTGAGCACAACTGGACCCTTGCACTTCACTTCCTTGGCCTTGGCCTTCTTGTCTTCTAGGTCGATCTCCGGGAGCTCGAGGAGGGAGAGGCGTCCTTCCTCAGCTCTTGCGCACTTGGTTGCCATGTTGAACATCTCCAGAGACGAGCACAGGTCTTCGTGTATGGCGAGCTCTTCCTTCATGTAGACATCCCGAATGCCATTAGTGAACACTAAAATGATGGCTTCATCCGACACCTTGGGAATCTTGAGGCAAACGTTGGTGAAGCGCTGGATGTATTTATGCAAGGTCTCCCCTGGCTGCTGCTTGATGCACCGCAGGTCACCGACGGCGGGTGTGCGGTCGCGAGTACTGATACGTCTCCAACGTATCTATAATTTTTTATTGTTCCATGCTATTATATTATCTGTTTTAGATGTTTTATATGCATTAATATAATATTTTATATGATTTTTGTGATTAACCTATTAACCTAGAGCCCAATGCCAGTTTTTGTTTTTTCCTAGTTTTAGAGTTTCGTAGAAAAGGAATACCAACGGAGTCCAAACGGAATAAAACTTTCACGATGATTTTTCTTGGACCAAAAGACACCCAGAAGACTTGGAGTGCAAGTCAGAAGAGCCATGAGGCGGCCACAAGGGTGGAGGGTGCGCCCCCCGACCTTGTGGGCCCCTCGGTGACCCCCTGACCTAGATCTTCCTCCTATATAATCTCAAATACCCCGAAAACTTCCAGGGGAGCCACAAAACCACTTTTTCACCGCCGCAACCTTCTGTACCCGTGAGATCCCATCTAGGGGCCTTTTCTGGCATCTTGACGGAGGGGGATTCGATCAAGGAGGGCTTCTACATCAACACCAATGCCTCTTCGATGAAGCATGAGTAGTTTACCACAGAGCTACGGGGCCATAGCTAGTAGCTAGATGGCTTCTTCTCTCTCTTTGATTCTCAATACCATGTAATCCTCAATGTTCTTGGAGATCTATTCAATGTAATATTCTTTTGCGGTGTGTTTGTCGAGATCCGATGAATTGTGGATTTATGATCAGCTTATCTATGAATATTATTTGAATCTCCTCTGAATTCTTATATGCATGATTTGATATCTTTGCAAGTCTCTTCGAACTATCGATTTGGTTTGGCCAACTAGATTGGTTTTTCTTGCAATGGGAGAAGTGCTTAGCTTTGGGTTCAATCTTATGGTGTTTGATCCTAGTGATAGTAGGGGAACCGACACATATTGTATTGTTGCCATCGAGGATAATAAGTTGGGGTTTTCATCATATTGCTTGAGTTAATTCCGCTACATAATGTCATCTTACTTAAGGAGTTACTCTGTTCTTATGAACTTAATACTCTAGAGGCATGCTGGATAGCGGTCGATGTGTGGAGTAATAGTAGTAGATGCAGAATCGTTTCGGTCTACTTGACACGGACATGATGCCTATATTCATGATCATTGCCTTAGATATCGTCATAACTTTGCGCTTTTCTATCAATTGCTCGGCAGTAATTTGTTCACCCACCGTAATAATTTCCATCTTGAGAGAAGCCTCTAGTGAAACCTGTGGCCCCAGGTCTATTTTCCATCATATAAGTTTCTGATCTATAATTTTAGTTTACGATTTACTTTCTTTGCAATCTTTTACTTTCCGTTCCATAAATCAAAATTACGAAAAATATTACTTTACCCTTTATCCATCTCTATCAGATCTCACTTTGCAAATAACTATGAAGGGATTGACAACCCCTTTATCGCATTGGGTGCAACTTGGTGTTTGTTTGTGCAGGTATTCGGTGCCTTGTCGCGTTGTCTCCTACTGGATTGATACCTTGGTTCTCAAAACTGGGGAAAATACTTACTCTACTTTGCTGAATCACCCTTTCCTCTTCAAGGGAAAAACCAATGCAAGCTCAAGAGGTAGCAAGTACCCTAGAAGTTGGAGATGAAGTGCTCTCGCATTTTATCCCAGGAGGAGATTGATCCCGCGGGGAGGTTCAGGAGCCATGAGCACGCGCCATCCTTGAGGACCATGGGAAACCAGTTTGCCATGACCTTCTCGTCGCCGTTGGCCGCCTCGATGCTCAGCTCATAGAGCTACAGGAACTCGGCAGGTTCAGGGGTGCCGTCATAGCGTGGAGGCAGGTATGGCTTGAACTTCCCTGGCCAAACGACGCGGCGCAGCTCCGGGGTGAACGCGCGTCTGCCTGCCGCACTCACCGGAGCTGTTGTGGAGGCGGGACTTGATCTTGGCGCTCGCGCACCACCACCTCGGGCGGCGCGCGGTCTTGACGTGGTGGTGTTGGGAGTGCACACGCTTCTCCTTGGGGCCGCTGCACCACCTGATAGATTTCTTCGTCGCGCTCGCGCCCTGCGCGGCGGCTCACGCCAAGGAGCCTCATGCCTTGGCTTGAGGAAGGTGTCTTGCCTGGGAGGTAGAGGAGGCGAACCGTGGGACACGTCACACGCAAGAGGCGGCGGGGGAGGCAACGAGCGGGATGGCACAGGGGCCTCTCCCGCGGCGATGACGACCTCGGCGATGCGGTCCAGCCAGTCCTCGTAGAGGTCATTGGTCGGGCAATAGCGCAAGAGCTCGCGTGCCATGAGCAACGCAGCATGCGCGTTCGCTGGTCCGCGACGAGTATGAGAAGACGAAGCCATCTCCGGAGTCAGCGACGGAGTGGCGGTGCGTCCATCGCGCCCCACAGAAGGCTGCAGCGACGAGGCCTGCTGCTCGTGGGCCACGGGGCCGGTGGAGGCGTTGGCCGCAGGCGATGGGGAACAACAGGGAGCACCGTCGCCTGCAGGCGCTGTCTGGGCGACGTGGGCGTCGAGGGTGGCCCGACGCTCAGCACGAACTCGAAGAGCATCGGCCATGGGAATGGCCGAACGGTGGTGAATCGACGGGAGGAAGAGAAGCTCCGACGCACCCCTACCTGGCGCGCCAAATGTCGGATTCTGGGCTCCGCAGACCCTTGATTGATTCGAACTCTAGGGTGCGTGCAAAGAACTCAACCTCTCTAGTTTGCCAACTCGTCGATCTCATGGCCTAGCTCATTGAACTGGAAGGAAATGGGACACAACAATTTTCCCAGGTTCGGGCCACCTTGCGGTGTAAAACCTTACTCCTGCTTTGTGGTGGATTAGCCTCGAGGTGGGTTGGGGATGAACTAGTACAGTGGAAGAACAACCTCGGGAGGTGTGTTCTTGGGCTGGTGTGAGCCGGTGAGGGTGCGGATGGTCTGAATGATCCGTCCTCCGTCTAAGGTGGTGGCTAGACTATACTTATAGTCGCCCCAGTCCTCTTTCCCCAAAATGAAGGCTGGAAGGGATCCCACAAGGGAAAACTTTGTTTTTGCCACTCTAGTTTTTGCCAACTTTGCTTATGCCACTCTAGAATTTGACATTTCACTTTTGCCACTCTTAGCTTTTGACAATATATCACTCTTGCCATTCCGTGGCAAAAGCAAAATTTTTAGAGTGGCAATTGTGATACATGTCAAAAGCTAAGAGTGGCAAAAGTGAAATGAAAAATTATTGTTTTTGCCACGGAATGGCATTTGTGATGTATTGTCAAAAGCTAAGAGTGGCAAAAGTGAGATGTCAAATTCTAGAGTGGCATAAGCAAAGTTGGAAAGAACTAGAGTGGCAAAAACAAAGTTTTCCCATCCCACAATGGCCAAATTCGAAGGGAGACAACTAGTACATCTTATCCTGACAAAAGGTGGTATGTGCCTACAAAGCTTCTGGTCGTGACGCCGTGGTGAGCTCGGCAATGACCTCCATCCTGCCGTCCTGGAGGTCTTGGTCTTGTCACATGGAAATGTAAACCTTTGGTTGATTCCTCGGGACTCCACGCCTGTGTTTGCCTCTTTAGCGCCAGAGAGGAAACCTGCTGTATTGCGCCCGCTGGCGCCCGCCTAGCCTTGGTCGTCATTACTTGTGTCATCCGAACCTCACAAGGTGAAGGCTCGCATGGAAATCTCCGCTCCTCAGGAGCCAGCCTAAGGAGGCCGCTCCTTTTGGAGGTCTTGGCGTCATCCGCCTCACGAGGGTCTTGTGTTGTTGGTGCTAAAGGTGGGTTGTACCAGGCCGTCGTTAGAGCCATGTCGTGGGCCGCATGTAGGCAAGTCTGGGTACCCCGGTTCCCAAAACGCCGACAAATATGATTGTGTTAAAGCTTTTATGAATACCGATGCTTTTCAAAAGTTTAGCACTAAATATGGACTTGACTCTGAGATAGTAGCCTCCTTTTGTGAGTCATCATTTGCTACTCATGTTGATCTCACTAAAGAGAAGTGGTTTAAATATCACCCACCTATTAAAGAAGAAATTAAAGAACCGGTAATAGCTAAAGATGAAACTATTATTTATAATGTTGATCCAGTTGTTCCTACTGCTTATATTGAAAAACCACCTTTCCCTATTAAGATAAAGGAACATGTTAAGGTCTCAACCGTGGTCAATAAAAGTAATATTAGAGCACCTAAACCTGCTGAACAAATCAAAGTAGAACCTAGTGTTGCTATGGTTAAAGATCTCCTGGTTGAAAATTTAGACGGGCATGTTATTTACTTCTATGATGAAGCTGCTAGAATTGCTAAACCCGATGAAAACATAAACGTAGACCTGTTGTTGGCATGCCTATTGTCTCAGTTAAAATAGGATATCACCATTAGCATGGTTTATGTGACATAGGTGCTAGCGTGAGTGCTATTCTCTTTACCTTATATCAAGAAATTATGAACGACATAGCACCCGCTGAAATAAGACATAGATGTTCACTACTGCAGGATGCTACTAACGCGACACTACGATCAGAGACCCTTCAAGAAACTGTGTGCAATGCCATAATCGCAAACGGTGCTGTATGAAAACCATCAAAAAAGGTAAAAACGTTTGCGATGGAGGATGCATCAAACACGGTTCATATTTTAGTTGTGTGTGCGATCCAGGGCATACGGTTCAGTCCAATGAACTTTTTGCCATGAGGCGGAACAAAAGAAACGGGCAGCCTGATGAAGGCGTGGGCGATATAGAGCATACGGTTCACTCGGATGAACTGTTTGTGATTAGGCAACACAAAAGAAACTAGTAGCCAGATGAAGGTGTGTGCGATATACAACATATGGTTCACTCGGATGAACTGTTTGTGATTAGGCAACACAAAAGAAACGGTCAGCCAGATCAAGGTGTGTGTGTTTAGGGTATACGCTTCAGAAGGATTAACTGTTTGCGATTAGGCAACAGAACAGAAATGGGTAAGCCAGATCAAAGTGTCTGCGATTAATGGCATACACTTCACATGGATGAACTGTTTGCGATTAGCCACAACAAACTGAAACAGTTAGATAGATCAATGTGTGTGTGCTAGACAGGCACACCCATTCTAATTAAAAGAGTGTGCTGACATTGCCTATTGCGGTGCACCCTATGGTGCAAACGCCACATACGCGGCCGAGAAGGCGTACGTGCCCATGTTACGCCTTCCGGGAATAGTGCCGCACTTATAACCGTCAGTAAATTTTGAGCATGTGTCGCGTCACATTCCAAATTGCAAACCTATTCACACCGATCAAAACCTAAATGGTTTCCCACTTAGGAGTGTATTACTACGCGGTTATAAATACTACTACTCCAAGATGACTGCACATTCCTCCTCAACTCCTCATCCACAAAAAGTTAAAAACAAACAAGTCATTCATCATCGTTCCCTTGCGTCTGCCATGGCCAGCGTGAGTTCTGGGTTGAGAGATTGTGACTAGGGAGAGGTGAGCCTGGAAGCGGGAGCACGAGAGATGTCCCACCTCTCTGCGATAGCAGCCAACATGTCCCGCTGCACGGCCGTAGCAGCACAGAGGTCCCGCCGCACCGCCGAAGCAGCACGGAGGACCTGCCGCACCGTCGATGCAGCAGACTGGTCCGACCACGCCATGGAAGCAGAAGAGATGTCCCACCGCGCTGCGAATGCAGCAGAGTTGTCCTCCCTTGCCGCGGCGACCTGGCAAAAATGCCTCGCAGGCAGGAGAGGATTCTTACAGGCGCATGCGTGCCCTCGTCCATAGGCAGATGGATCAGATCTCCAGGTGGGCGAGGTTGAAGGATGACCTGCAAGCCTCGTTTGAATAGTCTACCGACGTAATCCGGCAACTAAATGAGAGCAATGCGAAGCTTCGGGCCGAGCGCGACCTGCTGAGGGCAAAGATTGTCGGAAGTGCAGAGCAGCAGGAGCAGACCACTTCCTTGTTGAAGAGGACCGGCATCATCGTCGAGAAACTTATGGACGAGAATAACAAGTTGCGCATCGAGCGCAGAAGGCTGGTGGAGGAATCCGTGGATGCTCTCAAGCAGGATCTTGAGGACAAGAAAGAGCTCATCGCCGCTCGCCGTGGAGACTAGTCCCCACGGCCTGCAGCAACGCATCAAGAAAGTAGAGATCAGCGAGCCAGATCGTTGTCTTCCTTCTTCTTTTGCCCTTCTGTATTTCGGGCGTTGCTGCATGTGGATTTTTTAATTATGTTTCTAAATATGTAAGAAAAATATTATCCACTATCATCGTCCTTATATTCATCATGCTTGCTATAAGTCACAGTCGATGCTATATAGGTCCGTCGGATGTTACATCAAGATCCGTGCGAAACTTTCTTTCTAGATTTTCATTTTTCTCTCCTAAATCTCAGGCCAGTGAGACATATAGCCACGCCGTAGAACAGGTGCTCGGGCGCCATTAATGGAGACGTTGGGAGGGAGGTGTGCGGCGGGTAGCGGTCAAAGGGCTCTCCTCCCGATGAGCATGCGCAGGGGTCTGATCGCACTCCTCCCGTACTCAAATAGCTACCCCGTACGTCACCTCCTAGACAATAAAAAAAGGGGACGCGTGGCCGCACGTAATTGGTAAGTCGAACGCCCATGGTTTCAATAAAATTACCGCAGCATGTTGTGCCATGTCATGAGACCATGCCAAGTTTCATGATTTTCAGGCGTATTTTGGAATTAAAGGAATTAAAAAACCAAGTTTCTCAATCTTTCCGGCCGAGCCACGATGCCCAGATGTTTGAATTTCACTCCCATCTCTTGCATGGGACCTAGAAATTCACCCAAGGACACACATGTGATTTTTCAAACAACTATGGTGCACTGGAGCACGTGCTTGTAGTTCAAATTTGAATCATGCATTTTAAATGCCCATAAACTCAATTAATGTTTAAAAAGGCCAAATGAACACGGAGTAATTCCAAAATTTAGCACGATACTTCTATTTGGTCTAATCTGCCTATGTAAAAAAAAATTAAGGCTGTGTTTGACAACAAATTACTACAGAAACTATAGTATTGAAAACCGCAGTATTTTTGTCGACGGGAACTAAAAACCACAATTTTGACATATCAAAGTATTTTGTAGTATCGGGAATATTGTGATAGTGTTTGGTTGGTGCATGTTTACAACAACATAAATTAGCTAGCTAGCCCTTTCATAGCAGTTTGCTAACATGCACGATCTTAGCTGACCAGTGACTGCAAACTGAACGGCCATGCATAAACAGACCTGGCTGCATGCTATCCATCAGCTGCAGAGGAAGCACGTCGGTGCGGCACGGAAGTGCGCTGCATCGCTCTGGCTTGGCTGCGGCTTGACCGACAGTGACGAGCGCGGCGCGCTGAGGCATGGGGCGACGTTCTGGAGCAAGGCACGCGCAACAAGCAGCGGCGAGCGCGATGCGCTGAGACACGGGGCTTCTTTCTGGAGCGAGGTATGCACAACAAGCAGAGCAAGGCCGCGACATGGCAGCACGACACACATACGGTGTGGCTATGATCACACACAAAGGACTGCACAGACTCATCCAGCGTTGGGAGTTAGCGTTGCAGCCAACAGCATACACGACCATGGCATGAGCAATCTGGGCATGAGGTGGCCAGGTGCCGACATGATGCACAGTGTGTACGAGAAGAGGAGAAGTGCAAGTGGGACTAGGAAGGACGCCATTTTTGTTTCCATTGCCTTCTCTTGGCTTTGTCTCATGGCCGAAGATCTTCAGGGCGGCGGCGACAACTTGTGAGCGAGGAAAGCGATAAAGAACTGTCGTGTTTTCTTTGTATGCTCTGTTTAAAAAAAGAGGTCTGGTGTTCTTTTCTTAATGTAGAGAAAATACCACGGTTTTGACAATACCACAGTATGAATACTACAGTTTTTTGTGGTTACCAAACAGCTCATGGTAAATTAAACCACAGTATCTTTAAAAACTGCAGTATTTTTATAATACTAAGAAAAACCTGAGCTATCAAACGGGGCCTAAGGTGGGAGAAGGCAGTGTACGCATGTTGTTTCGCACACGGAGGTAACACGTTCCCTCTCGGAACCAGGAGCCTTCTTGAGGGAAGCTCCGGTTTGCAAGAAGCTTACACCAAAGCTTGTCCCAATTCGGCCAAAAAAATTACTGCAGCATGTTGGTGCCATGTCATGACACCATGCCAAGTTTCATGATTTTCAGTCATGTTTTGGATTTACAGGAATTAAAACACCAAGTTTCTCAATCATTACGGCTGAGCCACGACATTCAGATGTTTGAATTTTATTCCCATTTCTTGCATGGGATCTATAAATTCACCAAAAGACATACATGTGATTTTTCAGCAAGCTTTGGTGCATTGGAGCATGTACTTGTAGTTCAAATTTGAATTATGCACATTAAATGCCCAGAAACTCAATTAATGCATAAAAATGCCAAACGAACCCGGAATAATTCCAAATTTAAACACGACACTCATGTACTAGTTGCATGTTCACTGTACGTAAATGTTCTAGCAATTCAAACACCATCCTTACCCTCCGTAACACCATTTTGTCTTTCAAAACATAATGAAAAAATCAGGTGTACCACGAACAGATTACTAGAAAGAATCGCGTGGGATGCGATATAAAATATCTTGGTGCACCGTCTTGTGTGGCTTACGCAGGAAGCTTCGTCGTCTACAGTCCACCGCCCCCGCTTGAACCACACTTGCCCGCCAGTTTCTCGCGGCACCGAGCAAAAAAATTTGCCACCGCGGAAATATCTATCTCCCCGCCCCTCCCTCCTACCAAAAGCCACATTTCCATTGTTCCTCCTTGCTTTCCAAGTTCAAACCTTCACTGCTGCTTACTGGCAGCTCAGCCTCCTTGTCGGCGACCCTTCTTCTTGTAGCGCCTCCTCCTCGCTAGCTACCCTTCTTGTTGTAGCGCCGCCTCCTCGCCGGCGACCCTTATTCTTGCAGCGCCGCCTCCTCGCCGGTGACCCTTCTTCTTGCTGCGTCGCCTCCTCGTCGCCGACCCTTCTTCTTGTTGCGCGGCCTCGTCGATATGGTCAGGTAACCCACACCCCACCCACACCATCCTCCTCCTTTCCCGTCCCACATGCCCCGACTGACGGATCGACACCTTCCATCGAAATCACTGCCCCACTCCTCCAATTAAGCGTCACCCACAGCCATTTTACACGCAGTATAATGTGGAGCTGAGTAGCATGTGGCCGCATGCGCGAACAAGGTCGCTATGGCTGACATGCGTGTCGACCGCCAGATCTTGGAGGAGCACCTCGTCTTCGATGCCACCGCCGACACCGCCGCGCGGTTGTCTACTTTAAAATACAGTTCATGATGTTTTCTCAAGGCCACCGCCAGTGCCTTCTAGTGATTTGTTCTCTGTAATGTTAATATGCAATCTGATGTTCAGTTAACAGTTTAGCCCTCTGAAATGTAATGTTCAGTTAACACTTTGGTCCAACAATTGCTACATTTCGTAGTACTATTCTCAAGCATTCTTTGTTTTGTTAACTATCTTATCTTCTAGTACATGTTTCTATTATGCAATGTCGTGCTTAGTTAACTTTGGTTCATTTGGTCTGCTGTCCATTTAACTGTTTGGTTCAGTTCTGCAATTTGATTTTCATTTGCTGTGGGTACAATTTTGTATTGTAATGCATGTCACACCAATCAAATTTGGCTATACTCAATACATATTCTACTGATAGTATGGCAACTCTCAGTTAACCTGATCAAGATCTTCCTTATGTGTGTTGTAGGGAAACAATGGGAGACACTGCGGTTTACCATCGAGGTTTGTTCAAGCAGGGTCCTTTGGCTAATAGCACATTATTGTGCAGTTGCAGGAATCATTCTAATATTTAGGTTTCTTACAATTTTGTCTTGCACATGTAGGTCCTGCTGTCAGAGGCTTAGACCCATTGTTCGACCCATTTTGCATATGGGGAAATGAGATGTCCATGAATATCAGTCAAGTCAAGAAACTCAGAAAGATTATTAGGATGAAGAAACTTGCGAAGAATAACAACATGATCTTTGTTTGCACAATGAAGAAGACATCAGTCAACTATAGGATGGTACCAACTCTTTTACCTTCTTTTTACCCCTTGCGCCATTTCAAAATTTACAATAGCGATTTATGCATAGCTTTGTTTTCAGTACTTTTCAAAGCAGTTCACCGATGATTACCTCTCAAACCACCAGCATGTTCAAGAGGCGAGAAAGGTATTCATTCAACACCCACGGTACAATATTGAAGTCTTGTTGAAGAGGACAAAGGATGGGCGGGCAATTATCCATAGCCACTGGCCTAAAGTTGCAAGGACATTCAACATCACTGAAGGCTCAATATTTTCCTTCCGCTTCTGTAGTTTCCCAGATGAGATTCATCTGTCTATTTACCATGTATGATGCTACTTTACAAAGGTTTTTAATGCTGCATGTGAAACTTGGTGCTGTTATGTAATGGCTTAACTGAGTGCCAAAGCTATCTGATATAATTCGATTATGAAATCCTGGTTGCTTTTATACGGATATGAAATATCTTGCGTGTTTTATAAGAAATGTCAGTTTGATTAGTACATGGGTTATCAATAATATGCTAATTACCCTGCTTATTGGGGTTTTCTATTGCAAATGGTTACTCAGACAGCACCGTGGGCGATGAACTCGAACAACCCGCACGGTTTCTAGAAAGTAGGTGTGTTCGATCAACTAACAATCACACACGGCTTCTGGCAGCAAACTGTTTGTGTTAGGCCATCTTGCACACACGTTTCCACACAAAGAACTGTGTGGGATGTACATACCTACGAAAATGATTTTCTAGGATTCACCGTGTGGGATGTACATACCTACGGAAATGATTTCTGGGATTCACCGTTTGGGATGAACATACCTACGGAAATGATTTCTGGGATTCATCGTGTGGGATGTACATACCTACGGAAATGATTTCTGGGATTCACCGTGTGGGATGTACATACCTACGGAAATGATTTCTGGGATTCACCATCTGGGATGTACATACCTATGGAAATGATTGGGTTTCCATGCCTCGCCCGATCGCACATGGCCCCAGCCTAGGTTCCACGAGGGCCTATCCCCGACCATTTCTGGGTCATGTGGGAAGGACCCCCCTATCGCCCACTGTGGGTGTCAAAACCGACGGATCTCGGGTAGGGGGTCCCGAACTGTGCGTCTAGGCCGGATGGTAACAGGAGGCAAGGGACGCGGAGTTTTACCCAGGTTCGGGCCCTCTTGTTGGAGGTAAAACCCTACGTCCTACTTGATTAATATTGATGGTATAGGTGTTACAAGAGTAGATCTACCACGAGATCAGAGAGGCTAAACCCTAGAAGCTAGCCTATGGTATGATTGTACGTTGTGATTGTTGTCCTATGGACTAAAGCCCTCCGGTTTATATAGACACCGGAGAGGGTTAGGGTTACACAAGGTCGGTTACAAAGGAGGAGATATCCATATATGTATTGCCTAGCTTGCCTTCCACGCCAAGTAGAGTCCCATCCGGACACGAGACGAACTCTTCAATCTTGTATCTTCATAGTCTAATAGTCCGGCCAATGGAGATAGTCCGGCTGTCCGGAGACCCCCTAATACAGGACTCACTCAGTAGCCCCTGAACCAGGCTTCAATGACGATGAGTCCGGCACGCAGTTGTCTTCTGCATTGCAAGGCGGGTTCCTTCTCCGAATACATTACAGAAGAAGTTGAATACGAGGATAGTGTCCGACCCTGCAAAATAAGTTGCACATTTCACCGCAGAGAGAACAATTTTTCCGCAGATCTAATTTGCTGGCTTGTTTCGACAGCATGACGTCATGTCATGGCCCGGTGATTATTCGAACCGTTTCTTTTAACCAGCCCCGCACATAACGCGAGGCAATTTTTCGACACATCTTGTCAAAGCAGAGATCGTGTCCCCTTATTGCGGGATTATCATCAATACGGGCGTGGGTAACCCAACCACGCCATCAATTGCGGTGCTTGGGGGATAAGCGAGTTTTACCAGGCAAGTGGGGACGTTTAATTTTGTCCGCCCATATAAAGGGATAAGGATTCACCTTTCTATCCACGCTTTCTTCCTCCTCTGCTCATCCGCTCCCGCACACTCGAGCTCTAGCGCCCAAGTCCTCACTTCCATCTCAACCTTCTCCAACCATGTCCGGAGCGGGAGGCAAGTGGATGGTCTCCTCCGTGACGGAGGGAGACGTCAAGAAACTGAGGAGAGCCGGATACCTACCCGACGATATCGCGCACCGGCTCCCAGATGAGGGACAACTCATCCCCACCCCCGAGCCCCATGAGAGGGTGGTATTGCTCACCCATTTCCTCCGCGGACTGGGATTCCCCCTCCATCCCTTCGTCCGAGGGCTCATGTTTTATTACGTCCTAGATTTCCATGATCTGGCCCCGAATTTCATCCTCAACATCTCGGCGTTCATCATCGTGTGCGAGGCCTTCCTCCGCATCAAGCCCCACTTCGGCTTATGGCTGAAGACCTTCAATGTCAAGCCGAAGGTAGTGAGCGGCCGCCAGGCGAAGTGCGAAGGCTCCATGGTGGGCAAGATGCCCAACATCACATGGCTCGAGGGCACCTTTGGGGACACCATAAAGGGGTGGCAATCGGGGTGGTTCTATATCACCGAGCCGCGCGAACCCGCATGGGTAGTGCCCCCCAAGTTCTAATCTGGCATCCCCATGCGTCTCACCTCCTGGAAAGAGAAGGGCCTGTCCTGGGGTAATTCAAAAGAGCTGACCGGACTCCAGTCATGCATTCAGAACATGGTGGATAAGAAGCTCAAGCTTGTCAACATAGTCCAGGTTATGCTCGTCCGCCGGATACTCCCGTGCCAACAACGGAAGTTTACCTTGCGGGAGTTCAATCCGGCGCAACACCGAAACCTGAACAGGCTCTTCGACACGACTCATCAAGATGCCTGGAGGGTGCTGTTCAAGGGCGCCATGGTCCCTCCCCCCATTACTGAGGATCGCAGATTTAGCGCAAAGCGTCACACCAGTGTGGTAAGTTGTTTTACGTTTCACAGGATACTTGTTTTCTATATAGATTGATTCTATGCGGGATCTAAACTCCCGTGCCATTAACAGGACTGGCAGAAGATGGCTGGACAAATCGATTTTCCGGCTCCCTTGCCTGAAGACCCTGCAGACGCCCTCCTGGCGAAGATGTTGACTCCGGCCCCTTATAAGGTGCCGGAGAAGACCCAGAAGGCCAAGGGAGCTCGAAAGAGTTCCCGATGCCAGGCGTCGTCGGACTCACCGTCCGATGAGTCTGCGGCGCACTCTTCCCCCGAAGACGAGGAAGAGATAGAAGAGGCTCCCCCACCAACTGGGGGAGACAAGAAAAGGAAGGCCACCCCAACCGGAAAGGCTGGAGGGTCCAAGAAGGGAAGGACGCTCCTTCCGGACAGCTCTACCGCCGTCGACGAAAGTGAAGACGAGTGGTTGCCCAGGGCCAAGCCCCAGGGGAGATCGTAAGTATTCGGATACCAAAGTAACCCATAGGATTCCTTTGTTGCATTGCTTTCCCTAACGCCGAACTCAATTGTGCAGGCCGCCCCGAGCCAATATCGAGGTATCCTCGGACGGCTCCCTGGGCTCGTCGGACATGGATAGCGATCCAGTCCCGACCGCCACCTCCCCTCATCCAGCCGACGACGCCGAGGTGCTGTCTCAAGAGGCACCAGATCGAGGGGGGACAGTCCCGGAGGCACCTCAAGGCGACCTTCCGGACTTCGGGAGCCGAGGGGACGGGGTCCCCGAGAGCTCTGAGTTCGGCCCTCAGCCGAACACCGCGCCGGACCCTCCAACGGCTCCGAGCTCGGGCAGGCGGTCCCCTTCTAAGGGGGGTGAGACGCCTGTGCCGGTGACCTCTGTCCATCCAGAGGCGCCGGACACTATGTTGGAAGCGCTTCGCAGCACTTCCATCGAGGAGGAGCACCGCACTATCATGAGTGCGGTGATCCAGAAGGTTATTTCTGCCAAGAGCGGACTGACTGAAGCCTGTACTAGCCTTCTAACAGGCTTCGAGGTAAGTGTTTTAAAATGTAGTAGAAATATTACTACATAGATAGTAGCCCCTGATGCTTTGTTCGGTGTCCATAAAGAAAAGCCGAACAGAGGATCAAATAATATCACAGGGGTCTAATATAAGTATGTCAATATGCATATGCAGGCTTCGCTGCTGGCGTCCGCCGCACTAACTGCGGAGGTCGCCGTACTGAAGGAGGCCCTCGAGGGGTCCCAGAAAGAGCTCGGCCGTAAGTAATACCCCGTCTATAGATGAGAAAAAAAGACGCGATTGCTAAATGACAGGATCATTGTGTGTTTGCCAGGAGCCACGACCGAGGTGGCAACCCTGAAGTAAGCGTTGTCCCAGGCCGAAGAGAAGGCGGCCCAGGAGCGCACCGAGCGAGAGAGGCACGAGGCTCGGGTGGGCGAGGTGCAGCAAGAGCTCCAGGCTCTCGTGATGAAGCACGAGGCGTTGGAGCTTGACTTGAAGACGCGAGAGTCTGAGCTTGCCGCGGCCCGTGAGAGCGCGAAGAGTGCCAAGGCCGAGGCCCAGAAGGCCCTTCAGGAGATCGACGCGATAAAGAAGATAGCGGCGAGTAAGGCTTTCTATATGCAAAGCAAGCATGTAAAAGTAAATTATCGATTACTTACCCGGATCCGGAGCTCTTCAGGAGCATTCGCGGATTTGCCCCGCAGTGTGTCCGATGCCGCACAATTTTACCAGGCCGAGGACGGTAGCTCGACGAAGAAGCTGTTCTGGTCTCAGTATGCTGAGGCCGAACATCCGGTGCCGATGAGTGACCAGCTGAAGCAGATGGCCGAGCTACATAAGGCGGCCGATCAGGCCATGAAGGGCTTCATAGTCCGGTTGTGGCCTGGCGATGCCCTTCCGAACAGCTTCTTTGGCTTGGTGAGGCGGCTTGTGGATGCCTGCCCACGGCTGGAGGTCGTCAAGCGATCCGTTTGCATTGAAGGTGCACACCGGGCCTTCGCCCGTGTAAAAACACAGTGGGTCAAGCTAGACGCCGTGAAGCTGATCAAGGAAGGGCTGCCGGAGGGCAAGGAGCACCGCCACCCCGAGATGTACTACGAGGGTGTTCTGCCAGGCGCCCGTCTTATCGCCGATGAGTGTTGGCAAAATGTAATATTTGAATGAGACTTGCTCGTTTTTTTATCCTGTGTGATGAAAACTTGTTTCATATGCGCTATGCAATGCTTGTGTGAATTTAAAATATTACCTTCTGTTTGGCTGTTTATCCAATTTGAGAGATGGCTAGTCCTCGGCTTCTGCCCCCATACCACGAGTGCTGGGGTGTTCAGGATAAACCTGAGCACTCTTGTTCCCATGTTTGGGTCCTTCGAGGGAGGTGCTCAGCACAATGAACAAGGCAACCGGACTAATAATGCTTTATCACTCTCACTTAGCCATAGAATTCTATAATTTTAAATTTCAGTGAAGCCCCTGGTATTCGGATGGCCGAATTCGGGGCGCGATACATGCCTGTAAGCCGGACGGAGCCGTCCCCTCGCCCTAAGCGGCATAAGTCTTTAGGGACTCGAAAAACCTCGCCGAACAGCGACCAGTCTCTCGCCTTATCATGACAGTCAGCTTTAGCTTTCTCTACTGAGGTGCTCGGCCCGGCAGAACCAGGGCACAATCGCAGTAGTTCTCCTAGCGCTACCTTAGCCGATAGAGCAGAATGTAAGGTACCAAAACATAGGAGCCGGGCAAACCCAACATTTGACCAAAGACATGATTTGGAGCTGATGCATATAATGCTATAAGTTCGAGGTGCCGCACTTGTGAAAGTGTTCGGACTTTTCACACCATATTGTGGGTACGTAAGCCCCTGGTGCATCGGCCGTACCAGAGTGTACGGTTGCTAGGCGTCATTAATGAACACATAGATATGTATACATATAACAAAAATGCGATAATAGTCGTAATGTCATGCATTGTATATTAAAAAATTGCATTAAAGCAGAGTGATACAGATAGTGTGATAGGCAAAAGAGTAGGACTATGTCCCTTCCAAGGGCGAGCTGAGGAATTATATGAAATCTGTAATCCACCTGGGAATTCCGTAGTTGTCGGCCTCCTTGGTTGCTGTATCATGTGTTTGGCAATAGAGCTACCGGACAGTGTTTCCAGAGATTGAAGTCCTGAAAGAAAAAGAAAAATAACCAAACAGGAAGCCCCTCGTGCGGTTTAGGCCGCGTTTTGGGGCGTGCCGTAGTTGTGCCCCCCCTCCCCACCTGTGCCCATGGTATTTTTAATGCGTAATTATGTACGCGCGACACGAACAATGCCGTTGGACTGGGATTGGGGTGGCCGCCGTATTGCTACGAGAGCTCAGATCACGCCAGGCGGTTTGTTTGCCGATTCCCCGAGCGCGCTTGAAGGTGTTCGGGCTTTGAAACGCCGAACTGGTAGATTGCCTTGAGAGGCTGCTTTGCGCTTCTGCTGCGAGGGCCGCGGTGTGCTCCTCTGTTCGGAGAGAGCGCTCTGTGTTTCCGTTGACTATAATAACTCCGCGAGGTCCTGGCATCTTGAGCTTGAGGTATGCATAATGTGGCACCGCATTGAATCTAGCGAATGCAGTTCGTCCGATCAGCGCGTGATAACCATTGCGGAACGGGACTATATCAAAGATTAAATCTTCGCTTCGGAAGTTATTCGGGGATCTGAAGACCACTTCTAGTGTAATTGAGCCTGTGCAGTGGGCCTCTACGCCTGGAATGACGCCTTTAAAGGTCGTCTTTGTGGGTTTGATCCTTGAGGGGTCTATACCCATTTTACGCACTGTGTCCTGATAAACAGGTTCACGCTGCTGCCACCGTCCATAAGGACTCGAGTGAGGTGAAGTCCATCGATGGTTGGGTCTAGGACCAGTGCGGCGAATCCGCCGTGACGGATACTAGTGGGGTGGTCCCTGCGATCGAAGGTGATCGGACAGGAGGACCAAGGGTTGAACTTTGGGGCGACTGGCTCCAATGCATATACGTCTCTTAGGGATGTGGGTTGCGTATATCATGTTCACCGTCCGCACTTGCGGGGGAAACCTCTTCTGTCCTCCAGTGTGCGGCTGTCGGGGTTCTTCCTTGTCATCGCTATGCGGCCCCTTGTCCTTGTTTTCGGCGATTAACTTGCCGGCCTGCTTGAACACCCAACAATCCCTGTTGGTGTGATTGGCTGGCTTGTCTAGGGTGCCGTGTATTTGACACGAGCGATCGAGTATATGGTCCAAGCTGGACGGACCCGGCGTAGTTTGTTTAAATGGCTTCTTCCGCTGACCGGGTTTAGAGCCTTTGAATCCGGCATTGACTGCCGTATCCTCAGTACTTTCACCGTTAATGCGGCGCTTATGCTTGTTGCAATGTGACCTGCTGTTGCCATCCTTGGTATCTATGGTACCATGGTTCTTTGATATGTTGTTACTGCGAGCCAACCAGCTGTCTTCTCCCGCACAAAAGCTGGTCATGAGTGTCGTGAGGGCTGCCATAGATTTCGGCTTTTCCTGACCAAGGTGCCGGGCTAGCCACTCATCTCGGATGTTGTGCTTGAAAGCCGCTAAGGCCTCCACATATGGACATTCGACGATTTGATTTTCCTTTGTAAGGAACCGAGTCCAGAATTGCCTGGCCGACTCTTCTAGCTGCTGAATTATGTGGCTCAAGTCATCGACGTCTGGTGGTCGGACATAAGTGCCCTGAAAGTTGTCGAGGAATGCAGCTTCTAGATCTTCCCAACAGCTAATGGAGTCCGCTGGCAAGCTATTAAGCCAATGCCGCGCTGGTCCTTTGAGTTTTAGTGGGAGGTATTTGATGGCATGTAAGTCATCACCGCGAGCCATGTGGATGTGGAGGAGGAAGTCCTCAATCCATACTGCGGGATCTGTTGTGCTGTCGTATGACTCAATGTTTACAGGTTTAACTTAATTCTGGGAATTGATGTTCCATTACTTCATCTGTGAAGCATAAGGGGTGTGCGACGCCTCTGTATTGGGCTATATCGCGACGCAGCTCGTATGGGTCTTGCCCGCTGTGTTCGGCCCGGTCGGATTTGCTTTTACTGTATCCAGCGTGACGTTTACCGTATCGTAGAGTGGTGCGCCCTCGTGATCCGTAGATCGATCTTGAATGCTTTGCTTTGTCCTCCAATATATCTCGCAGGTCTGGTGTATCTCCCCGTGCCTTGTTATTTGGATGGCGTTGGGGTGGAGGCTGAGCTTTTGGCTGGAATGCCTCTCTATCGCGGCCACGAGGTGGCCGATCAGCCGTATCGTACGCTTCTTCCTCTAGTCGGGGTAATAACCTGCGCCTTGGGTAACTCTTGGAGGGACAATCGAGTTTATATTCCTCGGCCGCGAGGACTTCAGTCCATTTGTCAGCTAGCAGGTCTTGATCAGCTTGAAGTTGCTGCTGCTTTTTCTTTAGGCTATTTGCCATGGCCATAAGCCTGCGCTTGAAGCGCCCTTTCTTCGACGGGATCCTCTGGTATGGCGAATTCATCGTCGCCGAGGCTTGCCTCGTCTTCGGAGGGGGGCATGTAATTGTCATCCTCCTCCTCTCCGCCAGCCGCTCTCTCAGGAGAGCTGGCTCCTTCATCCTCCTGATCTAACTCTTGCTGGAGGGGATTTTTGTTGTCTTCGGCGCTATCCGGAGTGTTATTATCTCCTGTGCCGGTATCACCACTTTTGCTTTGGCGGGACTTAGAGCAGCGCCACTGACGTCGGCGCTTGGGTTGCTTCTTGGAGGGGTCATCCTCCGCTATCTCGTCGCCGTTGCCTTCATTGGGTGTATCCACCATGTATATGTCATATGACGAGGTGGCTTTCCAGTACCCTATAGGTGCTGGTTCATGTTCGTCTCCTACATCGTCGTCCATACCATCCATGTCTTCGGAGTCGAAGTCGAGCATGTCGGTTAAATCATCGACAGTGGCTACAAATTGGGTGGTGGGTGGGCGTCGAATTTCTTCGTCGTCCGCATCCCAGTCCTGTTAGCCAGAATCCGGCCAGGGATCTCCCGACAAAGAGAGAGACCTTAGTGAATTCAGAATGTCGCCGAAGGGCGAGTGCTGAAAGATATCCGCAGCGGTGAATTCCATGATCGGTGCCCAATCGGATTCAATTGGCAGGGGTGCGGATGGTTCAGGGTCCGGAGGAGAGTCCGGCACCTTGGAGTCACGGGCTGCGCAGAGGATTATGCTGGTGTATGGCTTAATCGCCGTCGAAACTGCAGCCCCTGAGGCGGTGTCTAGCCACCCGTCCTCGATTGGTGCAGCTGGCTCCGAGCTAAGGGTCAGAGCTGATGCGGGCGCGGCCTCTGGGGTACCGTCCAATGGCAGAGCTAGGTCATACCCATCGCAACAGTGCGGCGTGCCCGGCTGTGGCTCGAATCCGTCAAATATCAAGTCCCCGCGGATGTTGGCCGTGTAATTCAGACTTCCAAATCTGACCTGATGGCCAGGGGCGTAGCTTTTAATCTGCTCCACATGGCCAAGCAAATTATCCCGCAGTGCAAAGCCGCCGAATACGAAGATCTGTCTGGGGAGAAAAGTCTCACTCTGGACCGCATCGCTATCGATGATAGTAGGAGCCATCAAGCCTAACGGCGACGACATAGAGGAACTCTCAATGAAAGCACCAATGTCGGTGTCATAACCGGCGGATCTCGGGTAGGGGGTCCCGAACTGTGCGTCTAGGCCGGATGGTAATAGGAGGCAAGGGACACGAAGTTTTACCCAGGTTCGGGCCCTCTTGATGGAGGTAAAACCCTACGTCCTGCTTGATTAATATTGATGGTATGGGTGTTACAAGAGTAGATCTAGCACGAGATCAGAGAGGCTAAACCCTAGAAGCTATCCTATGGTATGATTGTATGTTGTGATTGTTGTCCTACGGACTAAAGCCCTCCGGTTTATATAGACACCGGAGAGGGTTAGGGTTACACAAGGTTGGTTACAAAGGAGGAGATATCCATATACGTATTGCCTAGCTTGCCTTCCACGCCAAGTAGAGTCCCATCCGGACACGAGACGAAGTCTTTAATCTTGTATCTTCATAGTCTAACAGTCCGGCCAATGGAGATAGTCCGGCTGTTCGGAGACCCCCTAATCTAGGACTCCCTCACCCACACTCATTTGGCGATGGTTCCAAATGTCGTCGCGGAAAGGGGGTTTTAAAACATTTGTTTAGGACGTCATTGTACCAGTGGTTACTATTAAGCTTGCTAACAGAGACACCATCACACCACTTGGGATTGTAAGAGATGATGAAGTCTTGTGTGGGAAAATAAAATACCCTACTAATTGTTTAGTTCTTGGCTCTCCACAAGATGACCTTTGTCCCATTATCTTTGGAAGACATTTCTTGAACACCGTTAATGCTAAATAGATTGTGAGAAGCAAACTGTCAGTGTTAGTTTTGGTGATGAGTCTCACGAGTTTAATTTTTCTAACTTTAGTAGAAACTATCATAAGAAAGAATTTTCTAGTAAGGATGAAATGATTGGTCTTGCTTCTATTGTCGTGCCTCCTACTGATCCACTAGAACAATATTTGCTAGACCATGAAAATGATATGCATATGCGTGAAAGAAATGAGATAGATAAAATTTTCTTTGAATAAAGACCTCTGCTTAAACACAATTTGCCTATTGAAACTCTAGGAGGTCCTCCTCCACCTAAGGGTGATCCTATGTTTGAATTAAAACAATTGCCAAACACTTTGAAATATGCTTATCTTGATGAGAAAAATATATATCCTGTTATTATTAGTGCTAACCTTTCAGAACATGAAGAAGAAAGATTATTGAACGTTCTGAAGAAGCACTGAGCTGCTATTGGATATACTCTTGATGATTTAAAGGGCATTAGTCCCACTCTTTGTCGACACAAGATTAATATGGAACCTGATGCTAAACCCGTTGTTGATCACTAATGATGTTTGAATCATAAAATGAAAGGAGTGGTAAGAACTAAAATATTGAAGCTTCTGGAAGCAGGTATAATCTATCCTATAGCTGATAGTAGATGGGTAAGTCTCGTTCATTGTCTCCCTAAGGAAGGAGGTATTACTATTCTTCCTAATGATAAAAATGAACTCATTCCACAAAGAATTGTCACTGATTATAGAATGGTAATTGATTTTAGAAAATTAAATAAAGCTACTAGAAAAGATCATTACCCACTACCTTTTGTTGATCAAATGCTAGAAAGATTATCTAAGCGCACACACTTTTGTTTCCTTGATGGATATTCTGGTTTTTCTCAAATACCTGTTTCACAACCTGATCAAGAGAAAACCACCTTTACCTGTTCCTTTGGAACTTATGCTTATAGACGTATGCCTTTTGGTTTATGTAATGCACCTGCTACCTTTCAAAGATGTATGACTGCTACATTCTCTATTTTTTGTGAAAAGATTGTTGAGGTTCTCATTGATGATTTTTTCATTTATGGGATTTCTTTTAATGACTGCTTAAGCAACCTTGATCGAGTTTTGCAGAGATGCGAGCAAACTAATGTTCTCTTGAATTGGGAGAAGTGCCACTTTATGGTTAATGAAGGTATTGTTTTGAGGCATAAAATTTCTGAACAAGGTATTGAGGTGGATAAAGCTAAAGTTGATGCAATTGAGAAAATTCCATGTCCTAAAGATATCAAAGGTATTCGTAGCTTCCTCGGTCATGATGGTTTCTATAGGAGATTTATTAAAGACGTCTCTAAAATTTCTAGGCCTCTTACAAATCTTTCACAAAAGGATATTCCATTTGTCTTTGATGATGATTGTGTAGAAGATGAACGAACATTTCTGATATTTTGTATTTGATTCGGATCTCTATTCAATGTGTTTTCAATACCCTAACCTCCAAGGGATGAGACACCCACGATACCCAATAGTGCCAGCCAAACCAAGCTATTACACCATCCAACCAGAATCTTTGAAACACTTAAGAAAACCTTAATTGATGTGCCTATTGTTCAACCACCTGATTGAAACTTGCCTTTTGAAATTATGTGTGATGCTAGTGATTATGCTATTGGTGCTATTCTAGGATAAAGAATTGATAAGAAATTAAATGTTATTCATTATGCTAGTAAACCTCTAGACAGTGCCCAACGCAATTATGGTACTACTGAGAAAGAAGTTTTAGCATTGGTGTTTTCTTGTGATAAATTTAGATCCTACATTGTTGATTCTAAGGTGATTGCTCACACCAATCATGCTGCTATAAAATGTCTGATGGAAAAAGAAAGATGCTAAACCTAGACTCATTAGGTGGGTTCCTATGCTACAAGAATTTGAGTTACATATCACAGATAGAAAAGGAGTTGAGAACCCCGTTGCTGATAACATGTCTAGGTTAGAAAATATTCTTAATGACCCACAACCTATTAATGATAGTTTTCTGATGAAAACTAGCTGCAATAAATGATTCCCATAACAATCCTTGGTATGCTGACTATGCTAATTACATTGTTGCTAAATACATACCACCTAGTTTCACATACCAACAAAAGAAAAAAAATTCTTCTATGATTTAAGAAATTACTTTTGGGATGACCCACATCTTTATAAAGAAGAAGTAGATGCTATTATTAGACCTTGTGTACCTGAGCATAAACAGGGACAAATCCTACGGAAATGTCATTGCGAAGCTTATGGAGGGCATCATGCGGGAGATAGAGCTGCTCATAAGGTATTGCAATCTGGTTTTTATTGCCCTACTATATTCAAGGATGCCCGTAAGTTTGTTTTATCTTGTGACGAATGTCAAAGAATTGGAAATATTGGTAAGTGTCAAGAAATGCCAATGAATTATTCACTTGCTGTTGAACCATTTGATGTTTGGGGATTTGATTACATGGGGCCTTTTCCTTCCTCTAATGGGTGTACACACATTTTGGTTGCTGTTGATTATGTTACTAAGTGGGTAGAAGCTATTCCAACTAGTAGTGTTGATCACAACACCTCTATTAAAATTCTTAAGGAAGTTATTTTCCCAAGGTTTGGAGTCCCTAGATATTTAATGACTGATGGTGGTCCACACTTTATTCATGGTGATTTCCGTAAAATGCTTGCTAAGTATAATGTTAACCATAGAATAGCATCACCTTATCACCCTCAGTCTAGTGGTCAAGTTGAACTTAGCAATAGAGAAATAAAATTAATTTTACAGAAAATTGTCAATAGGTCCCGAAATAATAGGTCTAAGAAATTAGATGATGCACTTTGGGCTTATAGACCAACATATAAAAATCCTATGGTATGTCTCCTTATAAAATGGTTTATGGAAAAGCTTGTCATTTGCCTCTTGAGTTAGAACATAAAGCATATCGGGCAATTAAAGAACTCAACTACGATTTCAAACTTGCCGGTGAAAAGAGGTTATTTGATATTAGCTCACTAGATGAATGGAGAATCGAAGCTTATGAAAATGCCAAGTTATTTAAACAAAAAGTTAAAAGATGGCATGATAAAAAGAATCCAAAAGCGTGAGTTCAGGGTTGGAGAGTATGTTCTTTTGTACAACTCTCATTTCAGATTCTTTGCAAGAAAACTCCTCTCCAAATGGGAAGGACCTTATGTTATCGAAGAACTTTATCGATCTGGAGCAATAAAAATAAATAATGTCGAAAGAACTATGACACCGGAAGAACACATAAAAGAAACCTTCCGGAACACTCCAGAATCGTGAAAAAAGAGGAGGTACATGATATGGTAAGTAAACGGACTCCAAAAAATCCGCAAAAATATTTTTGTCAGTTTTGGAATATATTAAAAATTAGGAAAATAAGAAACTACCAGGAAGGCACCCCTGGTGGGCACAAGACACCGCGCCCAAGTGGGTTGTGCCCACCTCGGGTACTTTCTGGACTCCATTTTTCTTCTGTTTACTTATTTCCCAAGATATAAAATCTTTATATACCCCCCGAACCTATTGACCACTATATCGCGGAGAAATCTTCTGTTCCTCTTGCTTGTTGTTTTCTGGCAGATCCAAAAATATGTCATCCCAAGACTCGGAGGGTGAGAGCTATGTTGCTGACTTTATGACAAACCCCACGGCTTATGGGGATGTGGAGCACTATAGCTAGACCTCAAAGGAGGAAGAAGACTACGATCCTAAAGAGGAGGAGGAGACAAGCTCAGACGAGGATGAACTTCTGTTGCCTCAACCTGGGGACATGCACGTGGAATTCAAGAAGTCAAGCCTCCCCAACAAAGCAAAGAAACCTAATATACATTTTATCCCCTTTTGTCTTTTGCAGGAAAACAAGCAAGAGTTATGCAATTATATATTAGAGCTCGAGCAGTAGGTCAATGTAACATCCCAAAATTCTAAATTTTGGAAATGTTATAATAAATAGATAGATTTGATTGACTGTTTGATTGATTGACTGAAAGTGAGTGAATTCGAATTTTTTTGAAAGTTAAATGAGAGGGAATAAAAGGACTTTCCCAAACTTTCATTTTGCATTCGTGATCTCCGTGAATTCAAATTATTTTCAGCACAAAACCCTAGAGAGAAGATGACATGACTTCTTCCATTTATTTAAATGACAAGGGGTGTTGAAAATATTTGAATTTCATTTGGAACTATTTTCAAATTCTGAAGCTTTATGCAACTCAATGATTTTCACGAGAGAAGATAAAATGACTTCTTCAAATTATATGAAATATGAGTTGGAAGTTTCAAAGAATTAAATTCAGAGTTCTTTTGAATTTATTTTCAATTTGGAGTTATTTGAGCTTTTATTCAAATTATTTTCTCCAAAAATAAAATATATGGAAAATAGGGTAATATGATTCCCTACATCAGAAAATTGGAGATAAATAAGTTTGAAATCATTTTGGTATTTTTAAAATGATTTTATTGGATTTTAATAGGGCGGTAGAACTGTTTGAATTATTTGTATTTGTGTGGATCTTATTTAATGCTAGGAAAATGTTCAGATTGTAGGAAATCTTTTTCTGAAAATTTTGATATATTATATGCCTATATAAATTTTTTATTTATTTTGTTTTATTTATTTCTATTGTCTAGAAAATCTTTTAAAAAAATCTCCGCCGACTAGGCCGGCCCAGCTCCTCAGCCAGGCCCAGCCCAGCGCACCGCCTCCCTCCCGTTCCCGACCGGGACTCCTCCCGAGTCCGCCGCCGCGCCGACATGGCCGTCATGCTGCCTCCGGCCTCTTCTGCCCCCTTCCCCACGCCACCGCCTCGCCCCTCCTCATAAAAAGGCGCCGCCCCGACTCCTCTCTCTCTCCTCGCCTCGCCTCGCCCAATCCACCACTGCCACCATCGGTTTCCGCCCTCACCGCGCTGCTCGCTGCTCCTCGCCGCCGCGCTGCCCTCACGCCTCACCGTCGCCTCTGCCGCCCCGCGTAGCCACCGCCCGCGCCGCTAGGTGCTGCTGCCGTCGCCGTCGAGCGCCGCCGCCACTGCCGCATCTCGTCGCTGGAGCCGCCGCCCCGATCCAAGCTGCCGCCACCGCCGTCGAACCGCTAGTTCATCCGGACCGGTAATAAACCGTCCCCGGTTCGTCGGTTCTCTCTTTAGGGTTTCGGTTTTTAGATTTAAACCCGATTTTTCTTTTAAATGCGGTTTTTTTAAACCCTAGACTATATTTGTTTTTTAGGTTTTATTAAACAGCGAACGTCCACTGTTTAGATCTTATAAACGAACGTTCATTATTTAGTCTTCTCTTTCTGTTAGTTTTAGTCAGGGACCTATCCGTAATTAGTTTCTTTACCATTTAGCCCCTGCTTTTCAAACCTTCGTAACTTTTCACTCGTTTGTCCAAATCCAACGAAACCAATGCCCCTCGTTACGATCTCCTCTATCCAGTAATCCAACTCATACATGTTTTTGAAATTTTAAAATTTGAATTAGACTAGATTTGAATTCAAACTTCGTTTGTTCGTAACTTGAGTTCCGTAACTCCGTTTGAGTTGATTCTTTTTGCAAATTAAAGCTCTTGGCCTAAACTTTCTGATAAGGCCAAATACACATAATTTTGGTACTGTTAGAAATTGTTTTATGTTGCAAGAGTTATTCGCTTGGTTTTTATGTTTTCCGAATTGTTCTTCGTTCTTTCCGACCTTTTTAGTGATTGCTTATGTGTGGTTACTATTGCTTGCCTACGATGGATTGACCGGAGTGTGACGAATAGATCTATCAAGAGTTTTGAGTGTGAATCATCTTCATCAACATTGCAGGCAAGTTCACACTTTGATCATATTCCTTTCATACCCAGTTTTTATGCATTAGTTTCACCCTCAAACATTGCATGAGAAGGATTGATAACATGTGGGTATTGGGAAGTAGTTGATGAGGTAGGAACCTATTGCCCTGCATTCAAACCTTGGGAGTTACTATTACGTTATGCTTATATTCCCATGCTATGCTCGTAGACGTGGATTGGGTTTGAGAGTATTCATGACAGATGTGAGATTGTTAATTAATGGTTTACTTAAGGTGGCAACTTTAACACACATCTGGGTGGATTGAGGCACCTGGGTATTCCAGCGATTGCCTGTTTAGGCACCTGGGTATTCCAACAATTGCCTGTTTTTCTTTATGGACCGCCACCCAGGCTCAAAGGGATCATGAGATTATTCATACTAGAAACTTCTGTCTGCAACCACAAGCTACTATGGGCTCTAGCATATTTGACTAAGTCATGCGAACTCTTATAGTGGTAGACTAGCAGATGTAGGGGAAAGTAGGTGTAACGGTCTACCCGATCGTAAGGTGCTAGCGCTTCTGAAAGACTATGTCTCGGTCATCCGTTTCTCAAACACCATGTGGTGCGAGAATCCCAACAGAGGAGATAGAGTCTTGTGGGGAAAAGTGCGCAAACCTCTGCAGAGTGTATAAAGTAATCATGATTAGCCGTATCCCCGGTTATGGATGTTTTGAGTATCTAGTAATTGGATTATCATGTGAATCTCATCATGTGACTTTAATTAATTTTGTTGGGTTTTAATGATGATGCTTAATTGGGATTGAGAGGGTGTCTACACTCTCAATGTTTAACAACCACCATGATAGTTAAGTAAAAATTTATTCTTTGCAGTAGGGAAAAATTGGTTTTTCCCAAAAACCATATAACCATAGAGCTTTCCACCAGCCATATATGCATGTAGTGATAGCCATTATTCATCATTGCTCTACAGTCTGAATTTGCCAATACATTCAATGTACTGACCCTTTGTGGCTGCAACGTCTCATGTTGCAGGATTTCTTACGACGATTACGTGATACGTTAGGGTTACGATTTCTACACTCAACTTTGATGTTGGTGTTGATGGGAATCCACAACCATGTTACTTCCGCTATTTGGATTGAGGTAATAGTATTTACGTTACTTTATACATGTGATTTACCTCTGTTATAAATCCTCGAGTACTTTGTGTGTCAGCATACCGATCCAGGGATGGCACTTAAGCACAGAGACTTGACTGTCTGAGGTCGGGTCACTACAAGATGGTATCAAAGCACATGTTGATTGTAGGACGTGACCCTAGAAACTGGCTAGCCCATAGTAAAGATTTTCCCTAAAACTTTCTTTTCAAAAGGATCTTTTACCTCCCTTCTGTTCTGAGCTTATTCAAATATTCCCTTTTAGTGAGACTATACCCCCTTTTCCCTTTTGACCACACAAAGATTTGACTAATGAGACCAATCCAAGAAGTACAAGATATCGGACAACCGAGACCATTCGGAATGAAGAGGATTTTACCATACATTATGATAATGGAAACTACAACTGTTGAAGACTCTGAAGACTAGGATAATTCGAGGCTCCGAAGAATTTCCAGATTTGTGTGACCTAGGAAGGCTACCCTTATGGAACTTGGCAGACTATGGAAGTTGTCAATACCCGAGATCAAGGTGTATCGGAGAAAGACCAAAGCATGGAGAGTTGAAAACTCAAAGTTCTGTCAAGGAAAACCCTAAGGCAGGAGAAATCAACTATGGAATGATAGCTCATGGGAATGACAAGAGCAAAACACGGTTATCCGTGATGTCATCGCCCGCTGATGCTATTGTCATGGTGCTGAGTTAAGGATGCATTTCTTCAGAATGGATTGGATGGAAGAAGGCTAATGGAGCACCTATCAGCAAGAGCGATGAAGTTTTAACCTTAGCTAGTGTATCACCAGGATCTGGAGTAGTACATCAAGAATTTTAAGATGGAGCTCCAGGAAGCCGTATTAGACAAGGAAGCATTTCATGAAGAACTCAGGAACCAGAAGCTGAAAGTAGCCAAGCTGGAGGAGCTACAACCTCGAGATACCGGAGATTTGTCAGGAACTGAAGGACAGTGGGACCATGGCTCATGCCAAGGATGTTGAAATCTAGAAGTTTGGAACGCAACTCCAGAATATTAAAGGACGTTACGAGAGACTTCACGGCAACAGAAATGATCTGGCAAAAGAACTTGAGAAGGACAAGCATGATCAGAAGAAGCCATCGGAGACATGAATAAGACTTGAGGAGTTTAATGACTTTGAAGATTTATTGACCTTTAGAAGACCAAACCCCCGTTATATGCCTACGTTAGATGCGACGTTTGTAAGGTGTCATTTGTTTGATGTTTTTCCGACAGCCACAAAAAATCTGTCTTTTCAAAACCATTGTTTGTATTGTGTGTATCCCTCTCTATCTCTATCTCACCCCAAACCCATGGACCCAATAGAGGATGAATGAAGATGAGCTTGTATTTTCTAGACCGATGAGTCAATTGGTGACGGACTGATGGATTCAGAACATGGAGAATCACATGAAGAATGACCCTATAGGTGAAAATGATATAACCCAGCATGCTCTTCAGTGCTTTGAAAGAGGTGCTGCTACTTGATGGAGGATGTACCAAACCATCAATGGATGGCAAGGAGTAACCACTTGGAAAGAATTTAAGTTGACTCTGCCAAAGTCTCGGCTTGTGTCCCAGAAGTTGAAGCCTTATGGAAAGGATATGAAGAAACCTTGTGCATGCAAGATTTATGGAGAAATAGGACACACCCATAAAGAACACAAGGATGAATGCCCTAATTGTGAAGGAAGTCACCCAGTTGAAGAATGCCCAACTAGGCAGATTACTTGTTTCTTGTGTGAAGGGACTACCCACTATCCTGCTCAATGTCACATTTACCCCATGGTACAACAAACCATCTAGCAGAAGAAAGAAGTAATGAAAGGAGACCTCATGGAAATTTTAGAAGAAGCTGTGATGAAGGAAGAGGTGGAGGACACACCTAAAGAAGACCCGAGTAAACCCTGCACTAAGTCATGCTATTCATGTGGAGAAGAAGGACACATCTCCCAGAATTGTATGAATGGGGATCTAGTAGACTTCCCGATGGAGGAAGTAGAATATGACCCACAAGAAATAGAAGCCATGATTGGCATGGAAAGGTCCAGGAAGAGAAGTAGATTGAATTCCAGGAAGGATCTGAGTCATATCACCTGTTATAGGTGCAAGGAGTCAGAGCACTACCTCAACAATTTCCCAAAAAGGAAACCTCGAGAATTGTCAGAAGTAATATGTTTCCGTTGTAATGAAGCAGGGCATTTTGCCAGAGAATGCCCCAAGGAGAAGGAGACTAGTGATAATTAGTGGTGTCTGTGAGAAGTATAGTAGTAGTAGTGAGAACATTTTCTTTTATATTGAGGTGTTGAGTTGAGACATGTAATGGAAAAGCGAGAGATTGTAATCAATTGAGAGTGAATAAAGTTAGCATCGTTAGTACTGATATGGATTTTATGAGTTGTTACTCTATGAAGAAGGATTTTGACCATTTTTGAGGATATGAGAAATATGGTCTATGGAAGATTTGTGCATTTTAAGGGTGGTAGTACCCTGTAAGAACCCTTGACCCCTGGAAAAGATAAGGATACTCCACTGAGCGGATTTCGGACAAAATGCATACGAGTTTTGTCTCGATATGTGTGATACCCCAAGAGTATGAGGGATGAAGTTGGAGACCGTCAGTTGTTTGGACCAAATATGATCAAGGAGTCATAAGAAGAATGTTAAGTTGATTCGAGATAGACTGAAGGAAGCTCAGTCTAGGTAGAAGGGTTATGCAGACTCAAAAAGAAAACGCAAGGAGGTAGTCTATGAAATTGGAGACAGAACATGTCTTCGTGTGTCCCCTTTGCGAGGAGTTAAATGAATTGGAGTTAAGGTAAAGTTAGCCCCGACATTTGTAGGACCATACCGAGTTTTGGAGCTTATGGGAGAAGTGGCCAACAAGTTGGAGTCACCGGAAGGACTGTCAGGAGTTCATGATGTGTTTCATGTTTCCCAGTGGAAGAAGTGCCATGCAGAGATGGCCAATATTACCCTGTGAGAACGCTTGACCCTAGAAAGGATAATGATGTTCCATGAAGTTGAATATGGACTTCATAATAATAAGTTTTTATCTCAGTATGTGGGATATCCCACAACGATGAAGGGATAAATTACTATTGGATATAAAGGAGGTATGATGTCGGAAATATGGATCAATGGAAATTCCATGATGAGTCTGAGTAATCATGTCCTAGTTTGGTGCCAATAGAAGGAAGGAAGACAGTACAATTGGATGGATTTAAGAATACTAGGAAGTTGGAAGTTGGAATAATGATCAGTTGCCCGATGATAAGTTCAAGGACTACAAGTGGTGGGCCATAACCCACAGGCCCCAGGACCTGCCAAGAAGCAAGCACATTCTTGCTGAAGGAAAAACCCTGGAAGAAGTTCTGGCTTTATCGACCGACGATTTTATAGGAGTTTACGCAAAACCTGAGGGTTGTGAAGGAACGATAGATGTTTGTTTGGCTTGCAGAATTAATGGATTTATCCGAACTTGGTTCGTCGACAAGAGAAATTCTGCAATGCTTGTGAGCATGACCAAGTGTTAGAATGCGAGATTCACTAAACCGTATACAGGGTAATGATTTGGGTGCGGGATGGATTGATCACCATACCGACTTACTCTTATTATTCGCCTTGCTATATGGGATGGTAAATCTGAGTGACTTGCCTATAGTAGAGCGACGATGATATTAAACCTTGTTTGAACCTTAGAATGGTCTAGCAATTTTCCCTTGTACAAGGCAGCGGTTGGCAATCGTAGGTTATACAGTGAGAATGAAGCCTAGACCCATTTCCTGCAGGAGAAACCATAAATCGTTGACCACCATGAGATATCGATAGCTGTTTAGTATTGGCGTCAGACCCGTCAGCTAAGAAGACCCAGTCTCGGAAAAACTATACCCAGATGAAAGGACATAAGTATTGTGGTAAAGGTTATGCCACTACCGGAAGAGCCCAGAGAAGGAATTATCCTGAAGATTTGAGAAGACCGGCACTGTCAAGAATGAGGATGGAGTATATGAGTTTTGATGGGACCGTAACCATGTTTTTAAGGGTGGTAGCACCCCAGACCCCCTGTGATGATCGATGGATTTTGAGAAGACCCAAAACCTAACCTATTTCTTTCTAGCCTCTCCGAATCTCGAGGAAGAGATTCATTTTAAGGGTGGTAGGTTTGTAACATCCCAAAATTCTAAATTTTGGAAATGTTATAATAAATAGATAGATTTGATTGACTGTTTGATTGATTGACTGAGAGTGAGTGAATTCGAATTTTTTTGAAAGTTAAATGAGAGGGAATAAAAGGACTTTTCCAAACTTTCATTTTGCATTCGTGATCTCCGTGAATTCAAATTCTTTTCACCACAAAACCCTGGAGAGAAGATGACATGACTTCTTCCATTTAATTAAATGACAAGGGGTGTTGAAAATATTTGAATTTCATTTGGAACTATTTTCAAATTCTGAAGCTTTATGCAACTCAATGATTTTCACGAGAGAAGATAAAATGACTTCTTCAAATTATATGAAATATGAGTTGGAAGTTTCAAAGAATTAAATTCAAAGTTCTTTTGAATTTATTTTCAATTTGGAGTTATTTGAGCTTTTATTCAAATTATTTTCTCCAAAAATAAAATATATGGAAAATAGGGTAACATGATTCCCCACATCATAAAATTGGAGATAAATAAGTTTGAAATCATTTTGGTATTTTTAAAATGATTTTATTGGATTTTAATAGGGCAGTAGCACTGTTTGAATTATTTGTATTTGTGTGGATTTTATTTAATGCTAGGAAAATGTTCAGATTGTAGGAAATCTTTTTCTAAAATTTTTGATATACTGTATGCCTATATAAATTATTTATTTATTTTGTTTTATTTATTTCTGTTATATGGAAAATCTTTTAAAAAAATCTCCGCCGACTGGGCCGACCCAGCTCCTCATCCAAGCCGAGCCCAGCGCGCCGCCTCCCTCCCGTTCCCGACCGGGACACGTCCCGAGTCCGCCGCCGCGCCGACATGGCCGTCGTGCCGCCTCCGGCCTCTTCTGCCCCCTTCCCCACGCCTCCTCCTCGCCCCTCCTCATAAAAAGGCGCCGCCCCGACTCCCCTCTCTCTTTCCTCGCCTCGCTTTGCCCAATCCACCACCGCTGCCGTAGATTACCGCCCTCGCTGCTCCTCGCCGCCGCGCTGCCCTCGCGCCTCGCCGCCGCCTCCGCCGCCCCGCGTAGCCACCGCCCGCGCCGCTAGCTGCTGCTGCCGTCGCCGTCGAGCGCCACCGCCGCTGCCGCATCTCGTCGCCGGAGTCGCCGCCCCAATCCAAGCCGCCGCCGCCGCCGTCGAACCGCCAGTTCATCCGGACCGGTAATAAACCGTCCCCGGTTCGCCGGTTCTCTCTTTAGGGTTTCAGTTTTTAGATTCAAACCCGATTTTTCTTTTAAATGCGTTTTTTTAAACCCTAGACTAGATTTGTTTTTTAGGTTTTATTAAACAGCGAACGTCCACTGTTTACATCTTATAAACGAACGTTCATTATTTAGTCTTTTCTTTTTCTGTTAGTTTTAGTCAGGGACCTATCCATAATTAGTTTCTTTACTGTTTAGCCCCTGCTTTTCAAACCTTCGTAACTTTTCACTCGTTTGTCCAAATCCAACGAAACCAACGCCCACTTCTTCGTTAGGATCTCCTCTATCCAGTAATCCAACTCAGACATGTTTTTGAAATTTTAAAATTTGAATTAGACTAGATTTGAATTCAAACTTCGTTTGTTCGTAACTTGAGTTTCGTAACTCCGTTTGAGTTGATTCTTTTTGCAAATTAAAGCTCTTGACCTCAACTTTTTGATAAGGCCAAATACACATAATTTTTGTACCGTTAGAAATTGTTTTATGTTGCAAGAGTTATTCGCTTGGTTTTTATGTTTTCCGAATTGTTCTTCGTTCTTTCCGACCTTTTTAGTGATTGCTTATGTGTGGTTACTATTGCTTGCCTACGATAGATTGACCGGAGTGTGACGAGTAGATCTATCAAGAGTTTTGAGTGCGAATCATCTTCATCAACATTGCAGGCAAGTTCACACTTTGATCATATTCCTTTCATACCCAGTTTTTATGCATTAGTTTCACCCTCAAACATTGCATGAGTAGGATTGATAACATGTGGGTATTGGGAAGTAGTTGATGAGGTAGGAACCTATTGCCCTGCATTCAAACCCTTGGGAGTTACTATTATGTTATGATTATATTGCCATGCTATGCACGTAGACGTGGATTGGGTTTGAGAGTATTCATGACAGATGTGAGATTGTTAATTAATGGTTTACTTAAGGTGGCAACTTTAACACACATTTGGGTGGATTGAGGCACCTGGGTATTCCAGCGATTGTCTGTTTAGGCACCTGGGTATTCCAATGATTGCCTATTTTTCTTTATGGACCGCCAACCAGGCTCAAAGGGATCATGGGATTATTCATACTAGAAACTTCGGTGTGTAGCCACAAGCTACTATGGGCTCTAGCATAGTTGACTAAGTCGTGCGAACTCTTATAGTGGTAGACTAGCAGATGTAGGGGAAAGTAGGTGTAACGGTCTAACCGATCGTAAGGTGCTAGCGCTTCTGAAAGACTATGTCTCGGTCATCCGTTTCTCAAACACCATGTAGTGCGAGAATCCCAATAGAGGAGATAGAGTCTTGTGGGGAAAAGTGCGCAAACCTCTGCAGAGTGTATAAACTAATCATGATCAGTCATGTCCCCGGTTATGGACGTCTTGAGTATCTAGTACTTGGATTATCATGTGAATCTCATCATGTGACTTTAATTAATTTTGTTGGGTTTTAATGATGAAGCTTAATTGGGATTGAGAGGGTGTCTACACTCTCAATGTTTAACAACCACCATGATAGTTAAGTAAAAATTTATTCTTTTGCAGTAGGGAAAAATTGGCTTTTCACAAAAACCATATAACCATAGAGCTTTCCACCAGCCATATATGCATGTAGTGATAGCCATTATTCATCATTGCTCTACAGTGTGAATTTGCCAGTACACTCAATGTACTGACCCTTTGTGGCTGCAATGTCTCATGTTGCAGGATTTCTTATGATGATTAAGTGATACGTTAGGGTTACGATTTCTACACTCAACTTTGCCATTGGTGTTGATGGGAATCCACAACCTTGTTACTTCCGCTATTTGGATTGAGGTAATAGTATTTACGTTACTTTATACATGTGATTTACCTTGTTATAAATCCTCGAGTACTGTGTGTGTCAGCATACCGATCCAGGGATGACACTTAAGCACAAAGACTTGACCATCTGAGGTCGGGTCGCTACAGTCAATGATTTAAAGGAGGAAAATTCTATCCTCAAGCGAAAGCCGAAAAAGAAGGACGAACCCACTACCTCCTTCTTCATCACCAAAGGAAAATTGAGTATTGGGTATGGGCACTCCCCTTGGCTTGTGCCAAGCTTGGGGGAGGTGCCCGGATATCGTATCATCTCCATTATCTTTTGCCTTTACTTATCTTAGTTCAATCCCTAGTTATCTTTTGCTTAGATGAACTAAAGTTTAGTTTGATCCTTTCTTTTCGAGTGTTTGCTTAGTGATCTATCCTTGTAATCGTGTGCGAGATATATAATAAAGTTTTGTTTGAAGTTTTGTTCTCTTTACTTTCATGTTCAATAAAAAGAAAGGAAATAGATAAAAAAAAGGATCATATGCTAATCTTATGGTAAGTAGTGACATCACATAAGGAAGAGTATAAATAGAAAAATTTATTGGAGATTTACAAACATACCATTGGTCAACGATGCAATTCATGAAAGAATTAATAAGGGAAGAGAAGATTCACATGCAAATACACTATCCTAGACATCTTTGTGATTGTGAGCCCCCATCAAAGTATTATATGCCAAAATTGTTGACATTGGTCAAGGAAGACAACGTAATGATTTATGCTTGTTCATATTCACATAGAAGTTATATTTTCATAGATCCTTAACATGTGGTGCTTGCCCCCCATCTTTGCTAGCCAAAAATTCCACACTAAGTAGAGATACTCCAAAAACCATTAAACCCAAATCTTATTTTGAGAGTCCACCATACCTACCAATGGATTGAGTAAGATCCTTCAAGTAAGTTGTCATCGATGCACTAAGGCAATAAAAATTGCTTCTAAAAGTGTTGGATCATTTAGTGTAAGAGAAAATTGAGTGTTGTACCAACTTGTGATGGCAAAGAATAAAAGCGAAAAACTCCATAATAAAAGTTGCTATGATAAGGGGCAATATAACGTGACGTTCTCCTGCACTAAGAGATTGAGCATACAAACAAAAGGCGCATGGCAACCTCTGCTTCCCTCTGCGAAGGGCCTATCTTTTACTTTTATGTATTTACTTTTATGCAAGAGTCAAAGTTTTCTCTCTATTCCTTTTTATTTTCTCTTTTGGCAAGCATCTTTTGGTGAGGAAAGACCTAGGCACATATATCTAGTTGGATATGGGTACCATGAATTATTATTGTTGACATCACCCTTGAGGTGAGTATGTTGGGTGGAGAAATCTATAAGCCCCTATCTTTCTATGTGTCTGGTTGAAACTTTTTGCTAATCTGTATGCGGTGAGTGTTAGCAATTGTAGAAGACTATATGATGGTTGAGTATGTGGACTTGCCAAGCTCCGATACCTGACCCTTCCTGAAAACATGATGAATTGTAGTGGCAAAGTTGGCTGAGAACATAGTTTGTTGGTTTCCAATAGAGTTTATGCTTTATACTTCAATATTGTGATGAATTGTTACTTATTCATGAGAAGCTTATGATAAAAGTTATGTGTGATAAAATTTCTATGATAAAGCTTGTTGCTGTTATAATAATATACATGATGCTTCCATGTCCGTATTTTGTTTTTATCGACACCTCTCTCTCTCTAAGCATGTGGACATGTTTTCGATTTTGGTTTTCACTTGAGGACAAGCGAGGTCTAAGCTTGGGGGAGTTGATACGTCCATTTTGCATCATGATTACTCCCTCCGTCCGGAAATACTTGTCATCAAAATGGATAAAAAGGGGTGTATCTAGAACTAAAATACATCTAGATACATCCCCTTTTATTCATCTTAATGACAAGTATTTCCGGACGGAGGGAGTACCTACTGTTATTTATAATGTTTTTATGCATAATAATGCTTTTTGGAGTAATTCTAATGCCTTTTATCTCATAATATGCAAGGTTCATACAAAGAGGGAGAATACCAGCAGCTGGAATTCTGGACCTGAAAAAGCTACTCAGGCTACCTATTCTGCACAACTCCAAATGAGATGAAACTTCACGGAGAATTTTCATGGAATATATAAGAATTATTGGAGAAAATAAGTACCAGAGGGGGCCCACCACGTGGGCACAACCCACCTGGGCACGCCAGGGAGCCCAGGCACGCCCTGGTGGGTTGTGCCCTCCTCGGCCCACCTCCTGTGCCCCTCTTCTGGTATATAAGTCATTTTGGACTAGAAAAAATAAGGAGAGGACTTTCAGGATGAAGGGCCACCGTCTCGAGGTGGAACTTGGGCATGAGCACATTTGCCCTCCGGTGGAGCGATTCCGCTGGGGGAACATCCCTCCCAAAGGGGGAAATCATCGTCATGGTCATCACCAACAACTCGCCCATCTTGGGGAGGGAAATCTCCATCAACATCTTCAACATCACCATCTCCTCTCAAACCCTAGTTCATCTCTTGTGTTCAATCTTTGTACCAGAACCTTAGATTAGTGCTTGTGGGTGACTAGTAGTGTTGATTACTGATACGTCTCCAACGTATCTATTATTTTTTATTGTTCCATGCTATTATCTTATCATTCTTGGATGTTTTACAATCATTTTATAGCAACTTTATATCATTTTTTGGGACTAGCCTGTTGACATAGTGTCCAGTGCCTGTTGTTGTTTTTTGCTTGTTTTTTTACTTCGCATAAAATAAATACCAAACGGAGTCCAAACGCGTTGGGCTAGAAGACACGCGTTGGGCCAAAGAAGTAGCACAGGGGTGCCCCGAGGGGGCCACAACCCACCTGGGCGCACCTGGGGGTGAGTTGTGCCCACCTAGGTGGCCTCCCGCACCGCCTCTTTGCTCTATAAATACCCCAATATTCCAGAAACCCTAGGGGAGTCGACAAAAACCAATTCCAACCGCCGCAAGTTCCAAAAACCACAGATCCAATCTAGACACCATCATGGAGGGGTTCATGTGATGCCCTTGATTCAGTCGTACACTAATCATACACGCAAATGTGTACGATCAAGATCAGGGACTCACGGGAAGACATCACAACATAACTCTAGACACAAATAAAATAATACAAGCTTCATATTACAAGACAGGGGCCTCGAGGGCTCGAATACAAGCTCGATACGCAAGCGTTAGTGGAAGCAACAATATTTGAGTACAGACATAAGTTAAACAAGACTGCCTTAAGAAGGCTAGCACAAACATCAACGATTGAAGAGGCAAGGCCTCCTGCCTGGGACCTCCTGACTACTCCTGGTCGTGGGCGGTCTCCATGTAGTAGTATCCGTCGGCAGTGGCATCTGGCTCCAGGGATCCATCATCTAGTTGCAACAACCGGAAAGAAGAAAGAAGGGGGGAGGGGGTGCAAAGCAACCGTGAGTACTCATCCAAAATACTCGCAAGCATCAGATCTATACTAAGTATGCATTGGTATCAAATGGAAGGGTTGTATCTGTGGACTGAACTGCAGAATGCCAGAATAGGGGGAAGGCCTAGCCTATCAAAGACTAGCATCTTCAAGCAGCTCCAAGCATCTTGCAGCATGTAGAAGAGTAAAGAATAGCATTTTAATTAACAAGCATGTTGTCGCCCAGAGATCCTTCCTCGACTCCCTGCGAGAAAGCAATCCCAGAGCCACATATACATCACATGTCTCAAGTAACCAGTTCTAGTTGTAATAGATCAGGATACAAGTCTGAATGTCCATTACCGTGGACACGGTATTCGAATATATATCTTCCCTGCAGGGGTGCACCAAGTTACTGTCACAGCCCTAGAATAATTGCCTGCAATAGTTGCATATGCATCCCTGCATCATGTTTAAATTTCATGGAATTTGAAATGGGGATTGTTTTAAACCGTAGCATCAAAGGAATTGAAATAGGTTCAACAAAAATATTTTCAGTGAACCCAAAATGACTTCCAAAAATGTTCATCATTTGTGGAAATGCTGGAAACAGCAACCAGAGGTGATGCACAATTTTCCTAGCCATGTTGGATTTTGAATCAATTCATATGCTATTTTGAATTGGAGCAAATAAATGCTATAAATATTTTTATTGCTTCAATAATTCTGATATTCTGTGAGGGGCTCTAGAATAGTCCAAATAGTCCCTACAAAAAATATCAGAAGAAAATAAAATTATTTAGTGCCTAAAACAAAATCAAAACAAATGTCAGAAATAGAAAACAAAAACAGAAAAGGCAGAAACCTTACCTAGCCACTTACCTGTAGCAGCAGCCCAGTAGCCAGGCCCAGCCCACTCGCTACTACCAGTCATCCCCAACCTCCCGCCGGGAGGACTGGGGCGCGTGCTCTCCGCGCGTGGCACATGCAGGGCCACGTCCTGCTTGCCGCCTTCTCCCCGACGCGCCCAGATGGTGCCACGCACCTCCCTGCCTCTCTCTCACTCTCCCTCGCTCTCACCCCCTTCCCTGGATCTCTCTCTCTCTCTTGCTCGCTCGACCGCTGCCGTCACCACTGCTCGCTGCCTATGCAGCCCAGCCGTCCCCTCGCCCCTCGGTCGTGCCCCCGAGCTCTGCATCCTCGTGCACCTTCTCCAAGATGAAGGAACCAAGCCTAGACGGCCGCCATCACCGTCGCCATCGCCATCTTCGACCTTGCCCCCCCCAGATAGCCGTCAACGCCCCGTCGCCGCCCGTCCTTCCTTGAGCCCACCGAGCATGCCCTCCGACCCGCCGTGAGCTATCCTCCATTTCCCCTTCTTCCTCGTGCTCATTTTCGCATCGCAGCACTGCCCGTGCTCACGACCGAGCTCCGGCCACCGCGGCCGAGCTACCCGCCGTTGCCTCCGGCCATCACACCCCGACCACCGACACAGTTTGACGCACGCTAGCGAGGGCTCTCAAATGAGCCCAAGCACGCCGCGAACCGAGCCCTGTGGGCGATTCCCGAGCAGCTCCGCCGCGTCTGTCGTCGCCGGCGTCAAGCCGCCGGCAAGTTGACCTCATTTGACCTGGGGTTTGACTCCCCTGGGTTAATAATAGGTGGGCCCAGAGCCTTGCTAATCTTAGCTTAGTGCTAACTAAAACTTAGTTAACTCACTAAGTCATTGACATGTGGGCCCAGGCCCTACTTAAATTAGGTTAGTATTTAACTTAGCACTAATTTACTCTGTTAATTAGTTGTGACACTGACATGCAGGCCCCACTAGTCAGTTTGACCTGGTCAGTGTCTGTTGACTTACTGACGTCAGGCTCACACAGTAAATCATTTTCTGGATTATAAGTTATTCAGGAAATTCCAAAAAATGACTTCAACTTCAAAAATTCATAGAAATTCAACCGTAACTCCAAATGAAATAACTTATATATGAAAAATTATCAAAAAATCCAATCTATCCATCTGTACCTTTCTCATGCATGTCTGAACAACCTAAGGTTGCTGTATATGACAATTTTCATATTTGGCATTTAAATAATCACATATGGAGTTTGAATTTGAACCTTTGGTTCAAACCATCTTCATTTAAACTGGTTGCTAGTTGCATTAGCTCAATCAACATCATATTGCCATGTCACATTCATGCAACATATTGTTGCATTGCATTGATTGTGTTCCCTCTTGTTTATCGGTGTTTGCCCCCTCTTAGTAGATGTTGTTCCGACGATGAGTTCGATGACACCGATGAAGAGTTATTACTATCTTCGAAAGTGCCAGGCAAGCAAACCCCCATTGAACATTCCGACACATACCCACTCTCTCGCTCTTGCTCTCTTTTACTGCATTAGGACAACAATGATTCAACTGTTACATGTTCCGGTAGCTGAACCCCTTTCCTCTGCATAACCTGTCTTTGCCACAGTAAATAGTTAAAACCCAGTAGCATGAGTAGGGTTTGTTTGAGCCATGTTGTGCCTACTCATTCATGCTTGTTTGCCATGCCTGCTATTGCTTAGAGTTGTGTCAGGTCTGATTCATCGGGGATGAATTGTAATATTGTGAACATGTCCTACTGTTGAGAGCTAAGTGTGTGAACATGATTTGGTAAAGGTAGCGGTGAGAGGCCATGTTGCATGGTGGGTTGTCTCATTGAAACCATCCTCGGGAACTGAGTTTTGTGTCTATGATCCAAGACAGTTGCTACCACACATTGGGTTCCGGTAACTCGACCCCTCTCGACTTATTAATCGCCTCGATCTCTGTCCATGAGTTGCAACTAGTTTCTGGTGTTTGTAGGTTGTGTTAGTAGTCTACCAAGTGGCACCCGGTACAGGTGGGCTTGGGATAGACTAGGCACCATGGCCGAGTGTACCAAACGTCGCACGTTTGGTGGGCTTGGGAACCCTGTACACATCGTTTGGGGTCATGAGCGACACCCCGGCTGGATTTCCTTGCGGATGGAACCCGAATAGGCGATAAACCTGGACTAGAGACTTGTGTGGTTAGTCAGGTCGTGGCCGACTCCCTCGCCAGGCTTCCGCTTCAAGGTTGCCGAGATACATGACGTGTACATGGTGGTAAGTGGCGAGAGCGTGTGTGAAGAAGTACACCCCTGCAGGGTTAACTTGATCTATTCGAATAGCCACATCTGCGGTAAAGGACTATAGGGTTGCTTATACAGTTCATAGACAAGTGAAAGTGGATACTCTAAAATGCGCAAGATAAGCGTGAGTGCTATGGATGGCCTTCTCGTGGGGAGACGGGAGCGGATCAACAGTGGTGTATTGATATGGTGAATATGTGGACTCGTGTGCGCCACCTCGAAAGAGTTACCAGCAGTCGTAGTTCAGGATAGCCACTGAGTCAAAGCTGGCTTGCTGCAGTTAAACTCCACCACCCCCTTTGTTGATACTGATGCATGTGTACCTAGTTCTAATGTAAGTCTTGCTGGTACATTTGTACTCACGTTTGCTTAATTTATGTTTTTGCGGAGAGATTTCAGTCTTGCTAGTAGTTCTGGTGGACTTCGATGTTTTGCTTGTTACCTCAGCTACGATCTTGAACCCTTGGGAGGGTCATGTAGATAATCAGGATCTAAAGCCTTCTTCTTTTTCAGATGTCTGTACCCAGACATGTTTATGTTTCCATTGCTTGTATGCTCTGTATGTTGGGTCATGCGACCCATGATTGTAATTCATACTATGTATGACTCTTTGGAGCCTTATGAATAAATACTTTGAGTCGTAGAGTTTTGTTGTGATGCCATGATGTATTTGCACATATCGAGCATATTGTGTGTATGATTTTGAAATGCTTGGTACGTGTGGGATCTGACAATCTTGTTGTTTATTCTTGGTAGCCTCTCTTATGGGGAAATGTCTCCTAGTGCTTCCACTAAGCCATGGTAGCTTGCTACTACTCCGGAACACTTAGGCTGGCCGGCATGTGTCCTTCTTCGTTCCTGTGTCTGTCCCTTCAGGGAAATGTCACGCGTTGTTCCTTTAAGTTCTTGTAGCTTGCTACGACTTGGGTTCATACATTGATGACTGACACGTTCGTTGCTGGGTCATGTATGCATGTCCCTGTAAATTAATGCCACTTTGGATTCACGACTAGTCATGTCGGCCTGGGTTCGCTGTCATATGGATGCTAGCGACACTATCATATATATATACGTGAGCCAAAAGGCACAAACGGTCCCGGGCCAGGTAAGGTGGCACCCGTGGGAATACCGTGCGTGAGGCCGCAAAGTGATATGATGTGTTACATGCTAGATCGGTGTGACTTAGGATCGGGGTCCTGACAGCTTTGGTATTAGAGCCTAACTGACTGTAGGATTACCAAGCCAAACTGGTCGAAGTCGAGTCTAGAAATGCTTTAGTTATATAAGGGAATTGATTGTGGAAGGGAACGTAAGGCTCTTTTTACTCCTTTACCTTATGTCTTCTGATCCGAGTCAACCTCTTCTCTTCTACGGGGATTAAGAACTAGGCTTCTCATCTTTCTATCAGGTTCACGTGTTACTTACCTGTAGACTTATAGGATTGATGGATTCAAGCCAAAGTTCAGTCTCTAATACTTTCGTAGGTTCATAGCTGGCCTCAGAACCTTGATATTGTGATGTTGAGTGGTCATGCCACTATTTTGCAGGATGTCCCAAATATTTTTGAGCATTTACAACCGTTATGTTGTCCGAGTCATCCCAGGTTTCTAAATAGTCTTGATTCATTTGCAACTCCCTTCTTTCTGTTCACGATGTTCCTTTGGGTCAGATTAAGCACACTAATCGGTGTGTTGAGGTACTGCATTGCCTCGACATAAGTGTTGAAGCTATTATTATGACACTATGGTATCCCAGAGAACCACTTAGTATTCTAGCCATGCTTTGTATTGTCGGTGTGATAATTCTGGCCATCATCCTCGAAAGCATCTTGTGATGCCATTTAGTTAGTAGGTATCCCATCTTTGGGTTCTTGAATCCAAGATTCACCCTACTTACTTCATGTTGATAGTGTTTGCTCATTCCTTTAGGATATTAGTAACCTTTGCAATAGTCCTCGAGGTCCGTGGTATTTCCTTCTTCCAAATACCTTGAACTGCTTATGGCAGAAGTTCTTTTGAACAAAAATACCACAACCAGAGTGCTCTTGATGAGTTCTCCATTCCACATTGTGAATCTGCTAGTTCTACTTTTCTGCATGGGTTATTCGAAAGTAATATGTTGAACTCGTTCAACATGCTAATCTATGCATCCACAATTCAGAAAATCATATGTTCCTTTGAGTTGTCCCTCTTGATTGTTTTCTGACCTTCGTCTGTCAATTGATAGTAAAGAGTTTGTGTGCATTTGCGTTCATCGATGCCTATTATTCTTGTGATCCGTTAAGCCATTCCATGCAGGAATGACTAGGAGAAACAAACTCCACTGCCTCATCCATTTCTTGTACTGGTCAAAGTAGTTGTATTCCACAGATCAAAATGCCAATCGAGCTTCTGTTCTATTCTACCTTGCAGTATTACCCCTTTATGTCAGGATTGTCATGAGAATTGCACCACCTCTTATGAATTCTTGACACAGTGATACTTCTCACCATCATTATTCATTCCTCGCTCATGTGTTGTTGTAACCGGAAAGCCGACAAGTGAACTATGATGTGTGAAATCAATACTCCTAGCAACCTCGTTGCTTGGTAGTTAATGGACAATACTCTCACTCTTAGCGTGCTGGTTATTGAATCATCATCCTAAGATTGATCGTGCTACCTAGTCCTTATTTCCGGTGCACTCTTCGATCAATGAGTTAGGATTTTGTCAATCCCTCGCTCTTTTGATCATAGCGTCTTGCCCTGAGAAGCAAGATTGTTCCCGAGCTTAATAACATATTGATGGTTTGTGATTTTCTGAATATGCTCTCGGAATTATCACTAGGTTGTTCCCTGGCCATTATGTTGAGCTCGCGATCAAGTTGGTTTTTTATAAACCACCTCTTCTCCAAGAATCTGTCTTGAATACCCCTGAGCTAGTTGGATAAGCTAAACAACAAATTGGAGAGTTGGAAGATAAAGCTTTATCCAACTTAGTTCATCTCTAAAGGATATATTTTGTGTGCGTGTTGAACAAAGATGATATATTCATCGATTGGTCCTCTTGATCAGTTATTGGATCTATTGTCTTGTCCAAACTTTGATTTGAGTGTGGGCTATCCTCAAATCAAATCAGAACCAATGATGTTCGTAATGTTGTCTTACTCATGGTTGATCCCTCGAGCATACACCATTACATCCTTTGGTCTGACCAATGCTATCACCGTGTTCACTTAATTGTGGAATTCCATCTATATGGAAGCCTAGATGGTTTGTTGTTGAGCCCATTGACAACATTTTCATCTTGTCCATGATTCATGTTGAACATCTAAGTTAGTGTTGGAAACTTTTGAAAGCATTTCCTTCGTGCTAGCTCATGAAGTTTATGTTTTGATGTAAGAAGTGACTTCCTCTAATTCACGTGCATAGGATGGAAGTTGCCGCCGTGAATTTGAGAAAGCTTGTTTCGCTTCCTCTAGAATCATCCCTAGTCAGTTATGCATATGTGCGAAGTATTCTGTGGTCTGGAGACTTGCAACCTTCATTCTATATGAATCCCCACCACACCAAGCCACTGATTGATTTGTTCCAGGAAAACAAGTTAACTGCTAATCCATGGTAATGCACAAGACTTTGATATCCTCAATGATGGTTTCTACCCGAACTTGGTAGTGCTTTCTATAAGACTACTATGTGGTCATGCTTGTCTTGGACAGCATGTTCACAGGCATGTAGCAGGACCAACTCATGTTTTGGAGCTTGCTATCGTAGTTCATTTTCTGAGAATCTCGCAACGTCATCTCGTAAATTTGTGTTGCTACCTATCTTTTCCAGACATGCTGTCTGAAATATCCTGTTACCAAGCAGATCTGAATCTCAGGCAGATATGATGGTTGGAACATACCCCAACATTTGCATTGTGTTCCCAGCTTGCACCCGCCATTGTGCCATATTACTATGGTGTGCCTTTTCAGTAATTGTTATTCAAGATCATCTTCAAAAGTGCACTTACCCTGGGCCCTATCTGTTCTCGATGATAAGCAGAAATCATCCATCGCATTGTCTTCAACAAGGTAGTCCACATCATTCATTCCAGCCCTAATATGTCGTTCCCTCGAACTCCCAAATGATCGTTTGGGAATTGCCTTAGGCTGGTATAGAGAATTTCAATGATCTCTGAATCAAAAGTAATTCTTTTGCCACTCAAGGGAATATCTCTACAAGTCACCATCCCTAAGGTGCCCCGCTTTGGTGTTAAGGTCAAGTTAACTCCTCGCTACTTTGAAATGATCCACCATTCCATTAAGCATGGAGTTGTTGCCTACCAAATTGAATCTTCGTCATGTGCCTTCCATCACCTCTGATATGTGTTTTATGTCTCAGTTTGAGAGATATTATCATGTCTCACTCCATGAGTTGATCTTGAGTGCTCGAACTTCGAGGAGATCGATTCCTGTAGAATTTCCTTTCCCTTTTGTCATCGTGTTGGATGAAGATCTCGAAAGAAAAGACGTCAAGATCAATTTGAAGCAATGAATCAACATCTTCGAGAAGTACAATTGGATCATGAAGTTCGTGTTAGCTTGTGTCCCCTTTGTCTTCTTACCTCACATCTTGAATCTCGGGACGAGATTCTTGTTTAGTGGGGGTGAGTTTTCACAACCCTAGACTAATTGCCTGCAATAGTTGCATATGCATCCCTGCATCATGTTTAAATTTCATGGAATTTGAAATGGGGATTGTTTCAAACCCTAGCATCAATGGAATTCAAATAGGTTCAACTAAAAAATATTCTGTGAACCCAAAATGGCTTTCAAAAATGTTCATCATTTGTGGAAATGCTGGAAACAATAACCGGAGATGATGCACAATTTTCCTAGCCATGTTGGATATTGAATCAATTCATATGTTATTCTGAATTGGAGCAAATAAATGCTAGAAATATTTTCATTGCTTCAATAATTCTAATATGGGGGGCTCTAAAATAATCTAAATAGTCCCTACAAAAAATATCAGAAGAAAATAAAATGATTTAGTGCCTAAAACTAAATCAAAACAAATGTCAGAAATAGAAAACAAAAACAGAAAAGACAGAAACCTTACCTAGCCACTTACCTGTAGCAGCAGCCCAGCAGCCAGACCCAGCACACTAGCTACTGTCAGTCATCCCCAACCTCCCGTTGGGAGGACTTGGGCGCATGCTCGTCGTGCGCTGGCACACGCAGGGCCATGTCGTGCTTGCCGCCTTCTCCCCGACGCGCCCAGATGGCGTCACGCACCTCCCGGCCTCTATCTCCCACTCTCCCTCTCCCTCGCTCTCACCCCCTTCCCTGGATCTCTCTCTCGCACACCAGACTGCTGTTGTCACCGCCGCTCGCTGCCCGCGCAGCCACAGCCGTCCCCTCGCCTCTCCGCCGTGCCCACGAGCTCTGCATCCTCGTGCAGCTTCTCTAAGCCGAAGGAACCAAGCCCGGACGACCGGCATTGCCGTCGCCATCGCCATCTTCGACCTTGGCCGCCCGAGATCGCCGTCAACGCCCCGTCTTCATTCGTCCTTCGGCGAGCCCGCCGAGCACGCCCGCCGACATGCCGTGAGCTATCCTCCATTTCCCCTCCTTCCTCGTGTTCATTTTCGCACCGTGGCACAGCCCATGCTCACGCCCAAGCTCCGGCCGCCGTGGTTGAGCTACCCACCGTCGCCTCCGGCCACCACATGCCCGACCATCGCCACCGTTCGATGCGCGCAAGCGAGGGCTCTCCAACGAGCCCAAGCACGCCTCGAACAGAACCCTGTGGGCGAGTCCCGAGCACCTCCGCCGCGTCTGTCGTCGCCACGTCGAGTCGCCGGCAAGTTGACCTCGTTTGACCTAGGGTTTGACTCCCCTGGGTCAATAATAGGTGGGCCCAGAGCCCTGCTAATCTTAGCTTAGTGCTAACTAAAACTTAGTAAACCCACTAAGTCATTGACATGTGGGCCCAGGCCCTAATTAACTTAGGTTAGTATTTAACTTAGCACTAATTAACTCAGTTAATTAGTTGTGACACTGTCATGCAGGCCCCACTAGTCAATTTGACTTGGTCAGCATCTGTTGACTTGCTAACGTCAGGCTGATGTAGTAAATCATTTTCTGGGTTAGAAGTAATTCAGGAAATTTGAGAAAATGACTTAAACTTCAAAAATTCATAGAAATTCAACCGTAACTCCAAATGAAATAATTTATATATGAAAAATTATCAGAAAAATCCAATCTATCCATTTGTACGTTTTTGATGCATGTTTGAACAACCTAAGGTTGTTGTATATGACAATTTGCATATTTGGCATTTAAATAATCACATATGGAGTGTGAATTTGAACCTTTGGTTCAAGCCATCTTCAATTAATATGGTTGCTAGTTGCATTAGCTCAATAAACATCATATTGCCATGTCACATTCATGCATCATATTGTTGCATTGCATTGATTGTGTTCCCTCTTGTTTGCCCGTGTTTGCCCCATCTCAGTAGACGTTGTTCCGACGATGAGTTTGATAACACCGATGAAGAGCTATTACTATCTTCAGAAGTGTTAAGCAAGCAAACCCTCATTGAACATTCTTGCTCTCTTTTACTGCATTAGGACAACAACGATTCAACTGTTACATGTTGCGGTAGATGAACCCCTTTCCTGTGCATGACCTGTCTTTGCCCACCGTAAATAGTTAAAACCCACTAGGATGAGTAGGAGTTGTTTGAGCCATGTTGTGCCTACTCATTCATGCTTGTTTGACATGTCTGCTATTTCTTAGAGTTCTGTCAGGTCTGATTCATCGGGGATGAATTGGAATGTTGTGAACATGTCCTACTATTGAGAGCTAAGTGTGTGAACACGATTTGGTAAAGGTAGTGGTGAGAGGCCATGTAGGAGTACACGGTGGGTTGTCTCATTGAAGTCGTCCTCAGGAACTAAATTCTGTGTCTGTGATCCTAGACAGTTGCTACCACACATTGGGTTCCGGTAACTCGACCCCTCTCGACTTATTAATCGCTTCGATCTCTGTCCAGGAGTTGCATCTAGTTTCTGGTGTTTGTAGGTTGTGTTAGTAGTCTACCAAGTGGCACCTGGTACAGGTGGGCTTGGGACACACTAGGCACCGTGGTCGGGTATACCAAACGTCGCCCGTTTGGTGGGCTCGGGAACCCTGTACACATCATTTAGGGTCGTGAGTGACACCCTGGCTGGATCTCCTTGCGGATTGTCACGGCCCTGGAATTTGCTTGTCATTAGTTGCATTAAGGCATTCATGTCATCATGTTTAAATTTCTCAGAAAGTTGAAATGGGGATGACAAACCCTAGCACCAAAAATTAAATCATATAGGGTCAGCCATAAGCCTTTTCAATAAACCCAAAATGCCTTTAAAAATGTTCATCATTTTTAGAAAAGGTTGAAAACCTCTGACAAAAATGATGCACATGTTTCAAGGTCATTCATGGATTTTTGAATTAAATCATATCGTATTTGAATTTGGGCATTTAAACACTATAAATAATTTAAATGCTCAAATCATGCTGAAATTAAATGTGTGCCACTGGAATAATCCATAGAGTGCCCACAAATTATTGCAGCATTTTACGAAATGCTTTAGCATTTTTGCTAATGCCAAAACAGCAACAGAAAAATAGAAAACAGAAACAAAATTAGAAAGGAGAGAGAGAGAGAGAAAACCCACCTGGGCTTACCTCCTGTACAGCCACCTGGCCCAGCACTGTAGCTGGCCCAGCCCAGCCGCCGCACCGTCTTCAACCTCCCGCCGGTAGGCAGGAGGGCGTGTGCTCGCCACGCGCGCGCGCCACCTCCACCCTGCCTGGCTTCCCCTCGTTGCCCTGGACGCCTCTCGCGACGCCACGCACACCCCTGACCCCTCTCACTCTCTCTCGTTCTTTCCCCCTCCTCTGTCTCGCTCTCTCTCCCGAAGCCGAGCGGAGCCGCCGATGCCGCTCGCTGCCGCCGCAGCCACCGACCACCCCTCGCCCTACCGATGAGTCCAGAAGCTCCGCCGCGACGCCCTCGCCCTCCCCACCGAGCCACGCTTCGCCGGAGGCCCTGCATCGCCGCCATTGGGTCGTCTTCAACCTCGGTACCCGCCGGACGCCGTTCATCGATTCGCCTCGCTCCGGTCGCCCTCGAGCCCACTGATCTGCTCATCGACCTCCCTGTGAGCTCTGTCAATTTTCCCCTCTTCTTTCCCGCGTGTTTGCACCCTCTAGGCCATAGTTCCAACATGGCCGAAGCTCGCCTCTGCTCGAGCTTGTCGCCGGCGTCGCTCCGGCGACCATTTGGTCATCCCGTGCTATCCTACATGCTTGCCGCATCACGTAGTGCCTCGCTAGCGCCTTAGTTTCCGTGTTTTCACGCCGCAGCCCCAACCCCGCACATGGCCAAACTCCGGCCGCCGCCTTGGAACTCGTCATCATTGGCTCCGGCCACGATAGACCCGGCCTCCACCACCACTAGATGCGCGCCTGCAGGAGCTCTCCAACGAGCCCAAGAACAGCCTCGCCAGTGCCCTGTGGGCGTTTTCTGAGCCGCGCCACCGTCTCGAGCCTCGTCGGCGTCGAGTCGCCGGTGGGTTTGACCCCGCTGATCGTTGACCATGTGGGCCCAGTTTGACCCCCTGGGTCACTGACATGTGGGTCCCAGGCCACTAACTAAACTAGGATTAGTATTAGTTTAACACTAACTAACTTTAGTTAGTTAACTAACTACTGACCAGTGGGTCCCACTAGTCAGGTTTGACCTGGACCCCGTCTGTTCACCAGATGACGTCAGCATGATACAAGGCTAGCGCAGTAAATGCTTTTCTGTATTTTAAATAAATCTAAATGATTTATTTATTTTCAGAAAACCCCCTAAACTTCCAAAAATCATAGAAAATAATCTATAACTCAGAATGAAATAAATTATATATGAAAAATTATCAGAAAAATTCAAGGAATATGTTTATGGCATTTGCATGCATGTTTGAACAACCTAGGGTTGCTATACAGGGAAATTTGCATAATTGACATTTAAATAAGCACATATGGAGTTTGAATTTTAACCCTTGGTTCAAACCAACTTCATTTAATATGATTGCTAGTTGTGTTAGCTCAATCAATAGCATATTGCCATGACATTATCATGCATCATAATTGTTGCATTGCATTGATTGTGTTCCTCTTTGTTTGCCGGTATTTGTCCCCTCTCGATAGACGTGGTTCCAATGATGAGTTCAATGACACCGATGAAGAACTATACTATCTTCAGAAGTGCCAGGCAAGCAAAACCCCCTTGTTCATTCCGATACAATCCCACTCTCTCGCTCCTGCTCTCTTTTACTGCATTAGGACAACAATGATTCAACCGTTACATGCTGCGGTAGTTGAACCCCTTTCCTCTGCATGACCTGTCATTGCCACAGTAAATAGATGAAACCCACTAGCATGAGTAGGAGTTGTTTGAGCCCTGATGTGCCTACTCATTCATGCTTGTTTGTCATGCCTGCTATTGCATAGAGTTGTGTCGGGTCTGATTCATCCGGAATGAATTGGAATGGTGATGAACATGTCCTACTGTGTGTGAGCTAAGTGTGTGAACACGATTTGGTAAAGGTAGCGGTGAGAGGCCATGTAGGAGTACATAGTAGGTTGTCTCATTGAAACCGTTCTTCGGAACTGAGTTCTGTGTCTGTGATCCATGAACAGCTACTACCACTCATTGGGATCCTTAATTGACCCTCTCGTCTTCTTAATCACCCTAGTAATCTGTCCAGGAGTTGCAACTAGTTTTTGGTGTTTGTAGGTTATGTGTTGGCGGCCGTGCATAGCGCTGACCCTAGGGGTGGGCTATGATGCGGTAGATACACTGTGGCACGGTGTACCGGGCGCCCGTTTGGTGTCTCGGGAACCCTGTTCACATCGTTTGGGGCCGTATGTGGAAACCTCGGCCAGACTCCCTGCGGATGGAACCTGGATAGGCGATAAACCTAGACTAGAGACTTGAGTGTTTAGGTAGGCTATGGCCGACACCCTCGTTGGGCTTCCGCTGGAAGGTTGCCGAGTACATGTCATGTAAACGACGGTAAGTGATGGGAGTGTGTGTGAATAAGTACACCCCTGTGGGGTTTTCATTATCTATTCGAATAGCCGGATTCCTCGGATATGGAAACTTGGACCCCTTGCATAGTTCATACATAACTTGAAGTGGATACTCTAAAACTCGCAAGATAAGTGTGAGTGCTATGGATGGCCTTCTCGTAGGGAGACGGAAGGAGATCCATAGTGGTGTATTGAATGGTGAATATGTGGACTCGTGTGCGCCACCTCAAAAGAGTTGCTTGCAGTCGTAGTTCAGGTTAGCCACTGAGTCAAAGCTGGCTTACTGCAGTTAAACTCCACCACCCCCCTTGTTGATACCGATGCATATGTAGTTAGTTCTGATGTAAGTCTTGCTGAGTACATTTGTACTCACGTTTGCTTAATTTATGTTTTTGCAGAGAGACTTCAGTCTCGCTAGTAGATCCACGTGGACTTCGACGTTTAGCTTGTTACCTCAGCTACGACCTTGTGCCCTCGACAGGATCTAGTAGATAGTCAGGCTTCTTAGCCTTTTTCATTTATAGATGTCCATACTCAGACATGTTAAGCTTCCACATGTGCTTTGATTTGTATGCTATGATTGTTGGGTCATGAGTCCCATGTTTGTAATATCTTGCTCCTCGGAGCCTAATGAATAAATACTTGAGTCGTAGAGTTATGTTGTGATGCCATGTTGTATTTACACATATCGAGCATATTGTGTGTATGATTGAAATGCTTGGTATGTGTGGGATCCGACAATCTAGTTGTTTATCCTTGGCAGCCTCTCTTATGGGGAAATGTAGTCTAGTGCTTCCATGAGCCATCGTAGTCCTCTACAGCCCGGTTCACCGGAGTCCTGTTAGCCCAGCACTACTTCTCAGGACACCTGACTGGCCGGCATGTGTTTCACTTCGTTCCTGTGTCTGTCCCTTCGAGGAAATGTCACGTGGTGACATCCGGAGTCCTGCCTAGCCTGCTACAGCCCGGGTTCCCGGAGTCTTGTTAGCCTAGTGCTACAGCCCAAATTCACACGCTGCTGACCGACATGCTCGATGTGATTCATGTATGCCTGTCCCCATAGGTTAGTACCGCTTTGGGTTCATGACTAGGCATGTCGGCCCGGGTTCTCTGTCATATGGATGCTAGCGACACTATCATATACGTGAGCCAAAAGGCGCAAACGGTCCCGGCCATGGTAAGGCGTCACCCGTGGGAATACCGTGCGTGAGGCTGCAAAGTGATATGAGGTGTTACCAGCTAGATCGATGTGACTTGGAATCGGGGTCCTGACAGCTTTGGTATCAGAGTCTGACTGCCTGTAGGATTGCTAAGCCAAACTGGTCGAAGTTGTATCTAGAAATGCTTTAGTTATGTAGGGGAATTGATTGTGGAAGGGAACGTAAGGCTCTTTTTACTTCTTATACCCTATGCCCTTCTGATCTGAGTCACCCTCTTCTTTTCTGCGGGGATTAAGAACTAGGCCTTCTCATCTATCTATCAGGATGACGTGTTACTAATCCGTAGACTCGTAGGATTGTTGGTCTCAAGCCTCAGTTCAGTTTCTACTACTCCAGTGTGTTGTTAAATGACCTCAGAATGTCTCAAATATTTTTGCAGGATGTCTCAAATATTTTGGAGCATTTACAGCCGTTGTGTTGTCCGAGTCATCCCAGGTCTCTACATAGTCTGATGCATTTGCATATCCACTCTTTCCGTTCCCGATGTCCCTTTGGGCCAGTTGAACCACACTAATCGATGAGTTGAGGTACTCTATTGCCTCGACATATATGTTGGAGCTATTATTATGACCCTATGTGTTTTAGGGAGTCACCTAGTGATCTAGCCATGTTTTGTATCCCAAGTGTGTGATTATGGCCATTATTCTCGAAAGCATCCCGTGATGCCATTAGTTAGTAGGCATTCTATTCCTGGGTTTTTGAACCCGAGATTCACCCTACTTACTTCATGTTGATAGTGTTTGCTCGTTCCTTTAGGTTATTAGTAACCTTTGCATCAGTCCTCGAGGTCCTGGTATTTCTTTCTTCCAAATACTATGAACCACTTATGGCAGAAGTTTGTTGGATCAAAAGATCACAACCAGGGTTCTCTTGAGGAGTACTCCATTCATATTGTGACTCTGCCAATCCTACCTTTCTGCATGGGTTATCCGAAAGAAACATGTTGAGTTTATTCAACATGCTCACCGATGCATCTACAACTTAGAGAAAGTTATATGTTCCCTGAGTTGTTCTCTTTAGTTGTATTCTGACCCCCTTCTATCATTTGATAGTCAAGAGTATGCATGCATTCGCTGTTGATGCCTATTATTCTTATGGTCTGTCAAGCCATTCTACTCCGGAATGACTAGGAGAAACGAACTCTGGTACTTCATCCATTTCTTGGACTGGTCAAAGTATTTGTATTCCACAGATCAAAATGCCAATCCAGCTTTTGTTTTGTTCTACCTTGGAGTGTCACCCTCTTTCACATCAAGAATGACGTGAGAATTACACAATCTCTCATAAATTCTTCATGCAGTGATACTTCTTGCCATCATTTTTCATTCCTCGGCCCGTGTTGTCGCAGCCGGAATGCCGAGAAGTGAGTCGTGATGTGTGAAATCAATACACCTAGCAACTCTGTTGCTTGGTAGTTAATGGACAATATTCTCATTCTTAGCGTGTTGGTTATTAAATCATCATCCTAAGATGGATCGTGCTATCTAGTCCTTATTTCTAGTGCACTCCTCGATCAATGAGTTAGGATTATGTTAATCCCTCATGCTTTTGATCATATCGTCTTGCCCTGAAAAGCAAGATTGTTCTCGATCTTAGTAACATATGGTGGTCCATGATTTTCTGAAGATCTTCTCGGAAGTATTACCTGGTTGCCACCTGACCGATATGTTGAGTTCGTGATTAAATGGGTTTTCTTATAAATCACCCCTTCTCCAAGAATCCATGTTGGATATCCTCGAGCTAGTTGGTTGAGCTAAACAACAACTTGGATAGTTGGAAGATAAAGCTTGTCTGACTTAGTTCATGTTAAGGGATATATTGTGTGTGTGTGTGTGTGTTTGTGTGTTGAAGAAAGATGATATCTCCATCGATTGGTCCTCGTGATCAGTTGTTGGATCTATTGCCTTGTCAAAACCTTGACTTGAGTATGGGCTATCGTCAAGTCAAATCAGAACCAACGATGTTCGTAATGGTGTCTTACTCGTGGTTGATCCCTCGAGCATACACCATTACATCTTTCGGTCTGACCAATGCTATCACCGTGTTCACATGATGGTGGAAGTCCAGTGATATGGAAATTACGATGAGTTGTTGTTGAGTCCATCAGCAGCATTTTGTCTCCTCCATGATTCGTGTTGAACATCCAGCTAGCATTGGAATGTAAGCATTTTTCTTCATGCCCCGTTCATGAAGTATCTGTCTGGATGAAAGAAGTGACTTCCTCTGGTTCACGTGCATTCGATGCAAGTTGTCGTCGTGAATTCGAGAAAGTTTATTTTTGCCTCCTCTAGAATCATCCCAAGTTAGTCATGCACGTGCGAAGTGCCCTATGGTTTGATAGGTTGGCCGCCTCCATTCTATATGTGTTCCTAGCACACCAAGCCACTGATTGACTTGCTCAAGGATAAGAAGTTCATCGATAAGTGCACAAGGACTTCGATATCCTCGATGATGGTTCCCCACCTGCGCTCAGTAGTGTTTTATTATAAGACTACCACGTGGTCATGCTTGTCTTGGATAGCGTGTTCACAGGTTTGTAGTAGAACCAGCTCATGTTTTGGAGCTTGCTATCGTAGCTCATTTCCCGGGAATCTCGCAACGTCATCTCGTCGAATTGCGTTGCAGACTTCCATTTTTCTTTCTAGACTTGATGAGTCTGGAATATCCTGTCACCAACCAGATCTGAATCTCAGGCAGATATGATGGTTGGAACGTACTCCAAGAACTATAATGTTGGTCTCTCTGTAACCGGTAACATGGATGTTGTGGCCAACACACCTAGCCGGAAGGCCTATTATTGTAGTATCTTGTTTGAACAAGTTGGTCACCTCCCCATAAGGATCTCGCAGGATCTGCCTCCGTAGTTATTCCTTATGGATTCTTGAGCTTCCGAAGTCCGACCTTTTACTTGATGTTCTAGATATCAAACCATATCTATGAATGGATTACGCTAGCACATCGAGGAGAACATTAGAAGCGGAGTGCTAAATGTCTCTCGATCGATCGTCCAGATTCTGTTCCCTTAGCCTCGCTAAGGGAAGGTCTGAGAAGGTGTTATCTTCCTTTGTATCCGTATCATCCATCACTAGTAGTCATGGTAGTATGTCGTGTTACCAGGATCCTTGCCACGGATGTTGGTAGAACCTTGATGAATATGGAAATGCTCAAGTTCTTGAGAGCACACGCAAGCAAAATCATCCCTTGCATTGTCTTCAACAAGGTAGTCCACATCATCCATCCTAGTCCGAGTATGCCATTTCTTCGAGCTATTTCAAACGATCAATTGTAAATTGCCTTAAGCTGGTATGAAGAGTTTCAATCATTTATGGATCAAAAGCAATTCTTTTTGCCACTTAAGGGAACAGTTCAACGAGTCACCTTCTCCAAGGTGCCCCGTTACGGGATCATGGCAATTATTTCCTCGCCACCTTGACATCATCCACCATCTTTCTAAGCGTGGAATTATTGCCCACCAAATCAAACCCCGTCATTTGTTCTTTCATCCCTCTCGATGTGTTTTGTGTCTCAACTCGAGATGTTTCAACATCTCATTCCGCGAGTTGAGATTGTATAGTTCGATCTTTGAGAAGATCAATCCTAGTAGAGTTTCTTTCCGTCGTCATCGCGTGGATGAAGATCTCAAAAGCGAGGATGTCAAGATCAACGTATGCAACGGATCAACGTTCTTATGAGGTGCAACTTGGATCGTGAAGATTGAGTTAGCTTTGCGTCCCCTGATCCTCTTACCCTACGCTTGAATCTCGGGACGAGAATCTAGGATTAGTATTAGTTTAACACTAACTAACTTTAGTTAGTTAACTAACTACTGACTCCGTCGTTGGCTCCCACTGGTCAGGTTTGACCTGGACCGCGTCTGTTGACCAGATGACGTCAGCATGATACAAGGCTGGCGCAGAAAATGCTTTTCTGTATTTTAAATAAATCTAAATGATTTATTTATTTTCAGAAAACCCCCTAAACTTCCAAAAATCATACAAAATAATCTATAACTCAGAATGAAATAAATTATATATGAAAAATTATCAGAAAAATTCAAGGAATCTGTTTATGGCATTTGCATGCATGTTTGAACAACCTAGGGTTGCTATACAGGGAAATTTGCATAATTTACATTTAAATAAGCACATATGGAGTTTGAATTTTAACCCTTGGTTCAAACCAACTTCATTTAATATGATTGCTAGTTGCGTTAGCTCAATCAATAGCATATTGGCATGACATTATCATGCATCATAATTGTTGCATTGCATTGATTGTGTTCCTCTTTGTTTGCCGGTATTTGTCCCCTCTCGATAGACGTGGTTCCAATGATGAGTTCGATGACACCGATGAAGAACTATACTATCTTCAGAAGTGCCAGGCAAGCAAAACCCCCTTGTTCATTCCGATACAATCCCACTCTCTTGCTCCTGCTCTCTTTTACTGCATTAGGACAACAATGATTCAACCGTTACATGCTGCGGTAGTTGAACCCCTTTCCTCTGCATGACCTGTCATTGCCACAGTAAATAGATGAAACCCACTAGCATGAGTAGGAGTTGTTTGAGCCCTGATGTGCCTACTCATTCATGCTTGTTTGTCATGCCTGCTATTGCATAGAGTTGTGTCGGGTCTGATTCATCGGGAATGAATTGGAATGGTGATGAACATGTCCTACTGTGTGTGAGCTAAGTGTGTGAACACGATTTGGTAAAGGTAGCGGTGAGAGGCCATGTAGGAGTACATAGTGGGTTGTCTCATTGAAACCGTTCTTCGGAACTGAGTTCTGTGTCTGTGATCCATGAACAGCTACTACCACTCATTGGGATCCTTAATTGACCCTCTCGTCTTCTTAATCACCCTAGTAATCTGTCCAGGAGTTGCAACTAGTTTCTGGTGTTTGTAGGTTATGTGTTGGCGGCCGTGCATAGCGCTGACCCTAGGGGTGGGCTATGATGCGGTAGATACACTGTGGCACGGTGTACCGGGCGCCCGTTTGGTGTCTCGGGAACCCTGTTCACATCGTTCGGGGCCGTATGTGGAAACCTCGGCCGGACTCCCTGCGGATGGAACCTGGATAGGCGATAAACCTGGACTAGAGACTTGAGTGTTTAGGTAGGCTATGGCCGACACCCTCGTTGGGCTTCCGCTTGAAGGTTGCCGAGTACATGTCATGTAAACGACGGTAAGTGATGGGAGTGTGTGTGAATAAGTACACCCTTGTGGGGTTTTCATTATCTATTCGAATAGCCGGATTCCTCGGATATGGAAACTTGGACCCCTTGCACAGTTCATACATAACTTGAAGTGGATACTCTAAAACTCGCAAGATAAGTGTGAGTGCTATGGATGGCCTTCTCGTAGGGAGACGGAAGGAGATCCATAGTGGTGTATTGAATGGTGAATATGTGGACTCGTGTGCGCCACCTCAAAAGAGTTGCTTGCAGTCGTAGTTCAGGTTAGCCACTGAGTCAAAGCTGGCTTACTGCAGTTAAACTCCACCACCCCCCTTGTTGATACCGATGCATATGTAGTTAGTTCTGATGTAAGTCTTGCTGAGTACATTTGTACTCACGTTTGCTTAATTTATGTTTTTGCAGAGAGACTTCAGTCTCGCTAGTAGATCCACGTGGACTTCGACGTTTAGCTTGTTACCTCAGCTACGACCTTGTGCCCTCGACAGGATCTGGTAGATAGTCAGGCTTCTTAGCCTTTTTCATTTATAGATGTCCATACTCAGACATGTTAAGCTTCCACATGTGCTTTGATTTGTATGCTATGATTGTTGGGTCATGAGTCCCATGTTTGTAATATCTTGCTCCTCGGAGCCTAATGAATAAATACTTGAGTCGTAGAGTTATGCTGTGATGCCATGTTGTATTTACACATATCGAGCATATTGTGTGTATGATTGAAATGCTTGGTATGTGTGGGATCCGACAATCTAGTTGTTTATCCTTGGCAGCCTCTCTTATGGGGAAATGTAGTCTAGTGCTTCCATGAGCCATAGTAGTCCGCTACAGCCCAGTTCACCGGAGTCCTGTTAGCCCAGCACTACTGCTCAGGACACCTGACTGGCCGGCATGTGTTTCACTTCGTTCCTGTGCCTGTCCCTTCGGGGAAATGTCACGCGGTGACATCTGGAGTCCTGCCTAGCCTACTACAGCCCGGCTTCCCGGAGTCCTGTTAGCCCAGTGCTACAGCCCAGATTCACACGCTGCTGACCGACATGCTCGATGTGATTCATGTATGCCTGTCCCCATAGGTTAGTGCCGCTTTGGGTTCATGACTAGCCATGTCGGCCCGGGTTCTCTGTCATATGGATGCTAGCGACACTATCATATACGTGAGCCAAAAGGCGCAAACGGTCCCGGCCATGGTAAGGCGACACCCATGGGAATACCGTGCGTGAGGCCGCAAAATGATATGAGGTGTTACCGGCTAGATCAATGTGACTTGGAATTGGGGTCCTAACACGGATGGAACCGAAATAGGCGATAAACCTAGACTAGAGACTTGTGTGGTTAGTCAGGTCGTGGCCGACTCCCTCGCCAGGCTTCCGCTTGAAGGTTGCCGAGATACACGACATGTACATGGTGGTAAGTGGCGAGAGCGTGTGTGAAGAAGTACACCCCTGCAGGGTTAACACGATCTATTTGAATAGCCGCGTCCGCGGTAAAGGACTACTGGGTTGCTTATACAGTTCATAGAAAAGTGAAAGTGGATACTATAAAATGCGCAAGATAAGCGTGAGTGTTATGGATGGCCTTCTCGTGGGGAGACGGGAGCGGATCCATAGTGGTGTATTGATATGGTGAATATGTGTACTCGTGTGCGCCACCTCAAAAGAGTTACCAGCAGTCGTAGTTCAGGATAGCCATTGAGTCAAAGTTGGCTTTCTGTAGTTAAAATCCACCACCCCCTTTGTTGATACTGATGCATGTGTAGCTAGTTCTGATGTAAGTCTTGCTGGGTACATTTGTACTCACATTTGCTTAATTTATGTTTTTGTAGAGAGATTTCAATCTCGCTAGTAGTTCTGCGTGGACTTCGATGTTTAGCTTGTTACCTCGGCTACGATCTTGAACCCTTGGGAGGGTCATGTAGATAATCAGGCTCTAAAGCCTTCTTCTTTTTTAGATGTTTGTACCCAGACATGTTTATGTTTCCATTGCTTGTATGCTCTGTATGTTGGGTCATGTGACCCATGATTGTAATTCATACTATGTATGACTCTTTGGAGCCTTATGAATAAATACTTTGAGTCGTAGAGTTTTGTTGTGATACCATGTTGTATTTGCACATATCGAGCATATTGTGTGTATGATTTTGAAATGTTTGGTATGTGTGGGATCCGACAATCTAGTTGTTTATTCTTGGTAGCCTCTTTTATGGGGAAATGTCTCCTAGTGCTTCCACTGAGCCATGGTAGCTTGCTACTGCTCTAGAACACTTTGGCTGCCGGCATGTGTCATTCTTCGTTCCTATGTCTGTCCCTTCGGGGAAATGTCACGCGTTGTTCCTTTAAGTCCTTGTAGCTTGCTACGACTTGGGTTCATACATTTATGACTGACACGTTCGTTGTTGGGTCATGTATGCCCGTCCCTGTAAGTTAGTGCCACTTTGGATTCACGACTAGTCATGTCGGCCTGGGTTCTTTGTCATATGGATGCTAGTGACACTATCATATACGTGAGCCAAAAGGCACAAATGGTCCCGGGCCAGGTAAGGTGGCACCCGTGGGAATACCGTGCGTGAGGCCACAAAGTGATATGATGTGTTACATGCTAGATCAGTGTGACTTAGGATCGGGGTCCTGATAGTTACCCAACACGCTCAATCACTCTGGCCGGACACACCATTATGGGGTTAATGCCCATCCTTGGAAGATCAACACGTCGTAGCCCTACCTAGGCTCAGCACAAAGGTCCCCTCCGGTCTACATCCTAAGCGCTCCAAGGTCTTGGGCCCATCACCCGTTGCACTCCGGGTCGTTGCGCGCAGGGTGAATACCAGCACCGCCTCGGATGGCCAGCACGATCCGACAGTGCTGCCATGCTGAACTGGACGTCTGACAAAGCTTCGGCTAATACTGCGATGTCGAGGCCCATAACTATTCTCGCGTGGTGGTTAGTGCATAAAGGACAAAGGCCAACTCGGAATAAATACCCAAACCTGTTAGTGCATTGGGGATCGTGGAGACGAGCAGAGACTCACGATAATGTGACCTCGTCGCCCCGTCTCATGGACTTATGGCAAGGGCCCAGAATGCCCGGGCGTGCCATGTAGAAAACTCACGGGTGCCCTACAGGCTCGCCCGACTTTCACATCAACATGCGGGTACCCCTCAGGGCCGACCCGACTTCAACAATGGTCTCAAGTAAAGTCCTAGTAACTGTGTGTCCAAACATCAAGGAGAAAACTTGAGGAATCACCCTTCATGGATTCCACTCGATGTAATCATCAAGGTGAACATATGAGGAACCACCCTCGAGGTTCATACTTGAGGTGTTGCACGACAGAGCCATACCGGGAATGGTGAAGGAGGAACCACCCTCGTTGACCATGACCGAATAGCTACACTGCAGAATTATCATCAGGAGTGCGTTATGAGGTATCATCCTCGGCACTCGATAGTAGCTCTGCATAGTCGAGCAACAAAAAGGGGTGTGATTTGATGTGAAGTGTCGGGATCTTGTCGTCGATCATGTTGATTGAGTCGTCGATGATGAAGCAGGGGCAACAAGGACAAGATGGGGGTCACTGATGGATCCATAACCAACCTATACTAAGTAGTTTAGGATAAGCAGGTAGGTAACAATAAGCAAGTTACAAAAGTAGGATATGCATCAAAATAGGAGCAATCAATAACAATAGCAAAATCTAATGCAAGCATGAGAGAATGCAATGGACAATATCGGGATGATAAAAGGGGGGGGGCTTGCCTGGAAGCTCCGTTGAAAGGGAAGAAGAGTCGTCGACGACGTAGTCGATCACAGCGGCATCGACAGCGGTCTCATGGTCTACCGGAGAGAAGAGGGGGAAGAAATAGTAAATACATAGCAAGCAAGCGCATAATAGGACAACAGGCAGAGCTAGACGTGTTCTAACGCGGTGCTACATGATACCGACGAAGGGGGATAACATCCGGGAAAGTTTTCCCGAAGTTTGCATTTTCGGACAAGTGAACCAGAGGGGGAAGGTTGCATGTTCGCGATGCTAGGGATGTGTGGTGGACGAACGGGTTGCGTATTCAGATTCGTCTCGTCGTTCTGATTAACTTTCATGTATAAAACTTTTTCATCCGAGCTACGATTTATTTTCTACGAATTTTCAAAGTTTTAGCAATTCTCTGAAATCATTATAAAATCGGAATAAAAGGTAAAATTGCTATGTGCACCCGGCAGAGTGTATACAGCAGGGCCACTAGACGCTGACAGTGGGTCCAGGGGGTCCCAGTTGACGAACCAAAGTTTGACCTGTCAATAGGGGGTGGGGCCCCCTTGTCATTTTTAGCTAACTTAACTAACAGTTTTAAATCAGACTAATCAACTGTGAATTAAGCTAATTAAGCAAACTAATTTGTTAATTAATCATTTTAATTATTTTTAAATGTTTTCACAGGGGACAGGCCCCATCTGTCATCTGCCGAGGGGGGCAATCGGGTGGTCGGTAAACGGGCGTCGGGTGGTGATCCAACTCGGCTTCGGCCCAAGCCAACTGCGGCTGAGCTCATCCAGAGCGACCGCCAGTGAGCGAGCAATGTCGCAGGGCATCAATGTGGAGGGTGGCGCAGGGGCCAGTAGTGGCCGGTGGGTGGAGCGGGAGGACGGGGCGGCGAGCGGCGGCGAGAGGTAAGCGGGCGCGAGGTGCGGGCTGCGGGGTTGGCAGCGGCCGAGCGCGGCCACAGCGGCTAGCGTGCAGCGGCCGGCGGCTGCGAGGCCGGGCGGCTGTCGGCAGCTGCCAACACAGCAGCAAGGCGGGCGAGCAGCAGCAGTTCAGCAGGGGTGGAGCGAGGTGAGCGCAGGACGGGCAGCGGGGAGCACGAGCGCACGAGGGGGGGCGCGGGTGACCGCGGCGAGCGGCGGTAGCCGGGTCCGCAGGCGCGCACGGCGGTGATAGGAGGAAGGGCACGAGGGCGCTCACTTGCGAGTAGGGAAGGGGGCGACGAGGCGTGTTGGCGTCGGTGATAGAGAGGCGGTGGAGCGGCGCCGACGAGGCGTCGGAGCACGGCGACAACGGGGGTTGTGCCGGCTTTGGAGAGGTGGGGCGGAGCGGTCCGGCGACGGGGTCTGGGAGACGACGGTTGTTGGCGGCAAGCGTCGGGGCATCGCGGCATGGGGGGCTCCGTGGAGGAGGGAGACGGGCGGCGTCGAGCGACAGGGGCGCCGGCTCGGGCGGGGCTGGAGGCAAGGGGGATCTCTCTAACCAGACCGAGAGCGCGAGAGGGAGAGGTGGATCGGGGGGAGTGGGGTGTAGCGGGCTAGGGTTACTGGAGTGGGAGGGGATAAGGAGGAAACGGGGTGGTTCAACCTGTGGGGGTGGCCGACTGGGCCGGCGGGGTTGAGGCCCGGTGGGGAAAGGGGGGTTCCTTTTTTTTAATTTTATTTCTTTTATTTTCTATTAAAAGGATAGCTACTGTTTTGGATAGAAACAAGGCATCAAATGATTTTTGTTGAATGTGAAACTTAGCAAATAGTTCAGGCACAACATTGTGGTGTTGCCTAAAAAGTTTCAGGGCCAAAGGAATTGTTCAAGCATTTTTAGAAATTGAAAAGGTCATTTAATATGATGTTGGACCACTTTATAAATTCCCTAGGAATTATTAGTAAGTCAGTTGAAGTTGGTTTCAACATGACAATGATCAAAGGAATTTGTAGGATTATTCGAACATTTTAGTTTCCATGTTTGACCAAATTTGGATTTTGACTTTAAACTTGGTTTTAAATTTCAGTTTGAACTAAGATTTGGATCAAGCGAGGATTAGTAACAGTAATCGTGGTGACGTGGCATCATTAGCTGAGGATTATTGTAGCTTAATTATCCGGGCGTCACAATTCTCCTCCACTACAAGAAATCTCGTCCCGAGATTTAAGAGGTGGAGTAAGAGGAAAAGACTCGGGAAGGATGGAGCTCAATCACAATATAGGTACCTAGGGGCTATCTCAGTGAACGTGGCATAGAGACTTCTCTCGAGTTGAAATTCAAGAAAGTCATCGAGAGCAAGGTAAGAAGGTGCAATAAGATGTTTCAAGTGAGTAGGGAACCATTCGTTGCCTGAAACAGGGGGGTTCGGAGCAATGGGAATAAGTATTGCGTCTGATACCAGAATAGATCACTAGGAAGGTGGCTCGTGATTTGCATACGAAGCCAGGTGCAAGGAACAGTTTTGGAGAACAGGGATGTACATGAGAGTCAGGTTTCGATCCTATGGAACTGTGGGTTATGGGCCCACCATGTGAGTTAAAAGTAGAAAGGCGCTAACATTTTGCACGGCCATGATGGCAGGGTAGGTCAGAGGATGGCCTGTCAATTATGTTGGCAACAACGTTGGTACCAAGGGCGAGGGACGAAGAGAACCATTTTCCTGCTCGTTAAACGAGGCGGACCAATAGGCAAAGTTCTCGCCCATCGATGGTTACCGGAATATCACCCACAATAGTAATAGAGTCTTACTGACCGAGTTGAACACCGAGGCATTTACATAAGCAGGGAATTGTCAATGCTCAGATATGTTAGGTTACAAGAAGGGTTAAACAAATCAATGGAAAGGAAAGTGTAGATTCAAATCATGTATCGGTGTTCTCGAGTGTCTGACAACTCAAAACCTGCGGAAAATTTGAGTCGGCGAGAAATAATAGTTGATGAAGAACTCATAAGAAGTTATGTAGTTCTGTGATATCCTCGCGATACCAGAGGGTAATACTCGAGGGTAGAAAAGGATAGGGGTTAGACAGGAGAAAAGATCTACGGAAAACAAGTATTTTAACTTGTCCGAGAAATGGAATCAAAGGAGAACAATCATGGTCAGAACCACAGTTGCAAAGGACCGAACATATATACAAGATGAACTTGTCACAAGGGGACTATTATCATTACAAGAAGCTTCCATGATAAGTTCCACATCGGGTCCATGGGCATGAACACAAAGGTTCAAGGTCGACTCCCACTTCATCAATGCATAACCTTCCATTTACTTCTCGTCTTTGACGATGTTGAAGAGGTCAAAATTTATCCGAAGAAACGCTAGTAGATATAACTCTCATAATCTTTGGCTTCACACAGATTAGGGAAGGCGTAGGTTCAACCCACTGGGGCATCTTATGAACATATACCACAAACTTCACGAGTAAATAACTCAAGCTCGAAAGTAGAGCATGGTGGAGGAAGCAGAGGATACAATTTACCAAAGGCATTATGTATCCGAGGAAAGGCTCACAAGGTTACTAAATATGAAGGACGTTGTCGGATAAAATCCAACTAAGGACCTTGTGGTCCACAAGGGACCTGATGTGAGTATCGGTACTCACCCAGAAGAAGAAAGAATGCAAGGAGATCAGAGAATAGAAACAACTGACTAATTCAAAACTCAAATGTAACAGAATTACGAATTCCAAATCAGGGGATCAGAAGTAGAGGCTCTAATTAAAGACAAGTAAGTTGAATAGACATAGATCGACAATCAATCAAGGTTTGATTTTTCACACACCGGCTCATGTCCGGGGTGATGTATGAGCCGAAGGGAAGAACTCTAATTGTAATTGATGATTGCGAGCATTCACAAACATATCGAATCAAATGCTCAAAATTTCGATGACAAAGGATGCTAATGAACTTTGGTAGACATATGGAAGTAACCATAATGTAAGAAGGTAAGGATTAACAAGAGTAATAGGCTACTGAGGATTTTCGGATGATCGAATAGCATTCCAAAGAATTTGGTGAAACACATGAACTATGGATGAACGGATACTTGGCAAGCACGAGTAATTATCCATAGGGGTATTCATGCGGCAAGGAACTGCAAGGAAGTAAGGCTCAACGGATTCTCGGAAATCAAAGAGTATTTCAGGACATCTTGTAATAACAAGAGCAACTGGGGATGAAGGTATGAACAACAATGTAGGTAGTTACTCATAGGGATTTATTGTGGTAGGGATCGCAATGGCGAAGGGTAGAAGGGTCTCGGTAAAACATGAGAGAGTATCTATAGAATCTTCTGGTGCACCAAGCAATCATCTGGAGTGAGGGCCTCTCCGGGAGAAAGTATTTACGAGATCCCAAAGTTAGAGTTAACAAAATCATTTAACCCAAATAGAGGAGAGATTGAAGGAAATATGCCCTAGAGGCAATAATAAAGTTGTTATTTATATTTCCTTATATCATGATAAATGTTTATTATTCATGCTAGAATTGTATTAACTGGAAACTTAGTACATGTTTGAATACATAGACAAACAGAGTGTCACTAGTTTGCCTCTACTTGATTAGCTCGTTGAATCAATGATGGTTATGTTTCCTAACCATAGACATGAGTTGTCATTTGATTAACGGGATCACATCATTAGAGAATGATGTGATTGACTTGACCCATCTGTTAGCTTAGCACGATGATCGTTTAGTTTGTTGATGTTGCTTTCTCCATAACTATACATGTTCCTATGACTATGAGATCATGCAACTCCCGAATACCGGAGGAACACTTTGTGTGCTACCAAACGTCACAACGTAATTGGGTGATTACAAAGGTGCTCTACAGGTGTCTCCGATGGTGTTTGTTGAGTTGGCATGGATCAAGATTAAGATTTGTCACTCCGATTGTCAGAGAGGTATCTCGGGGCCCTCTCGGTAATGTACATCATTATAAGCCTTGCAAGCAATGTAGCTAATGAGTTAGTTACAGGATGTAACATTACGGAACGATTAAAGAGACTTGCCGGTAACGAGATTGAACTAGGTATTGGGATACCGACGATTGAATCTCGGGCAAGTAACACACCAATGACAAAGGGAACAACGTATATCGTTATGTGGTTTGACCGATAAAGATCTTCATAGAATATGTAGGAACCAATATGAGCATCCAGGTTCCGCTATTGGTTATTGACCGGAGACATGTCTCGATCATGTCTGCATAGTTCTCGAACCCGTAGGGTCCGCACGCTTAACGTTCGGTGACGATCGGTATTACGAATTTAAATGTTTTGATGTATCGAAGGTAGTTCGGAGTCCCAGATTTGATCACGGACATGACAAGGAGTCTCGAAATGGTCGAGACGTAAAGATTGATATATTGGAAGCCTATGTTTGGACATCGAAATGGTTTCGGGTGAAATCGGGAGTATACCGGAGTACCCGGAGGTTGCCAGAACCCCCCGGGGGGTATATGGGCCTTATTGGGCCTTAGTGGAAGAGAGGGGAAAGAAGCAAAGGAGGGGTCCCCCCTAGCCCAATCTGAATTGGGCGGGGGCCGGGCCCCCCTTTCTTTCCTTCTTCCCTCTACTTCCTTCTCTCCTAGAACCAACAAAGGGAAGGGGGGAATCCTACTCCTAGTGGGAGTAGGACTCCTTGGGGCGCGCATAGAGAGGCCGCCCCCCTCCTCCACTCCTTTATATACGGGGGAGGAGGCACCACATAGACGCACAAGTTGATCATTGAACTTTAGCCGTGTGTGGTGCCCCCATCCACCATAATCCACCTCGGTAATATTGTAGCGGTGCTTAGGCGAAGCCCTATTCCGATAGCAACATCATCACTGTCATCACGCTGTTGTGCTGACGAAGCTCTACCTCGAAGCTCTACTGGACCGTGAGTTCGAGGGACGTCACCGAGCCGAACGTGTGTTGATCACGGAGGTGCCGTACCTTCGGTGCTAGATCGGTCGATCGTGAAGATGTACGACTACATCAACCGCGTTGTCATAACGCTTCTGCTTATGGTCTACGAGGGTACATAGATGATACTCTCCCATCTCGTTGCTATGCATCACCATGATCTTGTGTGTGCATAGGAAAATTTTGAAATTACTGCGTTCCCCAACAGTGGCATCCGAGCCAGGTTTATGCGTAGATGTTATATGCACGAGTAGAACACAAAGGAGTTATGGGCGTGGGTATATACATATTGCTTGCCTTCACTAGTTGATTCTTTATTCAACGGCATTGTTGGATGAAGCGGCCCAGACCGACATTATGCGTACGCTTAGGCGAGACTTGTTCTACCGACGTGCCTCGCACACAGGTGGCTAGTGGGTGTCTGTTTCTCCAGCTTTAGTTGAATCGGATTCAATGAACAGGGTTCTTTCTGAAGATCAAAAAGCAATCACTATACCGCATTGTCGTTGTTGATGCGTAGGTAAGAACGGTTCTTGCTCAGCCCGTAGCAACCATGTAAAACTTGCAACAACAAAGTAGAGGATGTCTAACTTGTTTTTGCAGGGCATGTTGTGATGTGATATGGTCAAGACATGATGCTGAATTTTATTGTATGAGATGATCATGTCTTGTAACACAGTTATCGGCAACTGGCAGGAGCCATATGGTTGTCGCTTTATTGTATGAAATGCAATCGCCATGTAATTGCTTTACTTTATCACTAAGTGGTAGCGATAGTCATAGAAGCAATAGTTGGCGAGACGACAATGATGCTTCGATGGAGATCAAGGTGTCAAGCCGGTGACGATGGTGATCATGACGGTGCTTTGGAGATGGAGATCAAAGGCACTAGATGATGATGGCCATATCATGTCACTTATATTGATTGCATGTGATGTTTATCCTCTATGCATCTTATTTTGCTTAGTTCGACGGTAGCATTATAAGATGATCTCTCACTAAATTTCAAGGTATAAGTGTTCTCCCTGAGTATGCACCATTGCTATAGTTCGTCGTGCCGAGACACCACGTGATGATCGGGTGTGATAAGCTCTACGTTCACATACAATGGGTGCAAGCCAGTTTTGCAAACGCAGAATACTCGGGTTAAACTTGACGAGCATAGCATATGCAGATATGGCCTCGAAGCACTGAGACCGAAAGTTCGAGCATGAATCATATAGTAGATATGATCAACATAGTGATGTTCACCATTGAAAACTACTCCATCTCACGTGATGATCGGACATGGTTTAGTTGATATGGATCACGTGATCACTTAGATTATTAGAGAGATGTCTATCTAAATGGGAGTTCTTAAGTAATTTGATCAATTGAACTTTAATTTATCATGAACTTAGTACCTGATAGTATTTTGCATGTCTATGTTGTTGTAAATAGATGGCCCGTGCTGTTGTTCCGTTGAATTTTAATGCGTTCCTAGAGAAAGCTAAGTTGAAAGATGATGGTAGCAACTACACGGACTGGGTCTGTAACTTGAGGATTATCCTCATTGCTGCACAGAAGAATTACGTCCTAGAAGCACCTCTAGGTGACAAACCGGCTGCAGGAGCAACGCCAGATGTTATGAACACCTGGCAGAGCAAAGTTGATGACTACTCGATAGTTCAGTGTGCCATGCTTTACGGCTTAGAACCGGCACTTCAACAACCTTTTGTACGTCATGGAGCATATGAGATGTTCTACGAGTTGAAGTTAATATTTCAAGCAAATGCCCGGATTGAGAGATATGAAGTCTCCAATAAGTTCTGCAGCTGCAAGATGGAGGAGAATAGTTCTGTTAGTGAACATATACTCAGAATGCCTGGGTACCACAACCACTTGACTCAACTGGGAGTTAATCTTCCTGATGATAGTGTCATTGACAGAGTTCTTCAATCACTGCCACCAAGCTACAAGAGCTTCGTGATGAACTATAATATGCAAGGGATGGATAAGACGACTCCTAAGCTCTTCGCAATGCTAAAGGCTGCGGAGGTAGAAATCAAGAAGGAGCATCAAGTGTTGATGGTCAACAAGACCACCAGTTTCAAGAAAAAGGGTAAAGGGAAGAAGGGGAACTTCAAGAAGAATAGCAAGCCAGTTGCTGCTCAAGTGAAGAAACCCAAGTCTGGACCTAAGCCTAAGACTGAGTGCTTCTACTGCAAAGGAACTAGTCACTGGAAGCGGAACTGCCCAAGTATTTGGCAGAGAAGAAGGATGGCAAAGTGAAAGGTATATTTGATATACATGTTATTGATGTGTACCTTACTATTGCTCGCAGTAGTGCCTGGGTATTTGATACTGGTTCAGTTGCTAACATTTGCAACTCAAAATAGGGGCTACGGATTAAGCGAAGATTGGCTAAGGACGAGGAGACGATGCGCGCGGGAAACGGTTCCGAAGTCGATGTGATCGCCGTCGGCATGCTACCTATACATCTACCTTCGGGGTTAGTTTTAGACCTAAATAATTGTTATTTGGTGCCAGCGTTGAGCATGAACATTATACCTAAATCTTGTTTGATGCGAGACGGTTATTCATTTAAATCAGAGAATAATGGTTGTTCTATTTATATGAGTAATATATTTTATGGTCATGCAACCCTCATGAGTGGTCTATTTTTACTAAATCTTGATAGTAGTGATACACATGTTCATAGTATTGAAGCCAAAAGATGCAGAGTTGATAATGATAGTGCAACTTATTTGTGGCACTGCCGTTTAGGTCATATTGGTGTAAAGCGCATGAAGAAACTCCATGCTGATGGGCTTTTGGAATCACTTGATGCTTGCGAACCATGCCTCATGGGCAAGATGACTAAGACTCCGTTCTCTAGAACAATGGAGCGAGCAACTGACTTGTTGGAAATAATACATATTGATGTATGCAGTCCGATGAGTGTTGAGGCTCGCGGCGGGTATCGTTATTTTCTAACCTTCACAAATGATTTGAGCAGATATGGGTATATCTACTTAATGAAACATAAGTCTGAAACATTTGAAAAGTTCAAATAATTTCAGAGTGAAGTAGAAAATCATCGTAACAAGAAAATAAAGTTTCTACGATCTTATCATGGACGAGAATATTTAAGTTACGAGTTTGGTCTTCATTTGAAACAATGTGGAATAGTTTTGCAACTCACGCCACCTGGAACATCACAGCATAATGGTGTGTCCGAACATCATAACCATACTTTATTAGATATGGTGCGATCTATGATGTCTCTTACCGATTTACCGCTATCATTTTGGGGTTATGCTTTAGAGACGGCTGCATTCACGTCAAATAGGGCACCATCTAAATCCGTTGAGACGACACCATATGAATCGTGGTTTGGCAAGAAACCTAAGTTATCGTTTCTTAAAGTTTGGGGCTGTGATTCTTATGTGAAAAAGCTTCAACCTGATAAGCTCGAACCCAAATCGGAGAAATGCATCTTCATAGGATACCCAAAGGAAACTGTTGGGTACACCTTCTATCACAGATCCGAAGGCAAGATATTCGTTTCTAGGAATGGATCCTTTCTAGAGAAGGAGTTTCTCTCGAAAGAAGTGAGTGGGAGGAAACTAGAAATTGATGAGGTAATTGTACCTTCTCTCAAATTGGAAAGTAGTTCATCACAGAAATCAGTTCTAGTGATTCCTACACCAATTAGTGAGGAAGTTAATGATGATGATCATGAAACTTCAGATCAAGTTACTACCGAACCTCGTAGGTCAACCAGAGTACGATCCGCACCAGAGTGGTACGGTAATCCTATTCTGGAGGTCATGTTAACTTGACCATGACGAACCTACAAACTATGAGGAAGCGATAATGAGACCAGATTCCACGAAATGGCTTGAGGCCATGAAATCTGAGATGGTATCCATGTATGAGAACAAAGTGTGGACTTTGGTTGACTTGCCCGATGATCGGCAAGCCATAGAGAATAGATGAATCTTCAAGAAGAAGACTGACGCTGACGGTAATGTTACTATCTACAAAGCTCGACTTGTTGCGAAAGGTTTTGGACAAGTTCAAGGGTATTTACTATGATGAGACCTTCTCACCCGTAGCAATGCTTAAGTCTGTCCGAATCATGTTAGCAATTGCCACATTTTATGATTATGAAATTTGGCAAATGGATGTCAAAACGGCATTCCTTAATGGATTTCTTAAAGTAGAGTTGTATATGATGCAACTAGAAGGTATTGTCGATCCTAAAGGTGCTAACAAAGTGTGCAAGCTCCAGCAATCCATTTATGGACTGGTGCAAGCCTCTCGGAGTTGGAATATACGCTTTGATAGTGTGATCAAAGCATATGGTTTTATATAGACTTTTGGAGAAACATGTATTTACAAGAAAGTGAGTGGGAGCTTTGTAGCATTTCTAATATTATATGTGGATGACATATTGTTGATTGGAAATAATACAAATTTTTTGGATAGCATAAAAGGATACTTGAATAAGAATTTTTCAATGAAATACCTCGGTGAAGGTGCTTATATATTGGGCATAAAGATCTATACAGATAGATCAAGAAGCTTAATTGGACTTTCACAAAGCACATACCATTATAAAGTTTTGAAGAAGTTCAAAATGGATCAGTCAAAGAAAGGGTTCTTGCTTGTGTTACAAGGTGTGAAATTGAGTCATACGCAATGCCCGACCACTGCAGATGATAGAGAGAAAATGAAATTCATTGCCTATGCCTCAGCCATAGGTTCTATCATGTATACAATGATGTGTACCAGACCTGATGTGTGCCTTGCTATAAGTTTAGCAGGGAGGTACCAAAGTAATCCAGGAGTGGATCACTGGACAACGGTCAAGAACATCCTGAAATACCTAAAAAGGACTAAGGATATGTTTCTCATTTATGGGGGTGACAAAGAGCTTGTCATAAATGGTTACGTCAATGCAAGCTTTCACACTGATCTGGATGACTCTCTGTCACAAACCGGTCAAGATCATCCCGATATTCTAACTACCCTTAAGGCAGTCTTGTTTAACTTATGTCTGTACTCAGATATTGTTGCTTCCGCTGACGCTTGTGTATCGAGCTTGTATATTGGGTGTATTATTGGCTTTCATCCCTATGCTTAATAAAGATAAGGGATTGGATTTCATACCTTTTATTTAGAGCTCCGTCGTTCCAACTGGAAAATGTAACCTTCCACCATACGTAAACCAAACCTCTTTGCTTTCTGGCTTTTCCTTCCAATAAACATCAGGGTGTGATGACCCACAAGTATAGGGGATCTATCGTAGTCCTTTCGATAAGTAAGAGTGTCGAACCCAACGAGGAGCAGAAGGAAATGATAAGCAGTTTCCGGCAAGGTATTCTCTACAAGTACTGAAATAAGTGGTAACAGATAGTTTCGTGATAGGATAATTTGTAACGAGCAACAAGTAACAAAAGTAAATGAAGTGCAGCAAGGTGGCCCAATCCTTTTTGTAGCAAGGGACAAGCCTGGACAAACTCTTATATAGAGAAAAGCGCTCCCGAGGACACATGGGAATATCATCAAGCTAGTTTTCATCACGTTCATATGATTCGCGTTCGGTACTTTGATAATTTGGTATGTGGGTGGACCGGTGCATGGGTACTGTCCTTACTTGGACAACCATCCCACTTATGATTAACCTCTATTGCAAGAATCCACAACTACAACAAAAGTATTAAGGTAAACATAACCATAGCATGAAACATATGGATCCAAATCAGCCCCTTACGAAGCAACACATAAACTAGGGTTTAAGCTTTTGTCACTCTAGCAACCCATCATCTACTTATTATTTCACAATGCCTTCCTCTAGGCCCAAATAATGGTGAAGTGTCATGTAGTCGACGTTCACATAACATCACTAGAGGAGAGACAACATACATCTCATCAAAATATCGAACGAATACCAAATTCACATGACTACTAATAGCAAGACTTCTCCCATGTCCTCAGGAACAAACGTAACTACTCACAAAGCATATTCATGTTCATAATCAGAGGGGTATTAATATGCATATAGGATCTGAACATATGATCTTCCACCAAATAAACCAACTAGCATCAACTACAAGGAGTAATTAACACTACTAGCAACCTACTAGTACCAATCCAGGACTTGAAGACAAGAATTGGATACAAGAGATGAACTAGGGTTTTGAGAGGAGATGGTGCTGATGAAGATGTTGATGGAGATTTCCCTCCCCCAATGATAGGAGCATTGGTGATGACGATGGTGATGATTTCCCCCTCCCGGAGGGAAGTTTCCCCGGCAGAACAACTCCGCCAGAGCCCTAGATTGGTTCCGCCAAGGTCCGCCTCATGGCGGCGGAGTTTCGTCCCAGGAGATGGCTTATGATTTTTTCCTCATCGAAAGACTCCATATAGCAGAAGATGGCCATCGCAGGGCCATCAGGGGGCCCACGAGGTAGGGGGCGTGCCCAGGGGGTAGGGCGCGCCCCTCACCCTCGTGGGCAGGGTGTGGCCCCCCTGGTGAACTTCTTGCGCTTAGTATTTTTTTATATATTATGAAAACGTCTTCCGTGAAGTTTCAGGACTTTTGGAGCTGTGCAGAATAGGTCTCTAATATTTTCTCCTTTTCCAGCCCAGAATCCCAGCTGCCGGCATTCTCCCTCTTTATGTAAACCTTGTAAAATAAGAGAGAATAGGCATAAGTATTGTGACATAATGTGTAATAACAGCCCATAATGCAATAAATATCGATATAAAAGCATGATGCAAAATGGACGTATCAACTCCCCCAAGCTTAGACCTCGCTTGTCCTCAAGCGAAAGCCGAAATGGAAAAATATGTCCACATGTTTGGAGATAGAGGTGTCGATAAAAGTAAAATACGGACATGAGGGCATCATGATCATTCTTAGAACAGCAACTTACATAATTCTTGTCATATGATTTCTTATGCTAGAGTAATAATTCAATCACAATTTCGAGTATGAATCATAAACTTCATTGAAAACTAACAAACTATAATCTCAGTCATTGGAGCAATTGCAATTTATCATAACATAGGAAAGAGTCAATATATAAGAGCTTTTCAGCAAGTCCACATACTCAACTATCATATAGTCTTTCACAATTGCTGACACTCACGCAATACTTATGGGCATGGAGTTTTAATCGGACACGGAGAAAGATAGGGGCTTATAGTTTTGCCTCCCAACGTTTTACCTCAAGGGTAATGTCAACAATAATAGTTCATGAAAACTCACATCCAATTAGCCATATATACCAGGATCTTTCCAACATGCTGTGCTTGCCAAAGGATAAAATGTAAAAAGGAAAGGTGAAGATCACCATGACTCTTATGCAAGGTAGGAGATAAAAGTAAAAGATAGGCCCTTCGCAGAGGGAAGCAGAGGCTGTCATGCACTTTTATGGTTGGATGCACAAAATCTTAATGCGAAAGAACGTCACTTTATATTGCCACTTGTCATATGGACCTTTATTATGTAGTCTGTCGCTTTTATTTCTTCCAGATCGCACGATCGTATAAAGCTTATTTTCTCCCACACTAATAAGTCATACATATTTAGAGAGCAATTTTTATTGCTTTCACCGATGAGAACATACTTGGAGGATCTTACTCAATCCATAGGTAGGTATGGTGGACTCTCATGGCAAAACTGGTTTTAAGGGTATTTGGAAGCACAAGTAGTATCTCTACTTGGTGCGATGAATTTTGCTAGCATGAGGGGGAAAGGCAAGCTCAACCATGTTAGATGATCCATGTCAATGTAATTTATCTCAGAAGTAAGAAAACATAACCCATTATGTTGTCTTCCTTGTCCAACGTCAACTCTTTAGCATGTCATATTTTAATGAGTGCTCACAATCATAAAAGATGTCCAAGATAGTATATTTATATGTGAAGACCTCTCTTTCTTTATTACTTCCTATTAATTGCAACGATGACCAAAACTATGTTTATCAACTCTCAACAACTTTTATTCATCATACTTTTTCTATGTGAGCTCATTACTCTCCGTAAGATCCATATGATCTCTTTGTTTCCTTTTTATTCTTTCTCTTTTATTTTATTCACTTAGGATCATGGAAAAATAATCAAGCCCTTGACTCAACACTAATCTTTATTATATATAGCTCACAGACTCGATTACATAGAAGGATCATAAAGCAAAACTCACAACTAGATCATACTAAAACTTTATTCTACTAGATCAAGATATTGTCAAAAGGATCGAACTAAGAAAAACAGTAAAGATAAAAGTGATGGTGATACGATACCAGGGCACTCCCCCAAGCTTGGTAGTTGCCAAGGGGAGTGCCCATACCAGATACTCAATTCATCTTTGTTGGTGAAGAAGGTGATGGTTTTGTTGATGGCGTAGGCTTCTTCCTTAATTTGCGCTTGAGGACAGAATTTTGGTCCCTTAGGTCCTCGACCTCCTGTTTCAGGATCAGTATCTTTTTGCATAGTTGCTGCTTGTTTTCCTGCAAGAGGCAAAAAGGGATAAACTCAATCTTAGGTTTCTTTACTCTATCCGGGAGGCTTGACTTTTTGAACTCCACATGCATGTCCCCAGGTTGAGGTAGTGGGACTTCATCTTCATCTAAGCTCGTCTCCTCCTTTCCCTTGGGTTCATAGTCCTCTTCTTCTTCCGTAGTCCAACCACAATACTCCACATCCCCATAGACCTTAGGATCTACAAGGTAATCAGCCACACAGCTTTCTCCTTCCGAATCCTGGGATGACATGTTGCTTTGTCTGCGGCAGGACAGCTCAATACAAAGACAAGAGATATTTGCGTGATACAGGAATCAAAACCTCCGGGAGATTATATAATGAATTTTTACCGACCAAAATACGTGTCGTGTACGAAAACGGAGTCCGGAGAGCGCACGAGGTGCCCACGAGGTAGGGGGCGCCCAGTAGGGTAGGGCGCGCCCTCCACCCTCGTGGAGGCCTCGTGTCCTTCCCGGACTTCTTCTTATTTTTCTATTTTTCTAAATATTCCAAAATGGAGAAATATTTCCTTAAAACTGTTTTGGAGTCGGTTTACTTACCGTACCACATACCTATTCCTTTTCGGAGTCCGAAACATTCCGGAAAGTGTCCCTTATGTATTCCTCCGGGGTTACGGTTTCAATAACATTGGTTTCAACATTTATGGGATTACCTGAGATATAATGTTTGATTCTTTGACCGTTCACCACCTTCGGATTTGTGCCTTCGAAGTTGTTGATTTTTATGGCACCGGAACGATAGACCTCCTCGATAACGTAAGGACCTTCACATTTAGAGAGAAGTTTTCCTGCAAAAAATCTTAAAGGGGAGTTGTATAGCAATACATAATCACCTACATTAAACTCATGCTTTTGTATCCTTTTATCATGCCATCTTTTAACTTTTTCTTTAAACAACTTGGCATTTTCGTAGGCTTGGGTTCTCCATTCATAGAGTGAGCTAATATCAAATAACCTCTTCTCACCGGCAAGTTTAAAATCATAATTGAGCTCTTTAATAGCCCAATATGCCTTGTGTTCTAGTTCGAGAGGTAAGTGACATGGTTTTCCATAAACCGTTTTATACGGAGACATACCCATAGGATTTTTATATGCAGACCTATAGGCCCATAATGCATCATCAAGTTTCTTGGACCAATTCTTTCTAAACCTATTGACAGCCTTTTGCAAAATTAATTTAAGCTCTCTATTACTCAATTCTACTTGACCACTAGACTGAGGGTGATAAGGGGATGCAATTCTATGATTAACATCATACTTAGCAAGCATTTTATGGAAAGCACCATGAATAAAATGTGAACCACCATCAGTCATTAAATATCTAGGGACTCCAAATCTTGGAAAAATAACTTCTTTAAGCATTTTAATAGAAGTGTTATGATCAGCACTACTAGTTGGAATAGCTTCTACCCACTTAGTAACGTAATCAACAGCAACTAAAATATGTGTATATCCATTAGAGGCAGGAAAAGATCCCATATAGTCAAAGCCCCAAACATCAAATGGTTCAATAACGAGTGAATAGTTCATAGGCATTTCTTGACGTCTACTAATATTACCTATTCTTTGACATTCATCACATGATAAGACAAACTTACGGGCATCCTTGAAGAGAGTAGGCCAATAAAAACCAGATTGCAATACTTTATGTGCAGTCCTATCTCCAGCATGGTGTCCTCCATAAGCTTCGGAGTGACACTTGCGTAGGATCTGTTGCTGTTCATGCTTAGGTACACAACGTCTAATAACACCATCTACTCCTTCTTTATAAAGATGTGGGTCATCCCAAAAGTAATGCCTCAAATCATAGAAGAACTTCTTTTGCTGATATGTGAAACTAGGTGGTATGAATTTGGCAGCAATGTAATTAGCACAATCAGCATACCATGGAGCAGTATGAGAAGCATTTATGACATTTAATTGCTCATCAGGAAAGCTATCATCAATAGGTAGTGGGTCATCAAGCACATTTTCTAACCTAGACAAGTTGTCTGCAACGGGATTCTCAGCTCCCTTTCTATCAACAATATGTAAGTCAAATTCTTGTAGCAAGAGAACCCATCTAATAAGTCTAGGTTTAGCATCTTTCTTTTCCATAAGATATTTAATAGCAGCATGATCAGTGTGAATAGTTACTTTAGAGTCAACAATATAAGGTCTGAACTTATCACAAGCAAATACAACTGCTAAGAATTCTTTTTCAGTGGTACCATAATTTCTTTGAGCATTGTCTAGGGTTTTACTAGCATATTGAATAACGTTTAGTTTCTTATCAACTCTTTGCCCTAGAACATCACCTACAGCATAATCACTAGCATCACACATAATTTCAAAGGGTAAATTCCAATCAGGTGGCTGAACAATAGGTGCAGAGATCAATGCTTTCTTAAGTATTTCAAATGCTTCTACACAATCATCATCAAAGACAAATGGTATATCTTTTTGTAAAAAATTATTTAGAGGCCGAGAAATTTTTGAGAAGTCCTTAATGAACCTCCTATAAAATCCGGCGTGACCAATGAAACTTCTTATACCTTTGGTGTCCTTGGGGCATGGCATCTTTTCAATAGCATCAACCTTGGCTTTATCAACTTCAATACCTCTTTCAGAAACTTTATGCCCCAAGACAATACCTTCACTAACCATAAAGTGGTACTTTTCCCAATTCAAGACAAGATTAGTTTCTTCACATCTCTACAAAACTCGATCAAGGTTGCTCAAGCAATCATCAAAATAAGATCCATAGACGGAGAAATCGTCCATGAAAACCTCACAAATCTTTTCAGAGAAGTCAGAGAATATAGCCATCATGCATCTTTGAAAGGTAGCAGGTGCATTACATAAACCAAAAGGCATATGTCTATAAGCAAAAGTACCAAAAGGGAAAGTAAAAGTAGTCTTTGATTGATCCTTGGCTGACACAGGTATTTGAGAGAAACCAGAATAACCATCTAGAAAGCAAAAATGTGTATGTTTGGATAATCTTTCTGGCATTTGATCGATAAAAGGTAAGGGGTAATGATCCTTTTTAGTGGCCTTATTTAATTTGCGGAAATCAATTACCATCCTATAACCTGTAATAATTCTTTGAGGAATCAATTCATCTTTATCATTAGGAACGACAGTAATACCTCCCTTCTTAGGGACACAATGGACAGGACTTACCCACTAACTATCAGCAACGGGATAGATTATTCCTGCCTCGATGAGCTTTAGTATTTCTGTTCTTACCACTTCTTTCATTTTAGGATTCAGTCGTCGTTGATGATCATGAACTGGTTTAGCATCTTCTTCCAAATTTATTTTATGTTGACATAGAGTGGGACTAATGCCCTTAAGATCATCAAGAGTATACCCAATAGTAGCATGGTGCTTCTTCAGAGTTTTCAATAATCTCCCTCCCTCATGCTCTGAAAGGTTAGCACTAATATAACAGGATATATCTTTTTCTCATCAAGATAAGCATATTTAAGAGTATCAGGCAACGGTTTAAGCTCAAACACGGGATCACCCTTGGATGGAGGAGGATCCCCTAGGATTTCAACAGGCAAATTGTGTTTCAGAATAGGTTCCTGTTTAAAGAATACTTCATCTATTTCCCTTCTTTCATTCATAAACATATCATTTTCATGGTCTAGCAGATATTATTCTAAAGGATCACTAGGAGGTACGGCAATAGAAGCAAGACCAATAATTTCATCCTTACTAGGTAATTCTTCTTCACGGTGTTGTCTACTAAATTTAGAGAAATTAAATTCATGAGACATATCATCTAAACCGATAGTAACAACATCCTTTTTGCAATCTATCTTAGCATTAACAGTGTTCAAGCAGGGTCTACCAAATATAATGGGACAAAAGCTATCTTATGGGGAACCAAGAACAACAAAATCACCAGGATATTTAGTTTTCCCACACAAGACTTCAACATCTCTAACAATTCCCATTGGTGAAATAGTATCTCTATTGTCAAGTTTAATTGTGACATCAATATCTTCTATCTCAGCAGGTGCATTATCATGCATAATTTCTTTGTATAAGTTGTAAGGTATTGAACTAGCACTAGCACCCATATCACATAAGCCATGATAACAATGATCTCCTATTTTAACAAAAATAACAGGCATGCCTACCACAGGTCTGTTTTTATCTTTTGCACACAAGGTTTAGCAATTCTAGCAGTCTCATCAAGGAAATGAATAACATTCCCATCAATAATATCAGACAAGAGATCTTTAACAATAGCAATATCAGGTTCAACTTTGATTTGCTCAGGAGGTGTATAAGTTTAAATATTGCTTCTACGAACCACAGTTGAAGCTTTAGCATGATCCTTTATCCTGACAGGGAAAGGTGGTTTCTCAACATAAGAAGTGGGAACAATAGGATCATTAGAAGTGATAGTCTTTTCTTCAACTTTAATAGGTGTATCTACTTTTACTTCTATGGGAGGATGATATTTAAACCACTTCTCCTTGGGGAGATCAACATAAGTAGCAAAATATTCACAGAAAGAAGCTACTATCTCAGAGTCAAGTCCATATTTAGTGCTAAATTTACGGAAAACATCGGTATCCATAAAAGATTTAACACAATCAAACTTAGGTGTCATACCTGACTCCTTACCTTTGTCGAGGTCCCAATCTTCAGAGTTGCGTTTAATTCTTTCCAATAAATCCCATTTGAATTCAATAGTCTTCATCATAAAGGAGCCAGCACAAGAAGTAATAAGCATGGTGCGATTGCTATCAGAAAGCCAAGCATATAGATTTTGAATAATTATTTCTCTTGAGAGCTCATGATTGGGGCATGAATATAACATTGATTTAAGCCTCCCCCAAGATTGAGCGATACTTTCTCCTTCGTGAGGCCAAAAATTATATATATTATTGCGATCACGATGAACAAGATGCATAGGATAAAACTTCTGATGAAATTCCAATTTCAATCGTTTGTAGTTCCATAACCCCGTATCATCACATAGCCTATACCATGTCAATGCATCTTCCTTCAAAGATAAAGGGAAGACCTTCTTCTTAACAACATCTCCGGGTACACCTGCAAGCTTAAATAATCCACAAACTTCATCCACATATATTAGGTGCTCATCAGGATGCTTTGTTCCATCTCCTGCAAAAGGATTAGCTAGCAGGTTTTCTATCATACCCGAAGGAATTTCAAAGCAGACATTTTCATTTTGAGTAGGTTCAATAGGTTGAGGAGCAACTCTTTGCTCTACTGGTCGGGGTGAAGATACCCCGAACAAGCCCCTCAGAGGATTACTTTCCATAGTAACAAGTGTCAGTAAATTTCAGCACACTATATAAATTTTTCCGTACCAAATTCCACCTACCAAAGGCGCTTCACTCCCCGGCAACGGCGCAGAAAAGAGTCTTGATGACCCACAAGGGATCTATCGTAGTCCTTTCGATAAGTAAGAGTGTCGAACCCAACGAGGAGCAGAAGGAAATGATAAGCAGTTTCCAGCAAGGTATTCTCTGCAAGTACTGAAATAAGTGGTAACAGATAGTTTTGTGATAGGATAATTTGTAACGAGCAACAAGTAAAAAAAGTAAAAAAAGTGCAGCAAGGTGGACCAATCCTTTTTGTAGCAAGGAACAAGCCTGGACAAACTCTTATATAGAGAAAAGCACTCCTGAGGACACATGGGAATATCGTCAAGTTAGTTTTCATCACGTTCATATGATTCGCGTTTGGTACTTTGATAATTTGGTATGTGGGTGGACCGGTGCTTGGGTACTGTCCTTACTTGGACAAGAATCCCACTTATGGTTAACCTTTGTTGCAAGCATCCACAACTACAACAAAAGTATTAAGGTAAACCTAACCATGGCATAAAACATATGGATCCAAATCAGCCCCTTACGAAGCAACGCATAAACTAGGGATTAAGCTTCTGTCACTCTAGCAACCCATCATCTAATTATTAATTCCCAATGCCTTCCTCTAGGCCCAAATAATGGTGAAGTGTCATGTAGTCGACATTCACATAACACCACTAGAGGAGAGACAACATACATCTCATCAAAATATCGAACGAATACCAAATTCACATGAATACTAATAGCAAGACTTCTCCCATGTCCTCAGGAACAAATGTAACTACTCACAAAGAATATTCATGTTCATAATCAGAGGGGTATTAATATGCATATAGGATCTGAACATATGATCTTCCACCAAATAAACCAACTAGCATCAACTACAAGGAGTAATTAACACTACTAGCAACCTACTAGTACCAATCCCGGACTTGAAGACAAGAATTGGATACAAGAGATGAACTAGGGTTTTGAGAGGAGATGGTGCTGGTGAAGATGTTGATGGAGATTGCCCTCTCCCGATGAGAGGAGCATTGGTGATGATTTTCCCCTCCCGGAGGGAAGTTTCCCCGGCAGAACAGCTCCACCAGAGCCCTAGATTGGTTCCGCCAAGGTTCCGCCTCGTGGCGGCGGAGTTTCGTCTAAGGAGATGGCTTATGATTTTTTCCTCATCGAAAGACTCCATATAGCAGAAGATGGCCATCGGAGGGCCACCAGGGGGCCCACGAGGTAGGGGCGCGCCCAAGGGGGTAGGGCGCGCCCCCCACCCTCGTGGGCAGGGTGTGGCCCCCTGGTGAACTTCTTGCGCTCAGTATTTTTTATATATTATGAAAATGTCTTCCGTGAAGTTTCGGGACTTTTGGAGCTGTGCAGAATAGGTCTCTAATATTTGCACCTTTTACAGCCCAGAATCCCAGCTGCCGGCATTCTTCCTTTTTATATAAACCTTGTAAAATAAGAGAGAATAGGCATAAGTATTGTGACATAATGTGTAATAACAGCCCATAATGCAATAAATATCGATATAAAAGCATGATGCAAAATGGACGTATCAGGGTGTGAATCTAAGTTGTTCCTTGCTCAAGACCACGAAGCAAGAGCGAAGCAGAACCGGTTTTCAATTCATCGAAACTCTTGAAAAGTTCCTTTGCTTTTACAACGAAAGCACCTGCCAACAAATTGGAACCATAATCCCATCCATCTGCCTCACTCTCTATCTGGTAGTATATGCTCTGATCGAGGCCCTATTCTTATTACAATGATTTGGATATTGAATTGCCTTTGACCGATTCATCTTACCATTTTACTAGAGTTTTTTTTCTAGTAAGTTTAACATGAGAGGAATTGGTGTACTTGACTAGTAGTGAACTCTCAGTTGTGTTCGATAGTCAGTTATGAGTTCCCATATCTTACGCAACCTTACCTTTTCTTAATATGGGCCAAATTGCGGAGGAAAGTAGAATCACTATTTTTTGTAGAACTCACTTTTGCTACTAGAGAGTACCTTCCACTAGGTCAGATCCATGGATCCAAAGCCTACTAGTTAGCTTTGAAGGTTTAGGCTTGAGAGAAATCTTGAACAGAACACCGCACTCCCTCCTATCAACTTATTCAGATTTGCTTATTTCTTTCTCTTTCGTTTTTGTAGATTCTCTCAAGGCTCGAGTGAAGTGACAAGCACATATTACAGGAAGCTAGTGATCCCGCACGGCCAGCTCAGCATGCTTTAGAGCTCCTTGATTGGTATGAGGTAGTGATAGCAATAGGCAACTCTCAATTGTTGTAATATAGAGACCTCTTTCAATGATTATAGATCCAAAGGATCGTTATTGATAGGAAACTGCCAGTAGCCCTTGACTTTGACTTGAAGAATTGAATCCGCCTTCTTCTTCTTATTCTTCTGAAAGCCTCCCAGGCATGGTATCATCGGATCCACAAGGTCAATTTGTATCCATTTGTTCAGAAACCGGAAATGCCAACTACTCACTTCTTGCTGAGGATGAAGGTGCCATGGGTGATAGCGCCAGCCATTCCCTCATTGAAAAGAAAGCACCAACCCTGCTACTAAAGCTAAGGCCAACCGCAGCCCAGTGAAATGAAATGCGTATGAAAAATAACATAGATTAATCTTGATGCGATCGATGCAGACACACTTCTTTTCTTACAGGCTACAGTCAGAAACAACAACTTCGCAAATCACCCTAAGAGTGACATATGAAAAAACAAAAGCAACTGTGGGTATAGACCAATTTCCTGCCCCAGAAGAGGCTCAGCCTACCAAACCCTGCTCTTTGCCTGCTTACCGAGCTCTCCTCATACCGAGTATCTAGGCATTTCTTATCATAGACCGGTTGGGAGAAAGTTGGCATTCTTTAATAAGTCACTGGGGACCCGTACTTACTTGATGGAATGGATGGGATGATGTGTTTCACTTCAGCTAGTAGTTGAGGTTTCCTTGGCCTAGTCGCGTAAGAGCCCCCTTGGTTTTCTAGTTAGTTGAAAGAAAAGCAATGGGGAAGGTTGGCTTACCAGTTAATTGGTTTGTATCATATCTTGCTATGGTGGGACATCCTCTTCAGTTTAGGTATCCGGGCTAGCTATTAGCTTTAGTCGTTCGACACTCTTCCTTCATTCTCATTCAACAAGGAGAAGTGTCTAATCAAAATCATTGGTTGAGCCTCGCGTATATTATATGATGTCGTCCTAGAATTGAACTAGCATTTAAGGTAGATCAAGTTCAAACAATTCGGCTCTGCAAGATCAATCAGATATCAAGTAAGAGATAAGCGCTTCCTATTAGTTATAGACTGCTTCTATGACAAGTGGATCCCTTTAGGTTTAGTTGTTAATTGTACTATTCTCTTCAGTAAGTAGGTCTTCCGTATTCCTATTGGGGTCAGTGGTCTTCACCACTCACTGAGTCTGGATTCGTTTCATGGGTATTATTTGATGAGTGATCATCAATCTCTTCCATTGCTCCTATGTGCTGCTATACATACAAGGTACATGGGCCATGGGGCCTAACACATAGTATACAGCCCAGCCCAATACTCAACACTCCCCCGGCTAAAGATATCTAACATGCCTATCTTGTTACAAATTGCTAAACCCTCACAAGGACCTACTCATTTAGTAAAACAATCAGCTACCTGTTCACTATACTTAATTTTACCCCCTTCTTCGACCGAACAATCTCAATTCGAAGGAAGTATCGAAGAGGTCCAACATCCTTCACCTCAAATGCTTCTCCCAGTCTTGCCTTAAAACATTTGATTTCTTCAACATCGTCTCCAGTAATCACCATATCATCCACATACACCGCCAAAATGGTGATATGGATTCGTCTATGCCGGTACTGTATGATCCCCATTACACCGAGAGTAGCCCATACCACAAACAACTCTCCTGAACCTGTCCACGCCCGTGGCGACTGTTTCAAGCCATACGAAGATTTCTTGAGCCTACACACCTTCCCATCAGTCTGTTTGTTCCAGAACCTGGAGGAATGTCCATATGGATCTCTTCTTGTAAATAACCACCATGAAGAAAAGCATTCTTCACCTCTAGCTGATGTAAAGGCCACCCAAAGTAAGTTGACTGCGCATGAGATTAAGGTTCTCACCGTGTCCATCTTCGCCACTGGTGCTTTGGTCTCATCATAGTCTATCTCCCGTCTTCCTATAACCTTTTGCAATTAGCCTTGCCTTCTATCTATCCACCTTACCCTCTAGAGTCTGTTTTACGGTGAACACCCATTTGCATCCAACTGCTCTTTTTCCTGCTGGGAGTGGAAGAAGATCTCATGTCTTGTTCTTTTGGAGTGCACCAAGCTCCTCCTTCATTGTGTCTTTCTTTCCACCAAGGATCCAGCTTTGCAGCCTTCCAATTCTTTGGAATAGACATTGATTGTAGAGATGCAATGACTGCTTCATGTGGGGGTGAGACATAAGAGTCTGAAACTCAATTTGCAATGTCATGCTCATAGCCATATCGGACCGGAGCTTGTATTCGAGACACAAATAGAATAATACAAGCTTCATATTACAAACCAGGGGCCTCGAGGGCTCGAATACAAGCTCGATACACATGCGTCAACGGAAGTAACGATATCTGAGTACATACCTAAGTTAAACAATACTGCCCTTAAGGGTAGTTAGAATATCGGGATGACCTTGACCGGTTTGTGACTTAGAGTCATCCGGATCAGTGTCAAAGCTTGCATCAACGTAACCATTTACGATGAGCTCTTTGTCACCTCCATATACGAGAAACATATCCTTAGTCCTTTTTAGGTATTTCAGGATGTTCTTGATCGTTGTCCAGTGATCCACTCCTGGATTACGTTGGTACCTCCCTACTAAACTTATAGCAAGGCACACATCAGGTCTGGTACATAGCATTGCATACATGATAGAGCCTATGGCTGAGGCATAGGAAACACCTTTCATTTTGTATCTATCTTCTGCAGTGGTCGGGCATTGAGTCTGACTAAACTTCGCACCTTGTAACACATGCAAGAACCCTTTCTTTGCCTGATCCATTTTGAACTTCTTCAAAACTTTATCAAGGTATGTGCTTTGTGAAAGTCCAATCAAGCGTCTTGATTTATCTATATAGATCTTGATCTATCTCTATAGATCTTGATGCCCAATATATAAGCAGCTTCACCGAGGTCTTTCGTTGAAAAATTCTTATTCAAGTATCCTTTTATGCTATTCAGAAATTCAGTATCATTTCCGATCAACAATATGTCATCCACATATAATATCAAAAATGCTATGGAGCTCCCACTCACTTTCTTGTAAATACAGGCTTCTCCAAAAGTCTGTATAAAACCATATGCTTTGATCACACTATCAAAGCGTATATTCCAACTCCGAGAGGCTTGCACCAGTCCATAAATGGATCGTTGGAGCTTGCACACTTTGTTAGCACCTGTTGGATCGACAAAACCTTCTGGTTGCATCATATACAACTCTTCTTTAAGGTATCCATTAAGGAATGCAGTTTTGACATCCATTTGCCAATTTTCATAATCATAAAATGTAGCAATTGCTAACATGATTCGGACGGACTTAAGCATCACTACGGATGAGAAGGTCTCATTGTAGTCAACTCCTTGAACTTGTCGAAAACCTTTCGCAACAAGTTGAGCTTTGTAGACGGTAATATTACCGTCAGCGTCAGTCTTCTTCTTGAAGATCCATTTATTCTCTATGGCCTGTCGATCATCGGGCAAGTCAACCAAAGTCCACACTTTGTTCTCATGCATGGATCCCATCTCAGATTTCATGGCTTCAAGCCATTTTGCGGAATCTGGGCTCATCATTGCTTCCTCATACGTAGGTTCGTCATGGTCAAGTAACATGACTTCTAGAATAGGATTACCGAACCATTCTGCTGCGGATTTTACTCTAGTTGACCTACGAGGTTCGGTAGTAACTTGATCAGAAGTTTCATGATCATCATCATTAGCTTCCTCACTTACTGGTGTAGGAATCACTGGAACTAATTTCAGTGATGAACTACTTTCCAATAAGGGAGAAGGTACAATTACCTCCTCAAGTTCTACTTTCCTCCCACTCACTTCTTTCGAGAGAAACTCCTTCTCTAGAAAGGATCCATTCTTAGCAACGAATATCTTGCCTTGGGTCTGTGATAGAAGGTGTACCCAACAATTTCCTTTGGGTATCCTATGAAGATGCATTTCTCCGATTTGGGTTCGAGCTTATCAGGTTGAAGCTTTTTCACATAAGCATCGCAACCCCAAACTTTGAGAAACGACAACTTAGGTTTCTTGCCAAACCACAGTTCATAAGGTGTCGTCTCGACGGATTTAGATGGTGCCCTATTTAACGTGAATGGAGCTGTCTCTAAAGCGTAACCCCGAAATGATAGCGGTAAATCGGTGAGAGACATCATAGATCGCACCATATCTAGTAAAGTACGATTATGACATTTGGACACACCATTACGCTGTGGTGTTCCAGGTGGCGTGAGTTGCGAAACTATTCCGCGTTGTTTCAAATGAAGTCCAAACCCATAACTCAAATATTAGCCTCCACGATCAGATCTTAGAAACTTGATTTTCTTGTTACCATGATTTTCCACTTCACTCTAAAATTCTTTGAACTTTTCAAATGTTTCAGACTTATGCTTCATCAAGTAGATATACCCATATCTCCTCAAATCATCTGTGAAGGTATGAAAATATCGATATCCGCCGCGAGCTTCAATGTTCATTGGACCACATACATCAGTATGTATGATCTCCAATAACTCTGTTGATTGCTCCATTGTTCCAGAGAATGGAGTTTTACTCATCTTATCCATGAGGCATGGTTCGCAAGTACCAAGTGATTCATAATCAAGTGATTCCAGAAGTCCATCAGAATGGAGTTTCTTCATGCGCTTTACACCAATATGACCTAAACGGCAGTGCCACAAATAAGTTGCACTATCATTATCAACTCTGCATCTTTTGGCTTCAATACTATGAACATGTGTGTCACTACTATCAAGATTTAGTAAAAATAGACCACTCATCAGGGGTGCATGACCATAAAATATATTACTCATATAAATAGAACAGCCATTATTCTCTAATTTAAATGAATAACCATCTCACATCAAACAAGATCCAGATATAATGTTCATGCTCAACGCTGGCACCAAATAACAATTATTTAGGTCTAAAACTAATCCCGAAGGTAGATGTAGAGGTAGCGTGCCGACGGCGATCACATCGACTTGGGAACCATTTCGCACGCACATCGTCTCCTCGTCCTTAGCCAATCTTTGCTTAATCCGTAGCCCCTGTTTCGAGTTGCAAATGTTAGCAACCGAACCAGTATCAAATACCCAGGCACTACTGCGAGCAATAGTAAGGTACACATCAATAACATGTATATCAAATATACCTTTCACTTTTCCATCCTTCTTCTCCGCCAAATACTTGGGGCAGTTCCGCTTCTAGTGACCAGTTCCTTTGCAATAGAAGCACCCAGTCTCAGGCTTAGGTCCAGACTTGAGTTTCTTCACTTGAGCAACAACTGGCTTGTTGTTCTTCTTGAAGTTCCCCTTCTTCCCTTTACCCTTTTTCTTGAAACTGGTGGTCTTGTTGACCATCAACACTTGATGCTCCTTCCTGATTTCTACCTCCGCAGCCTTTAGCATTGCGAAGAGCTCAGGAATCGTCTTATCCATCCCTTACATATTATAGTTCATCACGAAGCTCTTGTAGCTTGGTGGCAGTGATTGAAAAACTCTGTCAATGACACTATCATCAGGAAGATTAACTCCCGGTTGAGTCAAGTGGTTGTGGTACCCAGACATTCTGAGTATATGTTCACTGACAAAACTATTCTCCTCCAACTTGCAGCTGTAGAACTTATTGGAGACTTCATATCTCTCAATCCGGGCATTTGCTTGAAATATTAACTTCAACTCCTGGAACATCTCATATGCTCCATGACGTTTCAAAACATCGTTGAAGTCCTGGTTCTAAGCCGTAAAGCATGGCACACTGAACTATCGAGTAGTCATCAGCCTTGCTCTGCCAAGTGTTCATAACATCTGGCGTTGCTCCTGTAGCGGGTTTGTCACCTAGCGGTGCTTCCAGGACGTAATTCTTCTGTGCAGCAATGAGGATAATCCTCAAGTTACAGACCCAGTCCGTGTAGTTGCTACCATCATCTTTCAACTTAGCTTTCTCTAGGAACGCATTAAAATTCAACGGAACAACAACACGGGCCATCAATCTACAACAACATAGACATTCATAATACTATCAGGTACTAAGTTCATGATAAATTAAAGTTCAATTAATCAAATTACTTAAGAACTCCCACTTAGATAGACATCTCTCTAATAATCTAAGTGATCACGTGATCCATATCAACTAAACCATGTCCGATCATCACGTGAGATGGAGTAGTTTTCAATGGTGAACATCACTATGTTGATTATATCTACTATATGATTCACGCTCGACCTTTCGGTCTCAGTGTTTCGAGGCCATATCTGCATATGATAGGCTCGTCAAGTTTAGCCCGAGTATTCTGCGTGTGCAAAACTGGCTTGCACCCGTTGTATGTGAACGTAGAGCTTATCACACCTGATCATCACGTGGTGTCTCAGCACGACGAACTGTAGCAACGGTGCATACTCAGGGAGAACACTTATACCTTGAAATTTAGTGAGAGATCATCTTATAATGCTACCGCCGAACTAAGCAAAATAAGATGCATAAAGGATAAACATCACATGCTATCAATATAACTGATATGATATGGCCATCATCATCTTGTGCCTTTGATCTCCTTCTCGAAAGCACCGTCATGATCACCATCGTCACCGGCTTGACACCTTGATCTCCATCGAAGCATCGTTGTCGTCTCGCCAACTATTGCTTCTACGACTATCGCTACCGCTTAGTGATAAAGTAAAGCAATTACATGGCGATTGCATTTCATACAATAAAGCGACAACCATATGGCTCCCGCCAGTTGCCGATAACTGTTACAAAACATGATCATCTCATACAACAATTTATATCTCATCGCGTCTTGACCATATCACATCACAACATGCCCTGCAAAAACAAGTTAGACATCCTCTACTTTGTTGTTGCAAGTTTTACGTGGCTGCTATAGGCTTCTAGCAAGAACCGTTCTTACCTACGCATCAAAACCACAATGATTTTACGTCAAGTGTGTTGTTTTAACCTTCAACAAGGACAGGCCATAGTCAAACTCGATTCAACTAAAGTTGGAAAAACAGACACCCGCCAGCCACCTGTGTGCAAAGCACGTCAGTAGAACCAGTCTCATGAACGTGATCATGTAATGTCAGTCCGGGACGCTTCATCCAACAATACCGCTAAATCAAAGTAAGACGTTAGTGGTAAGCAGTATGACTATTATCGCCCATAACTCTTTGTGTTCTACTCGTGCATATCATCTACGCATAGATCTGGCTCTGATACCACTGTTGGGGAACGTAGCATGCAATTTCAAAAAAAAATCCTACAATTACACAAGATCTATCTAGGAGATGCATAGCAACGAGACGAGGAGAGTGTGTCCACGTACCCTCGTAGACCGAAAGCGGAAACGTTAGGTTAACGCGGTTGATATAGTCGAACGTCTTCACGATCCAACCGATCCAAGTGCCGAACGTACGGCACCTCCGTGTTCAGCACACGCTCAGCTCGATGACATCCCTTGAGCTCTTGATCCATTAGAAGGTCAAGGGAGAGTTCTGATAGCACGACGGCGTGGTGACGGTGATGGTGGTGTGATCCACGCAGGGCTTCGCCTAAGCACTACGACGCTATGACCGGAGGAGTAAACTGTGGAGGGGGGCACCGTACACGGCAAATAAACAACTGATGTGCCTTTGGGGTGGCCCCCGCCCACGTATATAAAGGAGGAGGGAGGAGGAGGCCGGCCCAATGGGGGCACGCCAAGAAGGGGGAGTCCTACTAGGACTCCGTTCCTAGTAGGATCTCCCCCCTTCCTTCCAACGGAGAGGGGGGAAAGGGGAAAGGAGGGAGAAGGAGAAGGAAAGAGGGGGGGGGGCGCACCCCCTCCCCTTGTCCAATTCGGATTGGGCAAGGAGGGCGCGCGCCTCCTCCCGTGGCCTGCCTCCTCTCCACCACTATGGCCTATTAGGCCCATTAACTTTCCCGGGGGGTTCCGGTAGCCTCCCGGTACTCCAAAAAATCCCCGAACCTTATCGGAACCATTACGATGTCCGTATATGACCTTCCAATATATCAATCTTTACCTCTCGATCATTTCGAGACTCCTCGTCATGTCTGTGATCTCATCCGGGACTCCAAACAAACTTTGCTCACCAAAACACATAACTCATAATACAAATAGTCATCGAACGTTAAGCGTGCGGACCCTACGGGTTCGAGAACTATGTAGACATGACCGAGACACATCTCCGGTCAATAACAAATAGTGGAACCTGGATGCTCATATTGGTTCCTACATATTCTACGAAGATATTTATCGGTCAAACCGCATAACAACATACGTCATTCCCTTTGTCATCGGTATGTTACTTGCCCGAGATTCGATCGTGGTATCCTTATACCTAGTTCAATCTTGTTACTGGCAAGTCTATTTACTCGTTCCGTAATGCATAATCCCGCAACTAACTCATTAGTCACATTGCTTGCAAGGCTTATAGTGACGTGCATTACCGAGAGGGCCCAGAGATACCTCCCCGATACACGGAGTGTAAATCCTAATCTTGATCTATGCCGACTCAACAAACACCTTTGGAGACACCTGTAGAGCATCTTTATAATCACCCAGTTACGTTGTGACGTTTTATAGCACACAAGGTGTTCCTCCAATATTCGGGAGTTGCATAATCTCATAGTCAGAGGAATATGTATAAGTCATGAAGAAAGCAATATCAATAAAACTAAATGATCATTATGCTAAGCTAACAGATGGGTCTTGTCCATCACATCATTTTCTAATGATGTGATCCCGTTCATCAAATGACAACACATGTCTATGGTCAAGAAACATAACCATCTTTGATTAACGAGTTAGTCAAGTAGAGGCATAATAGGGACACTCTATTTGTCTATGTATTCACACGTGCACTAAGTTTCCGGTTAATACAATTCTAGCATGAATAATAAACATTTATCATGATATAAAGAAATAAATAACAAGTTTATTATTGCCTCTAGGGCATATTTCCTTTACTCTGTCTATCTCTGACACACACAAATACACTTACGAAATCACTCACCCAAAAAAACACTCAGGAACGCACACACCATCTCTCTATGGGTTTGTATCTATCTCACACCCACCCACGTAGTTGGGGTACATGCACGACTCGCGTACTCATGTCTCGTTCACAATCACACCCGCGCGGGTACTTGGTGAAGCTCATTTCTATTAGAAAAAGGCAGCCCACATGACAATTTGACGCGTGTAGCAGTTCTTCACTTGATGGAGGGTCGTGTACGATGCGTGAACGAAACAAAGTGCGACTTGATGTGTTGGCGCGTTATTTTTAAATAAAGTTTCACTCCTCATTGGCACGTACAGAATATAAAACAATTGTTACCGAGAAAAACAAACCGCTCCAGTATACTAGTATATAAAATATAGGCATGAGCCTCAATGCTTGCTTGTTGGGGTTGGTCTCTCTTCACACTCTATCACATAAGGCGGCGGTGGCCTCTCCCTCCCACCGCTGGTCACTGATCCGGCCAGATCCCGTCCGTCGGCGAAAAGGAAGGATGTGCAGTGTTGCTCCGTTCGACGGCGTCGAGGCAAGAAACCCACAGCCGGCTCGCCTCGATCTGTGGTACCCGCCGTTCTCTCTGACCAAGCTCTGACGCGGTAGGGCCTTCTCCCCTTGCTCGTTGCCGCAATATGGGCAGATCCTGTCTGCTGGCGCCCTCCTAGTTACATCCTGACGGTCCTCAGGTACAGCTTCCTCCGGCCTTTCCCCACTGCCCATCTTCCCACATCGCTCCATGGGGATCTTCTCTAGTTCTTTTTCTAAAACGTAGCTCGGCTGATGTACATTCCATCCTGCAATCTCGTCCTCACAGCGTTTTAAATAAACCACCGTGTTGCTATCTTTTCCTTAGGACAAGGAATATGCTTCTTTTTTGTCGGTGTATGTGTCATTAACTGTTATTGGCGAGTAGTTATTTCCTTTCTACCTCTTTTTACCTGTGTGATTACACCAGTTTCATCAGGAATGAGCACATCAGTGTCAGATTTTGCAGGTTCAATAACAGTTATCACAACATTTAGTTCATCATCACTCTGTTCCATGATTTCATCCTTAAAGTCACTCCCACTGCTACTGTCATTATTATCTTCCTCTCCATGGTACTCCACATACACATCAACAACTCCTCCAACACAAATATAATCAGTCGTCTTCACACACCCACTATCATCATTAATGAACACCAAGCCATTGATAAGCTCTTTCCCACGAAGCATAATAGAACTTCATCGATTTCTTCAATTGAAT
>NC_041392.1:254972414-255009715 GCF_002162155.2 Triticum dicoccoides | reverse complement strand
AACTCCCCTCTGATATGAAATTAAACGTTCAAAATCTCATTAGGGTCCATGATTTCACTGAAATAAACATAAAATGTGATCAAAATAAAGCATATGAAGCTATTCCTCTTCACAAAAAAGTCTAGCTTTTTGTGTCACCGAAATCATCCCCAAAGTTGCCGCTCAAAACCCTAACCCTAATGCTGCAACTACTCTAAACTATAAATAATATGGGAGGAGGGAGTCCAGAACATTACCTTCTTCTTCGACGCGTCGTCACGTCGTCACGATCGTCTCAACCCCGCTGATCAACCACCGTTCGCCATTGTCGTCGCGAGAGAAAGTGGAAGGCATGGGGTGTGGAGAGAACGAAGGAAGATGATGGACCGAACTGGGCCAGGCCACTCTTATCAACGCAGGCGCGCCGCGCGGAATGACCCATCCCGGCCATACCTTTGCCACGTCAACAATCCTTGTTTGGGAGCGGAATCTGGATTGGTTTAAACCGGAATTTGTTAGTTCGGGATGCAAACAACAAAGAGATGAACTTCAATATTTGATTCGCCGAACGTCTACAAGTTCAAAGTTTAAAATGAACCTTTTCCACCGTGGGCAAACCGGTGAAACGATCGGCACGAGATGGATCGATTCAACCCGTGCGCGACGCGGGATCAAGAGTCACGTGCACGCGCGGCGCCGCGGCACGGGCACTAGGCGGAGTACGCACCACTGTGCACACAGGGAGACCACTGTTCACGAGGACGCTGCCCGGTGCCGGTGCCGGTACGTGCACCCGTGGTGGATCGTTGCCAAGGCCTCCTTGGCCTACACGGAATTACTATGCACGCCTTGTCGATGTTCGGAGAGAAACGAGAGGCGTCCGTCAGGGCTGACAACGCGCTCTGGCTGGCTGGTCTTGGATCGTGCTACTAGCAGGAAGATTTCCAGCACAGGCTACGCGGCTAAATAATTCCATGCGTTTAGGGGCGGACCTAGAGACAGCAAGTCAGATAAGATTCAGAGCCCGACGCGCACAAAGTAAAACCACACGGGATGTTTGTCGCCTCGCCAGTCTCCTCGCGGCCGGGTTAATTAATCGCATTCGTACGCTGCGCCACGCTAGGTCGAGTTTAGACTAAAGCAAGATTTGCCTAGGACTTCTCGGTAGCTCTGGCATATGCCAAGATTGGCCCGTCATAGATTTGCCTAGTAAATATTTTCTTCAGTGTCGTCGTACTATGATATGATAACGCGTCGCCGGACTCTTCGTTTTCCGGATCTGCGTCCAGGTCCTCCAGTTATTTCTCTCTCTCCTGTTAGAATATTCAGTTTAATCTTATTGTAATCTAAACATGACTTATCTCTATTCCCTCCCGTATCTATTTTAGACTCCTTCTGTATCTCGGTCTCCTGATCGATAGCTGCATCTAAGCGATCGGCTGAAACCTGTACGCCACGGCAGGGGCTTTTCATGTCGCTAATCAATATATACCCAACGCGGCTCTCCTCCAGGAGAGTAGGAACCCTTCCAAAGTTTACATGGTATACAGAGCCTTCCTCTTCCCGATCTAGCTAGTCACGAGAAATCTTTCTTCCATCGCTATGTCTTCCACCTCGGCTACGGTCGTCCTCAACCTCGGTCCTCCTCCGTCCGAGAAGTTGACAAAGGGGAACTTCCTCTTGTGGAAAGCTCAGGTGATGCCCGGCCTGCGAGGAGCGCAGGTTACAGGGCTTCTCGATGGAAGCGACGCCGCGCCCCCAACAACGGTGGAGCAGCAGCAGTCGGACAAGACAACAGCTGTAGTACCAAATCCACTGTACGGGCCATGGTTGTCGAAGGATCAACAGGTCCTAATCTATCTGTTGAATTCACTATCCAAGGAGATCCTTGCTCACGTCATTGATAAGGAAAACACATATGATCTATGTACTGCAATTACTACTATCTTTGCATCGCAGTCACAATCCAGAATTACGAATCTACGGATCGCCATTGCCAACACGAAGAAGGGCACCATGTCCGGCAGCACCTACATCGCCAAGATGAAGAACCTCGGGGATGAGCTTGCAGCAGCAGGTCGCCCGGTTAGTGACCCTGAGATGGTGGACTACGTTCTTGCGGGCCTTGACCGAGACTATGATCCGGTTGTAGCAGCAATTGGCGCTGTCAAATCTGCCATCACCGTGGATGATCTCTTCGCCCAGATTTCTGCTTTTGATCAGCGGGTAGAGATGCTTGGCGATGGCCCAGATGGGGGCTTCAACTCCTCAGCCAATGTGGTGTACAGGGGGTGTGGCCAGTTCAAGAACCGAGGCCGTGGACGCGGCCACAGAGGGCGTGGCCGAGGAAGGCGCCCCCCTTCTCCCTCTACAGGCAACGGTGGTAGAAGCTATCAAGGCCGTCCACAACAGCAGCAACAGCAACGTCAACAACCACCTCGAGATTATCCTGAGTGTCAGATATGTTACAAGTTTCATGCAGGAGGTGCCCGTGCTTGTTGGGATCGCTATGAGGAAGATGACTATGAAGAGAAGGAGGTAAATGTTCTCACCAACGGCTATGGCATCGACACCAACTGGTACGCAGACACCGGAGCAACAAACCATATCACGGGAGAGCTGGACAAGCTAACCATCAGGGACAAATACCATGGACAGGACCAAGTTCACACCGTAAGCGGTTCTGGTATGAAAATTACTCATGTTGGTCGTTCAGTTGTCAAAACCCCATGAAAAATTTGCATCTAAATAGGATTCTATATGTTCCTGAAACTTCAAAAAATCTTGTCTCAGTTCATAGGTTTACTCTTGATAATCGTGTTCTCATTGAATTTTATCCTTACTTCTTTTTGGTTAAGGACTTGGACACGAGGAGAATACTTCTTAGGGGCAAGTGTGTGGGTGGTCTTTACCCACTTATATCATCATCGTCATCGTCGTCTTCAAATAAGCAAGCTTTTGTCGCCATCAAGCCGTCTTCTGCAAAGTGGCATAGTAGATTAGGTCATCCTTCATCAGTTATAGTTAAACTTGTTCTTAGCAGAAATAAGCTTCCCCATGTTTTTGAGTCTAGCATTGAGTCAGTTTGTGATCCATGTCAGCAAGCTAAAAGTCATCAGCTACCATATCCTATCTCTACCAGTATTTCCACTGCACCCTTACAACTTGTATTCTCGGATGTTTGGGGGCCAGCTCCTGTTTTAGTTGGTAGACACCTATATTGTGTAAGCTTTATTGATGACTATAGCAAATTTACTTGGATCTATCTTCTTAAGAAACGATCTGAAGTGTTTCAAGTTTTCAAGAATTTTCAAAATCTTGTTGAAAGACAACTGAACACTAAGATCATTGACATGCAAACTGACTAGGGTGGTGAATACAAGAAACTCAATTCTTTCTTTCAGCAACTTGGCATCTCGCATCATGTTTCATGTCCACATGCCCACCAACAGAATGGCTCTGCAGAAAGAAAGCATCATCATGTTGTTGAGGTAGGGCTAGCCCTACTAGCAAATGCATCCATGCCACTAAATTTCTGGGATGAAGCATTTTTGACTGCCACATATCTCATAAACTTGCTCCCTAGTAAAGTCATCAAGTTTGAAACTCCTATCACACGACTCTATGGTACTACTCCTGATTATAAATCTCTTCGTGTGTTTGGTTGTGCATGCTGGCCCAACCTTAGACCCTACAATACACGCAAACTTGCCTTCCGTTCAAAGCAATGTGCTTTTCTTGGGTATAGCCCAATTCACAAAGGAGTCAAATGCCTAGATATTTCTACTGGCATGGTTTACATATCTCGTGATGTCGTTTTTGACGAGTCTGCTTTTCCCTTTGCATCACTTCATCCTAATGTCGGAGCCCTTCTTAGAAAAGAAATCCTTCTTCTTCCACCCACTCTCCGAGATTTTGATCATGGGGGCGACAATTGTACTGACCAAAATGATAATTCTACTAGTGCCGGTACTGTGTCTTTGCCTGTGCAGGGTCATGGAGAAAACGCAGAGGAAAACGGTGCACATAATGATCAAATTTTGGCTGAAAACGATGATATATTTCATGCATTGGAGGAAGAAGACGCTGGCGCTGGACACGAGGAGAATCCAGTGTCACCTAGAACTCCTGTGCGTCAGGAGCTCTCGGATCGCGCGCGGGGATCTGCCTAGGAGCATGTGCTGGCCAGAAGCCGGTCCATCCAACGAATGGGCGCCACGTCACCCGATGCAGCGCTAGTTCCGCGCCCCACGCGCGGGCATGCAGAAACGACAGGGACGGGCGCGACAGTGGCTGGCTCGAGGCCGCTGCGCCTCACGCGCTACATGCAGGTGCAGACAGAGGAGAATCCAGGATCTTCTATGGCCACCAGTTTTGAAGAAGCAACATCTTCGGCCACACCACATGCTACTAGCTTTGGGCCTGGATCCGTTGTGCAAAGCGGGTCAAATGCTCTGTCGGGATCTTTTGTGCCCAGATCTTCCGCATCATCTCCTGTGCAACAACCTACACGTCATGTTCAACCTCAACCAACTGTTGTCTCACGTGTTACAATCCGACTACGGAAAGGTATAAAAAATCCAAAAATTAGAACTGATGGTACCGTACCGTATGGCATGTTGTGTATCGCAGGAGAGCCAACAAATTTAGAGGTTGCACTTGGAGATCCAAAGTGGAAAAATGCAATGGATGAAGAGTACTCCGCGCTTATGAGAAACAAGACTTGGCATCTTGTACCAGAACAGAGAGGTAAAAATATCATTGATTGTAAGTGGGTTTACAGAATCAAAAAAGGGCGGATGGCTCAATTGATAGGTATAAGGCACGTCTAGTTGCAAAAGGTTTTAAACAACGTTATGGTTTAGACTATGAAGATACTTTCAGACCTGTTGTTAAAGCTGCAACTATCAGACTTGTACTAGCTATTGTTGTGTCCAGAGGATGGAGTTTAAGGCAGCTAGATGTTCAGAATGTGTTTTTGCATGGTGTTCTGGAAGAGGAGGTTTACATGAGACAACCACCTGGGTATGAAAATAAGAAAACACCTCACTATGTGTGCAAGCTTGACAAAGCTCTTTATGACCTGAAACAAGCACTAAGAGCATGGTACTCAAGGTTAAGCTCTCAGTTAAGGCGTCTTGGTTTTGTTGCATCCAAGGCTGATACATCACTTTTCTTTTATAATAAGGCAACCACAGTTATATTTGTGCTGATTTACGTTGATGATATTATAGTTGCAAGTTCTTCACAAAATGCCACTAATGCTCTTCTGCGTGATCTAAGTTCAGAATTTGCTCTTAAGGATGTTGGTGATCTACACTTCTTCCTGGGTATTGAAGTTAAGAAGATTCGAGATGGCATAGTATTGAATCAAGAAAAATATGCTACTGAACTTGTAACTCGGATGGGAATGAAGGACTGTAAGCCGTCACCTACACTGTTATCTTCTTCAGAGAAACTTTCAGCTTTTGAAGGTGAACCTCTTAAAGAAGAAGAAAGCACAAGATACAGGAGTACTGTTAGAGCTTTGCAACATTTGACATTGACAAGGCCAGATATATCATTTGCTATTAATAAGGTTTGTTAGTATTTGCATGCACCTACTACTGCACACTGGACAACTGTTAAAAGGATTGTAAGATACATAAAGCATACTGCAAGTCTGGGTCTTCCGTTTAGACGCTCTAATTCAACTCTTGTTAGTGCTTTTTCTGATGCTGATTGGGCCGGCTGCAGTGATGATAGAAAATCAACAGGAGGCTTTGCAGTATTTTTTGGATCTAATCTTATTTCTTGGAGTGCCAGAAAGCAGGCAACTGTATCAAGGTCGAGTACAGAGGCTGAATACAAATCGTTGGCAAACGCAACTGTAGAGATCATTTGGGTGGAATCCTTACTTACAGAATTAGGGATTAAGCAACATCGTGTGTCTTGTTTATGGTGTGATAATTTAGGAGCAACTTATTTGTCTGCCAATCCTATCTTTCATGCTAGAACCAAACACATTGAGATTGATTTTCATTTTGTACGAGAAAGAGTAGCAGACAAGAAGTTGGAGATATGTTTCATTCCATCCAAGGATCAGTTGGCAGACGGATTTACTAAGGCTCTTCCATCCAGGCCATTTGAGGAGTTCAAAAGAAATTTAAATCTAAGATAGTTTAGATTAAGGGAGGGTGTTAGAATATTCAGTTTAATCTTATTGTAATCTAAACATGACTTATCTCTATTCCCTCCCTTATCTATCTTAGACTCCTTCTGTATCTCGGTCTCCTCATCGATAGCTGCATCCAAGCGATCGGCTGAAACTTGTACGCCACGGCAGGGGCTTTTCCTGTCACTAATCAATATATACCCAACACCGCTCTCCTTCAGGAGAGTAGGAACGCTTCCAAAGTTTACATCTCCGAACAGAGTTAAAGTGCTTGTCTTCTTGCCCGTAAAAAAGAACAATTCGTGTCCTGAAATGCTGCCAACCATGAGCACTGAGCCATTACTATGGTCTAGACTCTAGAGCGCACAAAAGCGCAACAGCGAGAACACTGAAGCTTCTTCTTCTTTCAAAAATCGCTATAAGAAAATGACCCGTTCGACATTGTTGGGTGCTGCTGCGCCCCATGTCCACGCCGACCATACTTCCGTCATCACGCCGAGAGCAAATGAAGGTAATCCACGCCATACTTTGGCGCGCGCCCGAGGAATCGACTGATCTCACGCACAAACCTGAAGCATTCGGTGACGAGTGATGACAGGGGCGGTACGTCGTCAACCGGCGGCAGGTGGCCCCCGGGCCAGGCTCACATGACCGAGGCCCACAATACAGTGGGTAGCCCGGCCCGGGGAGTGGGCCTGACCGCCTGCGTACATGATGCATGGAAGGTTCTTGAGTGAGGCGCCATGATTCCCATGAACGAACCTTGAGGTTTCAGGCTCATGCGGTCATGATGATCGAAATCTCGATCTGCTTCCATTCAACACATGGTGGGTGTCCAAATCAAGGCAGGTCCAATCGAAGCCCATTTCGGCATCTGCTCCGGGCACGGGGCGCTCTCCTGATTGAAGATCCTTTTTTGGGGTGAAAAAGAGGAATACTGTCATGTGCTGGAGTATATTATGCTATTCCCCGCCCTTCCCCCCGGATAGCGATACTGAAAGAAAAAGAAGACCTAAAGGATTAAGTAAGGAGGAATAATAAATAAAGTAAGAAACACAGGCTAGTGGAGCTTCTCTGAAAGATGTTTCGTCAAAAGAAGCAATCCTTGCTGGTGCGAGAGCGATGACATGTTCGTCAACAGTTCGGGCGAATCTGATCGGCCAATGAAGGGTAAGGGTTCAGCCATTTTCTAAGGGTCAGAACCTCCCATCACTTCAGAGAATTGGGTTAGCCGGCTGTTGCGACATCAACATAGGGACAAGTCCAAAATTCCTCTTCGTTTTTCAGGAGATCTACCGTTTGATCCGAAACTTGCATGCTGGCTGTTTATGTGCATGGAATGGAGAAAGGACACTGATGCGTCATTGTCACCCAAGAAAATTATGCCAGACACAGAAAATGCAAAACCTACTATTGCACCACACTTCAGAAGGACATATGCAAATCCAAGAACCATGATCTCAAGTCAAGATCATCAAGCAGTATCTCTTAGAAGAAAACTAAGGTAGCGCCCCAGGTGGTGCATCGACCGATGCACACAACCGACCAGAGCATCACTCTCTATCTATAGTCACCGACCTGTTCCAGAATACAAGTCACACGCTATGAAGTTCATGAAATACTTGCAAAAGGCAGCGGCTCTAACTTCTTGATTGCGCACCATCCTAAGCTGTTTGCCGCCAAGATAGTACTGTATGAAAAAAATGGAGGACTTTAAGCTCAGACTTGATCAGCAGTTGCAGGGAGGTAAACTCGACGGTAGCTCTTCGGCCCTAGCCTCTTCCTACAAGTAGGGCATTTCTTCTGGGCCTTGATGGCCGCCTTGATGCACTTCTCACAGAAGACATGGCCACAGCTCGTAGCGGACGGCAGCTCCATCTTGTTCAGGCACACCGGGCAAGTGAACGTCGGTTCCTTTGGAGAAGCATTGGCAGTTGGTCTACTGACTCGCACCGTGCTGTTTTGCTGTGAAGGTTAGAAAGGGTGAGCCTACGACATAGCCCATGTACAGCACAAAAGAATCACAATTCAACCAGAAATAAGGATGCGGTGTTTCAAAACAAAATTGAAGGTACAGGTTCAAAATTATCAATTGAGAGCATGTAATATTAGTAGTGCAGTGTTCAGAAGATGTTGGGTATGGATCAAAGTTTCATGTCACTGGTTCCATTTCTGCTCAACAAATACATGGAAATATATATGTACACTCTAGTGCATTGCACAGTGCCCACCTGAATATTCTGAAAAGAGAGAAAGAGAGAGCAAAGCACGGCACAGATGTAGCATAATTATAGATGTTCCACTCTACCGGTTTGCTTAAGTTTAGTGGACAAAGATAGATGCCATATACCTTGAGAAAATAATACATACGCTTATTGTGGTAATCTGTAAAGCATAAAAACTTTAATTCACAAAACAAAAGAAGAAAATTAAAACCTGATTGCTGGATCTTTCTTCCCTGTCCGGAGAAAGGCATATAACAGGTGGAACCTTCCGCCTTTTGTTCCCACTGAGACAGCTAAATGTTCTTGCATCACCACAACCTTTAGTCGCAAGGAAAACATAATCTTTAGTCGCAAGGAAAACATAATCTTTAGTCGCAAGGAAAACATGGGATCAGATGCTGCCCAAATAAACGTCTTTATCAGTCTAATATTTATGACATCTTATTTATGCCTCCATTAGACTGAAGTTTGCTGTAACAATAAACTACAGAGCATGTGGAATAAAACACAGAGCATGTGGAATAAAAATCTGAAGTTCAGTTTCACACTTATCCCAAAGAAGAAATATGCGCCAACCGGAACATGAACATAAAAGGTAGAAGTAAATTGAACCAAGTACTCAATTTCTGCGGTAACTACTAACCCATGATTTGCAATTTAGCACTCGCAGTATTAAACTACTTGAGATCAGCAGTAAACTCACCTTCCTGATCAGCATCCGCCTCCAGATCCACAACAACCGCACGGCGCTTTATCTTAGCTCTCGACCTCCCCTATTAAAACAAAACATCATCTCAATGTCAAAATAAAATCATGGTGATTGAAACAAGGGGGCAGAGAGCAAACGCACCTCGTCGCCTAGCGCTTCGACGTCAATGGGCGAGGCCCGCGTGCCCGCCGTGTCCGGGGCCTCGTGCTGGCCGCCGCCGCCGCCATCACCGGCGATGGGAGATCGATCCAGGTCCACGACGGCTTCACCGGTAATGACGGAACCATCCTGTGCTCGCCTCCAAGCGCCAACCGTGCCCATCCCCTTTCGAAGCTGCTCACCAAATACCAATCGTAGTAAACCCTAATCCGTAGATGCGGATCTTGGTTTGCGGCGAGGTGGTCAGATGAGGCGATGCGTGGAGGGATAGTTTCTATGGGCGGGGGGATCGGGCTGGTCCGTGATTCCTGCTTGAAATCGGAGTGCGGCGGGCGGCCTGCGTAGATGGGGTTGCCGCCGCGCCTTCGCGGAGCGCCGCGCGACCTTTGTCGACTAATTAAGTTTCGCGTCCGAATTCGAGTAGTCGGATCGAGCGGGGGGACGGTTGCCATCTTCGTTCGGAACCGCGCGTGGTTTTTTCCGTTTCGCGCTTCCTTGTTCTGCTCGGCGGAGATTTTGTCCTGGGACCGCACGGCGGTGGGCTGAGACGGCGCAGTCAATCGGTTAGGTTCTGTTTGGTTTTAAATAAGTCATCAATTTATAAGTCGAAAAATGTAAAAAGTGATTTATTTTGTCAAACCGACTCAACTTATAAATCACCCCAATTTATAAGTCATAAGTTGCTCTACCCCAACTTAAAACTTATAAGTCATCCCTTTTGCATGGGTCTCATCACCTTTACATAAAAAAACAAGGTAGAAAGGTATGCTCATGTGACTTATAAATCAGGTGATAACCAAGCAGGCGTGACTTATAAGTCACTGATTTTAAGTCACCTGACTTATAAGTCAGGTGACTTATTCGAACCAAACAGACCCTTATTAAGGGCGTGTTTGGTTCCTGGTACGTTCAGGGGGCAACTAGTTAACGAGCGCTTCTTCGGCAGCCTCGCAACGATCAGCGCCACTTGGCACGCTCTCAGTCATTCGCCACGTGTCGCGCTCTGGACGCTCCCTTTGAATTTTTTTTCGCACGCGTTTTCGGCTTTTTAAACGATTTTTTTCTGGGTTTTTTTGACGTTTTGTTTTTCTCCCGGTCTTTCTTAGCTTCTCGATAAAAAAATTGAATTTTTTTTCGCGAAAAAACGTGTTTTTTTTTCGTGAAAGTCACGGTTTTTCTTCCGCGAGAGGCACGGTTGTGCTTTAGCGAGAGTCACGGCCGTGCCTCTCGGAACGTTTTTTTCTGTTTTTTTTCTTTCGCGAGAGTCACGGTTTTGCTTTCGCGAGAGTCACGGCCGTGCCTCTCAGAAAAGGAAAAACAAAACGTGTTTTCTGTTGTTTTTGTTCGTGAGAGTCACGGTTTTGCTTCCGCGAGAGGCACGGTTATGCTTACGCGAAAGTCACGGCCGTGCCTCTCGGAAAGGGAAAAAATACGTGTTTTCTGGTTTTTTTCTTTCGCGAGAGGCACGGTTGTGCTTTCGCGAGAGTCACGGCCGTGCCTCTCGGAAACGGAAAAAACATGTTTTCTGTTTTTTTTTTACATGAGAGTCATGGTTTTGCTTCCACGAGAGGTACGGTTGTGATTTTGCGAGAGGCACGAGCGTGCCTCTTTCGGAAAGGGAAAAAACCGTGCTCCTGGTTCGGTTTTTCACCCGGTTTTTTCATGAAAAAAAGTTCGTCAAAACCTATCAACATGGGATCTAGTTTTGAAGATCTCGACGCGAGGAATCCAATGGTGAAAACGGTTCGAGATTTGGATGCACGGTTTAAGAGATAAAACGTTTTGAATAAACGGATCTACGAAAAAAAGGAAAACTCCCAGGTTGCTACAAGTGGCGTGCTACATGTGCGCCACTTGTCGCGACCTGGAAAAGTGGAGTGTTCTTTGCAACGAGTACTCCTTAATTAGTGATTTCATACGTTCAGACTGCATTGCACGGGGGATGCGGGCTGAGTGTGGCCTGGTTGAGCCGATGCAAGAATGAACCAAGATTGGTGTTTGGTGAAACTGTACCATATAGTTGTACGAGGTGCAGATTCTTCTGAATGTCACTGAAATCAGAGAGAAACGGGGATCATTCGACGGCTCCAGACGATGGGATCTCGCTTGCGGCGGCGCGAGGCAGCCTGACCCAGCGTGCGGCGGCAAGACCTGGTGTGGGGCGGCGCAAGATGACTGGATCCGGCGTGGACGACGAACGAGGACGGTGGCGGCGGCGCTTGACCAGGACGGTGGCGGCGGCGCTTGACCATGGACGGCGGCGACGATGCTTGATGGAGGCAAACGAGGCAACGGGGCTTGACGACGACGATGGGCGATGTGGAAGCGGAGCTCACCTCACCACGCGGCGCTTGATGGGGGGCCGGGCCGTTGCTTGACGAGATGCTCTGGCGGACGGCGGCGGCGCTTGGTCTGGACGCGAGACGGAGGGCATAGGAAGAAAAGCCAACCACCGAGCCTGCACGCGAGAAACGCAAGAAATCTGCGTTTCCGCTTAGCCTGGTTGCGAGGCCGTTTTTGCATCCATCGGGCCAGGCCCAATTAAGCATGCAGGGTGCCAAACATCCAGTATTTGCATGGCGGGTGCGAACCAGATGCAATACGAGAAACCAAACACACCCTAAGAGCATCTCCACTCGTTGGCGCCCCATGATGTCTTTTTTTTGCCGCTTGAAATCGGGTCGGCGGAATTTTAGGTTTGGGGAGGCAAAATTTCCCAACCGTCTCATCACCCAAGACGCATTTCGAGGACGTCTGGCAGCACCCCGCAGCTCGACACCGTCGAGGACGCCCGTTCACCGGCCCCTCCGCCATCTTGTCCTGCTGGTCGACGAGCGGGCGTCCCTAGACGCGCAGACGCAGCCCAATGCCGCGGTGCCCATGGCGTCCATCGGCGCCGGGAGCACGCCGCTGCACTACGCGGCGTCCGGTGCTGCCAGGTGCTCGTGTCCCGCGGCGCCGACCGGATGGCCGCCAAGTGCAACGGCTGGCTCGCCGTGGACGTGGCCCGGATGTGGAAGTGCAACTGGCTGGAGCACGTGCTGGCACTCAAGTCGCAGCTCCCCGTCCCCAAGTTCTCGCCCTCCGCCTACCTCTTCCTCCTGCTCCCCTCCCTCCTCGCCGTCGCTAGGGACTACGCTGTCGTCGGTGTCCCCGTTTCTTCGGGAAGGCCGTCGTCGCAGCCACCGCGCCCCCGAGTACGACCACCTGAGCATGAGCGGCATCAGCCTCCCATGCGCGTGCGCGCGCTGCCAGGACCGGCACGGCAGCCCGGAGGATGACGAGGAGGAGAGTAGCACATGCCAGTCTTTCGGTCACCGAAGCTATGGGGGAGGCGGCTTGGACGGCCCGGAGGCCGCCATAGCTCCCATGTACTACGCCCCGTTCACCGGCCCCTCCGCCACTGTCCGTCGCACGCTCCTTGGCGCGGGCCTTACGGCTGCGCACCACCAGCCCTCCGTCCTCATGCCCTCCGTCCAGTTCCCTCCTCCACGCGAGCAGCTCTACGACACGCCCGACCACCCAGACCGCGCGAGCGTGAGCCCTGCCCCAGCCATGTGCGCTCTCTACTCCATGTCAGGCACGCGAGCCCCTCCTCGGCCATGTGTGCTCCGCTCCGGCTGCGCGAGCTCCCAGGTGAGGGAGGCGTCGGGGCTGCATCCTATACGAGAGACATGGGCGCCGCGCCATGGGGAGCTCCGGGACGAGAGCCATGGCAGCTGTGTGCGGTAGGTGGTGGAATGAAAAAGAGAGGAGAGAGGAGAGAGAAAAGAGAGAAATGAGAGGAGAGAGAGGGGCTGGCAAGTGGGCATGTGCATGTAAAAATCAAATGACGGCGTCCCAGCTGCCCCCAAGGGGGCTGGGGCTGGGATGGGTGTGCCTGCAGTAAATATCACCAAATCCGGCACAAAACGGGTTTCTGGGGGGCCGAGTGGGGCGTTTTTTGCCCGCCGGCGCCCAAAAAGTGGCTTGGGGAATTTTTTGGGAGCGCGACTGGAGATGCTCTAACCTTTCAGGCCCTTGCCTTATTTTGCATAGTCTCTCAGATTCTGTAAAGAAATATTTGAGAGTACGCAAAAATGTGTATCATAGGTTTGGAGCAACTCTAACGCGCCTGACCTAAACGAACGATGATTTTATTCGCTTTTTGTCCATTTGGGTCGGTCTGACGGACACTCATGTCCGCTTTCGCGTTTGGGTCGGCGCTTGCGCCCTACGCTGGTCCGACCCATTTTTAAGGTCGCATGAAAAAAACATCGCAAACATTTTGAAAAATAAAAACGTTAATTAAACATTAATGCCGGCCACAAAGGTCGCCGAGAGTCCATGAGTCCACTTATACATTAATTAAAACATTAAATAAAACTAAAAACTACGAGGAGGCGCGCTGCCCTAGGCATCCTTGTCGTTGTCGCCGGGGTCGGTGAGGTCAATAAGCGTCGGCATCGGGCCAGCCCAGGGGAACGTTGTCGCCCAGGCTGTAGCGATGTCATACGCCGCTGTTTGTACCCCCACTGGCTGGGCTGGGCCACTGCAGGCAAGGTGCTCCTCCTCCGCGCTCCAGCTGCTTAAGGTACTCACCCTCGCAGCGCTACTCGGCCAGCCTTTACTGACGCCATTGCTCGAGGTAGAGCTGCTCATGCGTCGGCGTCGCCCCAAACCAGATGGGTGGCACGCTGACCCACTTGCGCACCACCCCGTTCCATGAGTAGCTCTCCGGCTTGATGGGGGTCGGCGCCGGCTCGGCCTTGACAGAGGCCGGAGGCCAGAATGGTGGCATGACGCAATCGCCGGCAGCAGAGAGCGCCATGGCCTCTGTCATGCACGCTTGGTACGCCGCCGCCTCCTCCTTCGCCTTGCGCCGCTCGTCCTCCTCGCTTTCCTGGATGGCAGCCGCCAGCGCCGCCTGGAAGGCGGCCTCCGCCTCCTGGTCCTCGTCACGCACGACGAGGAACAACGGCGGGGAGCCATGCCGTGTGTCGCGGACGCCGCGCCTCATGGACTCTTCATGCTCGAACATGAACCAGACCTCCCAAGCGGGAGAGTCAGTTGCGTAGGCGGGCTCGCGGTGATGCTCTGGCGTCAGCAGCTATCGTCAGCGTCGCACCTCCTCCGTGTCTGCCCGTGCCAACAGCGGCGCGCCGCTGGCACTGGGATCCTCTCCGGATCCAAGTGCCAGTTGTGTGGCAGCGTCACGCCGGGATATGGGAGGGAGATGCAGTGCTCCTAGTGCCACTTCGCCTGGTGCACTGGGATGCTGATGCGCTACCGAGGCCGGCGGGAAGATGTCGGCGGAGGCGAGGTAGGCGTGTGGGAAGGGCCGGCTATGGCCTTCCCCTTGTTCTTGCCGGAGAAGAAGCCCATGGTGGTGGCTAGGTTTTGTCGCCGACGGGGGAGCACAGGGGTGGCTAGATGGGGACAGGCGTTTGGATGAGGATGAGGATGTTGGAAATATGCTCTAGAGGCAATAATAAATTGGTTATTATCATATTTCCTTGTTCACGATAATCATTTATTATCCATGCTAGAATTGTATTGATCGGAAACTCAAATACATGCGTAGATACATAGACAACAAGATGTCCCTAGTCAGCCTCTACCGGACTAGCTCGTTGGTCAAAGATGGCTATGGTTTCCTAGCCATGGACATGAGTTGTCATTTGATAATGAGGTCACATCATTAGGAGAATGATGTGATGGACAAGACCCAAACTATAAACATGGCATATGATTGTATCAAGTTTATTGCTATCGTTTTCTGCATGTCAAGTATATGTTCCTATAACCATGAGATCATGCAACTCACTGACACCGGAGGAGTACCTTGTGTGTACCAAACATCGCAACGTAATTGGATGACTATAAAGGTGCTCTATAGGTATATCCGAGGGTGTCTGTTGGGTTGGCATGGATCAAGACTGGGATTTGTCACTTCGTATGACGGAGAGGTATCTCAGGGCCTACTTGGTAATACAACATCACAATAAGCTTGCAAGCAATGTGTCTAATGGGTTAGCCACGAGATCTTGTATTACGGAATGAGTAAAGAGACTTGCCGGTAATGAGATTGAACTAGGTATGGAGATACCGACGATCGAATCTCGGGCAAGTAACATACTGATGGACAAATGGAACTACATACGGGATTAACTGAATCCTTGATGAAAGGACATGCAGTGCCCCCATGTGTGGTTTTGGTAATTGATGACATTCTCTAAGGACTAATGGTTGCATTGATTTATACTTGAAGGATTTGTCCATAGGCATTTCTTGAAGTCCATGTGTTGGTTTCAAGGAGTTTATGTGTTGACCAAGGTGCTATTAAGGAATTATCCAAAGATTGGTCATGTGAGAATTGAGCTTATTGCAAGCATGTCTTCAAGAAGAAGATTGTGTGATCATTCATGCTAAGCTTCAAGGCATCATCCAAATGAAGAGAGTTGGAAAGGATCAAGGTTGATCAAGACTAAGTCAAGAGTGACTCAAGTTGATAATCACACAAAGTGTAGAAGATATAGTGAGTGGGGGATCAAGTGATCTCATGGTTTGGTAAGCATTGTCCATTGCACTTTGTGTACTAACCCATGGTCTTTGTGAGAGTTCTATGTGGGGTTAGGTTTTCTTCCATGGGCTTGCGTCAAGAGGAAGATCACGTACAGCCCATGGAGGATGACATCAAATCAAGTTTGCGGTGTGCAAGTTCAAGTGGAGCATCACGAAGAGATCATACTTGAAGCTTCCCTCCCATTGTGGTGTCAATGGACTTGTGAAGGTGTGCCGAAGAGTGACTCATCCATAGTGGAGTATGGGGGAGCAATCAACTAGCCTTCATTGAGCCAACACAATCATGAAAGGTGGTCCAACTTGAGGGAGTCAAGATCATCATCATCTGGCACAAGTGGACTTCGTGCAAGGCAAAGGTTTTCCCTTGATAGGTTCTCTATTTTACCGGTCTCATGATGATAGTTTGGAGACCGGGTTATAGGATCGATTGCCGTACTATCAAGGGGGGCTCTCAAGTGAGTAGCTTGATCGTATCGTCTGTAGAGAGCTCAAACCATTGCATGCTTGCATCATCTTTCTTGGTTCTTGTTTGGTTTTCTCCTTGTGATATTTGGAGCTTATCGTCATATTCTTGACAAGCTCAAGTTCATCGAAAGCGGAGTTCACATGCTTCTTCTATTGCGTTTTTGGTGTTGCAGGTTTTACCGGTATTATTCGAGGAAGGGTTCTCACCATTTTATTATGGGAATTTTCTAATTTGCTTGTTATTGTTATTTATGTCAAGATTGTTTTATCCCTTGTCGTTAGCTTTTCAACAAACTTGGTTTTGTTGAATTCTGAGTCCGTTTGCAGAAGCTGTGTCAGTTTTAGTATCCTTAAAAAGGCTGCAGCGGTACTCCCGCTCATGGGAGCGGTACTACCGCCTGGAGGGGATGTAATTTTTTACTACCGCTCTTGGGAGGGTACTATCGCTTGGAGCGGTACTACCACAGCTACTTCCGTGGCTACTTCTTCTCCGGACCAAAAACTCGTCTTAAGTCAAGTGGTGGTAGGCACGGATGTATTTTTTTAGTACCGCTCGCAAGCAGTAGTACCGCTACCCTTAGCGGTAGTACCGCTACCCCTAGCGGTGGTACCGTAAGGACTCCGATAGTTCTATCGGCCCTTTGCCTCCTCTATGTTGTTTTTCAAAGGTTTCCACTGCCCTAGCGGTAGTACCGCTCCCATGAGCGGTAGTACCGCTCTGTGCGGGCTGTGAGCATAACAGTTGGATTTTTCCCCACCTATCAAAGGGGGTCTTCTTCCCCAATGAACCTTATCCTTGGATCTTGTGTTCTTCCCCCATTGTTGACCTTCTTCGAGGTTGCTATCTCTCAATCCCTCCATGGTTTCTTGCTAGTTTTTTGGGGGAAAGAGAGAGGAGATCTAGATCCACATTTCCACCAATCACTTTCTCCTCTATGTGAGGGGAACCCCTTGGATCTAGATCTTGGAGTTCTTGGTGTTCTCCTTCTTCTTCTTCCTCTCATTTCCCTCCCTAGCATTAGTTGCTTTGGTGGGATTTGAGAGAGAAGGACTTGGGCACTCTGTGTGCCCTTGCCATTGCATTTGGTGCATCGGTTTGAGTTCTCCACGGTGATACGTGGAAGTTACAAGTTGAGAAGCTTATTACTCTTGTGTGCTCGGTACCCTTGAGCTTGTTTCTATTGGGTGCTTGGGCGCCCTAGACGGTTGGTGGTGTCCGGAGCTCGATCATTGTGGTGTAAAGCTCCGGGCAAGCATCGGGGTCTCCAATTAGGTTGTGGAGATCACCCCGAGCAATTTGACGGGTTCCGGTGACCGCCCCCAAGGGTTGCCAAAGTGTACGGGTTCGGTGACTGCCCCAACGGTTTCCATTTGTACGGGTTCGGTGGCCGCCCTCAAGGGTCCCTTAGTGGAATCACGACATCTTGCATTGTGCGAGGGCATGAGGAGATTACGGTGGCCCTAGTGGCTTCTTGGGGAGCATTGTGCCTCCACACCGCTCCAAACGGAGATTAGCATCCGCAAGGGCGGGAACCTCGGGATACATCGTCGTCTCCGCGTGCCTCGTTTATCTCTTACCCGAGCCCTTTACTTATGCACTTTACTTTGTGATAGCCATATTGTTTCTTGTCATATATCTTGCTATCACTTAGTTGTTTATTTTGCTTAGCATAAGTTGTTGGTGCACATAGGTGAGCCTAGTTGTTGTAGGTTTTGTGCTTGACAAATTAACTGCTAGGTTTATTCCGTATTTTTTCAAGCCTAAACCGTAATTATTTTAAAGCGCCTATTCACCCCCCTCTAGGGGACATCCATGATCTTTCACTTGACATCGAGGTTTGACCGATAAAGATCTTCATAGAATATGTTGTTGGGAAATGTTTCATGGAAAACAAAAAAATTCTACGCACACGCAATGATCTATCCATGGAGATGCATAGCAACGAGGGGGAGTGTGTCTACGTACCCTCGTAGACCGTAAGCGGAAGCGTTTCACAAGGCGGTTGATGTAGTCGAACTTTCTTCGCGCTCCACCGATCAAATACCGAACGTAGGACACATCCGAGTTGTGCACACGTTCAGCTCGGTGACGTCCCTCGCCTTCTTGATCCAGCAAGGTGTCGAAGTAGTAGATGAGTTCCGTCAGCACGACGGCGTGGTGACGGTGATGGTGAAGTGATCCTCGCAGGGCTTCGCCTAAGCACCGCGAAAATATGACCGGGGGTGTAAACTGTGGAGGGGGGCACCGCACACGGCTAAGAATAGATGTTGTGTGTTCTAGGAGCCCCCTTCCCCACATATATATAGGTGGGAGGGGAGGAGAGGCAGCCAGGGGGTGCCCCAAGTAGGATCCGAATCCTACTGGGGTTTCCCCAAGTGGCGCCCCCTTTCCTTTTTCCACCGGAGAAGAAAGGAAGGGGGAAGAAGAGAAGGAAGGAGGGGCTGAACCCCCTCTTCTCCTTCTCCTATTCGGCCACCAGCCATAGGGGGGCGTGCCACCCCTTGTGGGCTGGGGTTCTCCCCTCTCATGACCCATATATTCCCCCTGGGGGTTCCAGTAACCCCCCGGTACTCTGATAAATACCTGATACATTCCAGAACACTTCTGGTGTCCGAATACTATCGCATATATATATCAATATTTACCTCTCGACCATTTCGAGACTCCTCGTCATGTGTTATCTCATCCGGGACTCCAAACAACATTCGGTCACCAAATCACATAACTCACATAATACAATATCGTCATCGAATGTTAAGCGTGCGGACCCCACGGGTTCAAGAACTATGTAGACATGACCGAGACACCTCTTCGATCAATAACCAATAGCAGAACCTGGATGCTCATATTGGCTCCTACATATTCTACGACGATGTTTATCGGTTGAACCGTTATGACAACATACGTTATTCCCTTTGTCTATCGGTATGTTACTTGGCCGAGATTTGATCGTCGGTATCTTCATACCTAGTTTAGTATCATTACCGAAAAGTCTCTTTACTCGTTCCGTAATACATCACCTCATGACCAACTCCGTAGTCGTTTGCTTGCTAGCTTATGATGTGTATTACCGAGAGGGCCCAGGGATACCTCTCCGAAACTCGGAGTGACAAATCCTAATCTCGATATATGACAACTCAACAAACACCTTTGGAGATACCTGTAGAGCATCTTTATAATCACCCAGTTACGTTGTGATGTTTGATAGCACACAAGGTATTCCTCCGGTATCCGGGAGTTGCATAATCTCATAGTCGAAGGAATATGTATTTGACATGAAGAAAGCAATAGCAATAAACTGAACGGTCATTATGCTAAGCTAACGGATGGGTCTTGTCCATCACATCATTCTCCTAATGATATGATCCCGTTATCAAATGACAACACATGTCCATGGTTAGGAAACCTTAGCCATCTTTGATCAACGAGCTAGTCTAGTAGAGGCTTACTAGGGACACATTATTTGTTTATGTATTCACACATGTATTTAGGTTTATGATCAATACAACTCTAGCATGAATAATAAACCTTTATCATGAATAAGTAAATATAAAATAACAACTTTATTATTTCCTCTAGGGCATATTTCCTTCAGTCTCCCACTTGCACTAGAGTCAATAATCTAGTTCACATCACCATGTGATTTAACACCCATAGTTCAAATCGCCATGTGACCAAAAACCAAAGAGTTTACAGGAGTCAATAATCTAGTTCACATCGCCATGTGATTAACACCCAAAGAGTACTAAGGTGTGATCATGTTTTGCTTGTTAGAGAAGTTTAGTCAATGGGTCTGTCACATTCAGATCCGTATGTATATTTGCAAATTTCTATGTCAACAATACTCTGCATGGAGCTACTCTAGCTAATTGCTCCCACTTTCATTACTTATCCAGGTTGAGACTCAAAGTCATCTGAATTAATGTTAAAGCTTGCATCGACGTAACTCTTTATGACAAACTCTTTCCATAACCGAGAAATATTTCCTTGGTCCTTTTTAAGGTACCTAAGGATAATTTTGACCGTTGTCCAGTGATCTACTCCTGGATCACCATTGTACCCCCTTGCCAAACTCATGGCAAGGCACACGGTAGGTCTGGTACACAACATGGCATACTTTATAAAATTTATGCCTGAGGCAAAGGGAATTGTTGGGGAACGCAGTATTTCAAATTTTTTACCTACGATCACGCAAGATCTATCTAGGAGATGCATAGCAACGAGCGGGGAGAGTGTGTCCATGTACCATGGTAGACCGAAAGTGATTTAGTAACTAAATTGATGTAGTTGAACATCTTAGCGATCCAACCGATCCAAGCATCGAGCATACGACACCTCCGCGTTCAGCACGCGTTCAGCTCGATGACGTCCCTCGAACTGTTGATCCAGTTGAGGCCGGGGGAGAGTTCCGTCCGCACGACGGCGTGGTGATGGTGATGATGAAGTTACCGGAGCAGGGCTTCGCCTAAGCACTACGACGATATGACCGAGGTGTGTAACTGTGGAGGGGGGGCACCGCACACGGCTAAGAGAAGACTTGGTGTACCTTTGGGGTGCCCCCTCCCACGTATATAAAGGGAGGAGGAGAGATGGCCAGCCCAAGGGGGCGCCATGGGGGAAGTCCTACTTGGACTCCCGGTCCAAGTAGGATTCGGCTCCCCCCTTTCCTATTCCCACTAGGAGAAGGAGGGAAGGAGGAGGAGGAGGAGAGAAGGAAAAGGGGGCCGCCCCCCAACCCTATCCAATTCGGTTTTGGCTTGGGGGGTGCACGCCACCACCTGGACACCGCCTCCTCTCTCCACTAGGGCCCATGAAGGCCCATTAACTCCCCCGGGGGGGAGGGTCCGGTAACCCCCGGTACTCCAGAAAATGCCTGAACCTTTTCGAAACCATTCCGTTGTCCAAACATAACCTTCCAATATATCAATCTTTATGTCTCGACCATTTCGAGACTCCATGTCATGTCCATGATCTCATCCGGGACTCCGAACAAACTTCGGTTCATCAAATCACATAACTCATAATACAAATCGTCATCGAACGTTAAGCGTGCGGACCCTACGGGTTCGAGAACTATGTAGACATGACCGAGACACATCTCCGGTCAATAACCAATAGCGGAACTTGGATGCTCATATTTGGCTCCTACATATTCTACTAAGATCTTTATCGGTCAAACCGCATAACAACATACGTTGTTCCCTTTGTCATCGGTATGTTACTTGCCCGAGATTCGATCGTCGGTATCATCATACCTAGTTCAATCTCGTTACCGGCAAGTCTCTTTACTCGTTCCGTAATGCATCATCCCGTGGCAAACTCATTAGACACATTGCTTGCAAGGCTCATATTGATGTGCATTATCGAGAAGGCCCAGAGATACCTCTCCGATACACGGAGTGACAAATCCTAATCTCGATCTATGCGAACTCAACAAACACCATCGTAGACACCTGTAGAGCATCTTTATAATCACCCAGTTACGTTGTGATGTTCGATAGCACACAAGGTGTTCCTACGGTATTCGGGAGTTGCATAATCTCATAGTCAGAGGAACATGTATAAGTCATGAAGAAAGCAATATCAATAAAACTAAACGATCATAATGCTATGCTAACAGATGGGTCTTGTCCATCACATCATTCTCTAATGATGTGATCCCATTTCATCAAATGACAACACATGTCTATGGCTAGGAAACATAACCATCTTTGATTAACGAGCTAGTCAAGTAGAGGCATACTAGGGACACTCTATTTGTCTATGTATTCACACATGCATTAAGTTTCCGGTTAATATAATTCTAGCATGAATAATAAACATTTATCATGATATAAGGAAATATAAAATAAAAACTTTATTATTGCCTCTAGGGCATATTTCCTTCGGTTTCCCACTTGCATTAGAGTCAATAATCTAGTTCACATCGTCATGTGATTTAAAACCAATAGTTCACATCTTTATGTGATTAGTTCACATCTCCATGTGACTAATACTCAAAGTGTTTACTAGAGTCAATAATCTAGTTCACATCGCTATGTGATTAACACCCAAAGAGTGATCATGTTTTGCTTTGTGAGAGAAGTTTAGTCAATGGGTCTGACATATTCAGAGCCGTATGTATTTTGCAAATTGTCTATGTCTACAATGCTCTGCATGGAGCTACTCTAGCTAATTGCTCCCACTTTCAATATGTATCCAGATTGGGACTTAGAGTCATCTGGATCAGTGTCAAAGCTTGCATCGACGTAACCCTTTACGACAAACTCTTTGTCACCTCCATAACCGAGAAACATATCCTTATTCCACTAAGGATAATTTTGACCGTTATCCAGTGATCCACTCCTGGATCACTATTGTACCCTCTTGCCAAACTCATGGTGAGGTACACAATAGGTCTGGTATACAACATAACATACTTTATAGAACCTATGACTGAGGCATAGGGAATGACTTTCATTCTCTTTTTTTCTATCGTGGTCGGGTTTTGAGTCTTACTCAACTTCACACCTTGCAATATAGGCAAGAAATCCTTCTTTGACTGTTCCATTCTGAACTACATCAAAATCTTGTCAAGGTATGTACTCATTGAAAAATCTTATCAAGCATCTTCATCTATCTCTATAGATCTTGATGCCCAATATGTAAGCAGCTTCACCGAGGTCTTTCATTGAAAAAATTCTTATTCAAGTACCCTTTTATGCTATCTAGAAAATTCTACATCATTTCTGATCAACAATATGCCATGAAGGGCTTTATAGTCCGGCTGTGGCCTGGCGACGCCCTTCCGAACAGCTTCTTCGGCCTGGTGAGGCGGCTTGTGGATGCCTGCCCGCAGCTGGAGGTCGTCAAGTGATCTGTCTGCATTGAAGGTGCACGCCGGTCTTTCGCTCGTGTGAAATTGTAGTGGGTCAAGCTAGACGCCGTGAAGCTGATCAAGGAGGGGCCGCCGGAGGGCAAGGAGCACCGCCACCCCGAGATGTACTACGAGGGTGTTCTGCCTGGTGCCTGTCTCATAGCGGACGAGTGTTCAAAAGATGCAATATTTGAGTGAGACTTGCTCATTTTATCTTGTATTTATGAAAACTTGTTTCATATGCGCTATGCAACGCTTGTTTGAATTTAAAATATTACCTTCTGTTCGGCTGTTTATCCAATCTGAGAGATGGCTAGTCCTCGGCTTCTGCCCCCATGCCACGAGTGCTGGGGTGTTCGGGATAAACCTAAGCACTCTTGTTCCCATGTTTGGGTCCTTCGAGGAAGGTGCTCAGCACAGCGAACAAGGCAACCGGACTAATAATGCTTTATCACTCTCACTTAGCCATAGAATTCTATAATTTTAAATTTCGGCAAAGCCCCTGGTATTCAGAAGGCCGAATTTGGGGCGCGATATACGCCTTTAAGCCGGACAGGGCCGGCCCCTCGCTCTAAGCGGCATAAGTCTTTAGGGACTCGAAAACCTCGCCGAACAGCGACCAGTCTCTCGCCTTATCATGACAGTCAGTTTTAGCTTTCTCTACTGAGGTGCTGAACCCAACAGAACTGGGGCACAATCAAAGTAGTTCTCCTAGCGCTACCTTAGCCGATAGAGCGGAACGTAAGGTACCAAAACATAGGAGCCGGGCAAACCCAACATTTGACCAAAGACATGATTCGGAGCTGATGCATATAATGCTATAAGTTCGGGGTGCCGCACTTGTGAAAGTGTTCGGACTTTTCACACCGTATTGTGGGGTACGTAAGCCCCTGGTGTATTGGCCGTACCAAAGTGTATGGTTGCAAGGCGTCATTAATGAACACACACACACACACATATATATATATGTAGGGCTGGACTATTCTGTTACCGGTAATAGAATATTATTCTGTTACCCTCGCCCCCTATAAGGCGCGACGCGTCCACGACCGACCCAGCCCCAATCCGACTCGCTTCCTACCGCCGGAGGCAGCCGTCGCGGGTGAGCGAGCGACGACGGCAGCCGGAGCGAGGGAGCCCGCGGCGCCGTGATTGGCCGGCGACGGATCCGCCGCCGCCTCCTCGTTCCTTCTGTCGCCGGATCCATCGTCGGGGTCGTCATCCCCGCCTCCTGCCTCCCTCCGTCGCCGGATCCATCGTTGGGGTCGTGATCCCCGCCTCCTGTCTCGCTTCGGTCCGCCGCAGGATCCATCGACAGGGCCGTGATCCCCGCCTCCTGCCTCCCTCCGTCGCCGGATCCATCGTTGGAGCCGTCATCCCCGCCTCCTGCCTCCCTCCGTCGCTGGGTCTCCTTCTCCGGGGCAGTTATCCCCGCAAGGTGCTTCCTCTACGAACCTCTTCGCCAGACGTCCACCACAAGCAGGTGCTGCGTCAATGGTGCCGCCTCGCAAGAACATGCCAGTAAGACGCCCACGAGAGGTAGAAGAAGAAGACAGTACACTGGAGGTAATGTCTGCTCCCCACATTTGTGTCACTCCATCAGTTTGTCAGTCCTGCTATGAAGAATAACCCGATGGTACATTGCAAATGCTAGCATTAGTTCATTGACACCCCTGCCACTTGATGCATGATTAGGATGTCGAGGTTACTGTCAGTGCATCTAATATGCTATCTTCAGTTCAAGTTAAAAAAAATAACACATATGCGTCAGTCCAGGTATAGTGACAAGGTTCAGCTACCGCTGAGAGTTGTATGTTGTTATTCCTAAGAGTACAAGTCATGTAATTGCGTCAGTTCGAACGAGTAACAAAACCGTTACCAAAAAAATATAAAATTGCTACACAATAAGTTCAGTGATACATAAGCTAGCAGTACTTGTAATGTATATGCATTGATGCACGATTAGGATGTCAAGGTTACTGTCAGTGCATCTAATATGCTATCTTTAGTTCAAGTTTAAAAAAATAGCACATATGCGTCAGTCCAGGTAGACAGTGACGAGAGAGTGCCACAGTTACACAGTAAGTTCAATGATACATAAACTAGGAGTACTTCTAGTGTAGTTGCATAAGTTACAGAAGAACAAAGGAGAAGTCATGCATGAGTTCAATGTCCAGTTTACAAAACAGTGCTAAAAAACAATACATCAGTACATCCTTGTTTGAACATGAACGTTCATCAGTTCGACTGAAAACGAAACCAGATTAATCCCAAAAACTTTTGAATGTTGTTTGCAGAAGCATGCAAGGCGGCGCACGCAGCAAGCATTTCATGAGCAAAACAGATATGGGGCACCACCTGGTTGGGTAACACCAGAAATACCGCCTGGATATTTCAACAGTACAGGCAGATTTGAAGATACACCGCAATCATCAGAAGCACGGACAGGTCCTTCTATACAGCAAACAGCAATGTCTGGGAATGCAAGCTTTGCCGCTGCTGGGTTGCAACTAGGCCAACAATATCACCAACAACAAATGTTTTCCTTCCCCAGCGCATGCAAAAAGCCAAGGACAAGAAGGCTTCCACTAGTCGCTCCGTCAACATCAATCATCCGTGCTGCAAAAGCAGTTGCGACGGGAAGACCACGGCAAAAAGACAGAAATTTTGGCCACTCTAGCAGGTTCAAAAGTACAAGATATGAGCCATATAGACAGGAGCAACATCACAATGAATCTGAGGAGAGACGTCCGTACAACGAGAGACAGAGATCTTCGTCATCGTTGCTCCCTCCAAGAGATGCATTGCTGCATGTGCCAAGGGTGACACCACCGGCTCCCATAAACCAGGGAGAACAACAAACACCAGAGGCAGCGCAGAGCTATACACATGTAAGTATCCATATAGAAAAAAATACAAGCACAGTCCATACCATGGTGCTGTGACCACCCCATCTAACATTTTTGTTTTGTCACTATTGTGTGCAGCCACCTGACATTGAAGCTTATGTTCTGCCAAGGCTAGAGATGAGGTTTGAAACTTTCGAAGAAACTAAGAACTTCTACAACGTATATGCAAAGCACGCTGGTTTTGCTGTCAGGGAAGGCCCCAAGTTTAAGACCAGAGCCTACCTTTATTGCACGTGCCATGGAGTTTATGAATCGAAGGTGTCTGAAGCAAATAGACAGCGTAACAAGATGACAACCAGAACTAACTGCGGGGCTAAAATGAGGCTGAAGAAGGAAAAGGATGGAACATTTGTCATAAAAGAGATAGTCTGGGAACACAACCACAGGCTACAGCTCACCGCAGAAATGCTTGTCTTCTTGCACTCCCACAAAAACTTTGAAAAAACAATCTTGGAGTACGTCAAGTACGTGCAGTTCAAAGGCATTGAACACGCGCAAATCATGAGCATTCTGGGCGGTGATGACCCTGGTAGCTACTTCCTCGAAATGAATGCCAAAGACCTGATTAACCTGTAAGTACAAACTTGTTCTCCTCCCATAAACCGCCTACATCTTTTTTCCTCTGTCAATACAAACATATCAAGCAACGCATGACCTGACGCCAGTTCAACATGCATTTTTCAATGAACTTTTTATATGCAGGAAAGCAAAGAATTCAAGGATTGATGATGTGGATGATGTCCTAAAGACTGTCAACTTCTTTAGGGAGATGAAAGCTATAAACAGGGAATTCTTCTGTGATATGCAACTCGATGAGTCCGACAGAGTTAAGAACATATTCTGGGCGAACGCAAGCTGCCGAGGAGCATATCAGGACTTCGGGGACTGCGTAACGTTTGACACAACATACAAGACCAACAAGTACCATATGCCACTTGGGGTGTTTGTCGGAACTAACAACCACTTACAAACTACATTCTTTGGTTTTGCCCTGATAAGAGATGAGGATGCAGATTCATTCAAGTGGTTGTTCAGGACATTTTTAAGGTGCATGAGAAGGAAGGCTCCTACATGCATTCTCACAGGTACACCCGCTAAAACCACCCCCAACCACCACCCCCCTACCAAAAAAGAAAAGGAAAATAACACAGTAAAAATGTTGTGTCAGTTGTATTGGTATATATGCACAACCATCTGCTGACCACTCCGAGTCTATTTTCTCATTACCAGACCAGTGCCAGGCAATGGCTTTGGCGATCACAGATGTTTTCAAGAACACAATACATAAGCTATGCCGCTGGCACATTATGAAGAAGTATAGGGAACACCTCGCGTACCTGTATTTCCTGCACGAGGACCTTAAGGATGAATTCACATCAATTCTCAACTGGCCCCTCATGCCAACTGAGTTTGAGGATGCCTGGAAAAGACTCATGGATAAGTACAACCTCCACGATGATGCCACAATGGTGGGCATGTGGAACGAGCATGAGAAATGGATATCAGCCTACTTCAAAGAAATTTTCTGTGCCAAAATGACATCCACACAGCAAAGTGAGAGCATGAACTATGTGCTCAAGAAGAACTACGTAAATGAGAGACATAACCTACACCGGTTTGTCAGCCAGGTAAACTCCTGCGTCAAAACCAGGAGGCACACAGAGAACCAGGAGACAATGGGTAACCGGGTATAGCTTTATCACTTGTCGTAAGACAAAAAATTACATGCTTACTAAAGTAAAAACTTTATTAGAAGTTTTTCCTGCGAGAAAACTAACAATTTGGTCATCATTCTTGCATCTGCAGAAGGAACAAAACACGCTGACCTTCTATGGGTTTGACACCCAGATGGCAAAGCTGTACACGCGAGCTGTGTACAGCGAGATCAGAGATAGGCTAAAACTGAGCACTCTCTTCACGGCGACAGAGACGGAAGAGCCCACAAAGTACCTAGTGCGCTACAACCACCCGCAAAAACTGTCTGTGTGGGCTCAGCACGCGTTCCAGGTGGTTGCAGACCCTGTGGGAGAAACATATGAGTGCGAGTGCAGGCTATGGGACCACACAGGTGAGGACTACAAAAAAGATGTTACATACTGTACTACTTTTTTTGCAAAGTTTTTGTTTGAATGAAATGACAAAAAACGTGCACCTCTTCCAAAAACAAATACAGGTCTTTTCTGCGTGCATGTCCTGTGCATGATGTAGACAATTAAGGCTGAAAGCGTTCCAGAGAAATACATACTCAGGAGATACACCAAACGCCCAAACATCCAGCCAACATTTGACAGAAATGACTTGAGGACAGTAGCGTCAAACAAGGCATCCCAATACTGCATTGAAAGCTCACTACTGACGCTGAACATGAGGGTGCACAGAAAAAGCTTGAGAAGCCAAGAGCAAATGGCAAGGACGCGGGTCGTCATGGACAAACTTGAACAAGAACTCGACGCCATGCATTCTGCTAAAAATGGAGGTGTCGCGGACAATGAAGCCATTGAGCAGGATATTGCTACAATGTTGTCCGAGATGAACCATATGGGAGCTATTGACCCGTTTGAGAACGAGGAAGAGGAGCATCAGCAACCGGAGCTTGCCCGTGTGCACACTCAAGAGCACCGACAAACTCACATGCGAGATCATGAGCTTGATGGTGCTATAGGCGAACGACATGACAATAGCACATCCTACCAGCAGCAGCAGGAAAGGGTGATTAAACCCCCAATATTCTCAAACACAAAGGGGAGGAAGAGCAAGACGCAAGCAGCAGCCAAAAAGCCACCACGCCCCATCAAGCGCGTGGAATTTGGCCCGGACAGCAAACCCCTCGGGGTAAGGGCATGCGGATTCTGCAACGTCGTGAGCAACCATAACTACCGCACATGCCCACTCCGCACAGATGCCACTGTCAACAAGAACAAGCAGATTGGAGCCACCCAGCTTTCTACCAATGGAGACAACACACGTAACAGCTACACTCGCCGCAAGTGTGGCGGAACTGACGGACATAATGCCCGCACGTGCAAAGTGGGCAAGGAGGTCAGTGGAGCTGAACATAAACAGGGCAAGGTACAGAGTTCCAAGCAATCAAATGAAGACGATGAAGAAGAAGAGTTTGATGAGAATGACGGCCAATCAGACGAAGGCAATGAAGATGACAGTGTCGGGGGCGAGGGAACTGAAACTGACGATGAAGCTGCCAAGGCTCAACCTGGAAAGAGCGCCGGCAAGGCACAACATTCGGGGAAAGTTAGGAGAAGCTCAAGACTGAACAATACATAGTGGTTATCCTGCTGCGTCAACTAAAAAATAACCTTGTAGTCTCAGTTGAATCAGCACACAATGAGGAAGCATTTCACAAAACACTGTCGTTTACCAAAACTTATTTAGCTTTATCGTCAATTTCTCGATCATAACTAAAGTTATTTTTAGTTTCTGATTTGTGCCCACTGGAGCAGTGACATTATTATGTAAACCATTTGATAATCATTTTGAATGCAGTCATAAAATACGTTTGAAAAAACTTATCTGGATATATCCGACGCAAAAGGCTACTGTGAACCAGTAACTCAGGAAAAAAATATGTCAAGGAAAATTTTAAACTCTTGTAGCTTATCAGTACTGATAACTCTCAGTCGTCAGTACAAGGGAGAGTACACATCAGTTCTGATATAATTTCTGATTTGTGCCCGCTGAAGCAGTGCCATTATTATTTAAACCATTTGATAATCCTTTTGAATGCAGTCAAAAATAAAATTGAAAAAACTTATCTTGATATATCTGACGCAAAACGCTACTGTCAACCAGTAACTCAGCAAAAAAAATGTCAAGGAAAAATTTAAACTCTTGTATTACATCAGTACTGATAACTCTCAGTCGGCAGTACAAAAGGCATAGTAATAACAAACACACTGGTGAACGACTGAAAAAAAATCGTTTTGAAAAAACAAAGCTATGCCTGCTCCTACCAGTCCCAATTCAGAAAGACCATCAGTATATAAAAATAATTACCTCAAGCAAAATGCGAATATAATACATCCTGTACTGGTGAAAATCTAATTTATCTGTAAAAAATACTCACAGGTTATCTTGATATAAACAATCCTTTAAAAAATACAAAAATTGTTTTAAAAAACATTAGCACCACACATAGTATCGCTGGTATTTGGTACGTTCAATTACACTTCAATCACCAGTCCGAGTACGACAGTAGAGGAGTTCAGACCTCCACCAACACCGACGCTGACACGTGCAAGTGGGATAAGCAGCTGATAAGTACAACTTGACTATATGAATCGGTGCCACAGTAAAATGCCATCATCACCACCGCAAAGACGTGCAAGTGGGGTTTTGCAGGTCATAAGTACAGCTTGACAAGACTAGTCAGTTCAACAGTAAAAACCATTTAACTTGGATGGTTAGTTCTTCCACGCCACCACCCACGCCACCCACTGGGCGGTTGCCACGACGAAGTGCAAATGGCGACCCCCACGACCACTACACACACGCCCCCGACGAACCGCCTCCCACACACCACCGTCGGCGCACTGAAAAAATACCCCATTGTCTTCCATCTCTCCCTCGTTCCCACAAACCACCATTGCCGCTTCCATTTCCACTACACACAAACCTCTAGCGTCTCTCTCCAAAGCCCACAGTCGCCGGAGGAAGGCCATGGCGGAGGAACCGTCCGCCAAGCGTCATCATGCCGAGACATCGGACAAGAGGAGCAACCTCGTCGACATTAACGTCCCCGGCGAGAAGCGCGACTACACCAGAACGCTCAAAGGGGTTGAGCTCTACGGCAAGGAGACGCTGGAGATCGTCTGCACCAGCAAACCAGACAAGACCGACGAGGTGATCTCTAGGATCTGGAGGAAGCTTGGCGGCAGGATTCATAGGATCATCGGCGTTGGTGTGCACTACACCAACGAAGATGAACCTCCCCAGATGGCGGCAGTCCTGAAGTTGTGCGTCGACGAACTCTGCTTGGTGTACCACATCGCAGCGGCCACAAAATGGTGAGCAATCCTACTCATTTGCCCTGCATATGGTTTATCTATTTTATTAATATTGTATCCTGAAAATTTAATCACACTTGTTTCCTAACTAGATGTACTAGTGTGGTCTGTGAAAAGTGGATGCACTACTGCATTTTCTCAAGTAGATATACTATAAATGTATTTTCGAACCTGATACACTGGATTACTATTTGGAAAATCTTGTGGAAGATTAAATTCTAAAGTTGATAGACTAGTGTAGTTTCTGGAGTTGATACAATAGAGTAGTCTATGTACTCGATGTATTAAAAAAGATATTTCTGAACTTGATGTAGTGAAGTATTTTCTGAATTTGATTTAATGTTATTTTCGTAAGAAAATAAACTAAGGACTTGGTGAAGCATTGGTTCAGTGTTATCCTATTTCAACAAAAGTAGACTAAACTAGTACCAATGCGGAACATACAACATTGACTGAAACTATGTATAATCCAAGAAGAAGAATAACATGATGTACTTAATTTAATTTCAGAACTTTCTTTACTAGTTTTTGAAGTACATTCATCCATTGTTTATCCTACATAAACAACTACTTCATGGATTCATCACTTGTAAAACAAAACAAAAATGGACAATTCAAACATCAAAGTAATGCTAATATTCAAAATGTCTCTGCCCTTGCAGGCCCAAGCGCCTGACCGACATGCTACATCACGACAAGTTGTTCACATTTGCCAGTTTCAGCATTGAAAGCAACAAAGAGAAGCTGAAGTTGTCCGGTATGGAGATCAACCCCAACAAGTTCATCGACATTCAGCGCAAGTGGAGAGTTCCATACACCGGAAAAGAGTACGACTCCTTGACTGATGTTGCAGCCAGCATCATCCACCCATTCTACAAAGGCATGAAGAACAAGATCAACACGCAGGAAGACTACAAACTGTGGGGGACAAGCGAGCTGCCAGACAACCTCATCGAGTATGCAGGAGTAGATGCGTACGCCGCGTATAAGTCATGGTTCATGATCGACTACATCACAGATGGTTCGGAATTTGCGAAAGAGCGGGAGGCTAACAACTTCTACGACCACCCCTATTGCCCGTTTACGGGATGAAGATACATCAGAGCCTGCCTTCGTTTTACTTCCGCTTGTGCTTGCCTTTTATCTTGTCGTTTCAAATTAGTAGTTTGCTCTTGTTGGGTTGAACCAGTATGATTATGTCGTGCTTGTCATGTTTGAACAAGTTTAGTTATGTCATCAAGTACAATGTTTTGCTTATCTCATTATATAAGTTTGCTGGTAGCTTCGTATGTTGTTAATCCATCATTTCAAAATTGAAAAAGTAGCTTCTGAATGGAACGTTGTCGTTGCTCTAAAGTACTAGTTACGATGCAACTAATCACACAATGTTGTTCCACGTCAGTACAACTCAGTACACTTGATCGGACATTACATACTTACTACAATAAAAAGTACAAAGAAGCATCAGTCCGTAAGCGCTACTATGAATGCACTATCAGTACAACTCAGTCTACACGCAAGTACCATAGTTCTGAAAATGACACCAGAAGACACTTGAGAATAATCACAAAAACAAACACAAAAAAGAAGGCCAAAAACTCAAATGAAAAAGATTACACTCACACAAAACTGACAAGAACTAGAACAAAAAGTATGAGTCCAAGTTACTGGAGGAGTCAAGTACTAAATTCAAACAAAACAAAAAAATTGACCGCCCAAGGTCAGGAGCAGGCCCTGACAATGCTAGATACTTAAACTCGAGCCCGTGGGCGAATCCCTAGTAATCCGCACAACGCAGGACCCGTCGACCAGGGCCCACGGGTCAAGAGAGAGAGAGCGAGCGCCGTGTATAAGCACTCAGGTAAGTGTTTAGAGGAGTTCGACTGGTGAGCGTCGGCTGCGCTTATAAACAGGTTCGGAGCCCCCTCGACTAGCGAGGTGGGACTAAACCCAGAGCGCACGCGCACGACGCACTGCACAGGCGCGCGGACGAGCTATCTAGGCCGGAAAACGGCCCAATAGCCTCTACATCATCAACAAAACACCCCACCAAATAAGCCCAGCTATACAAACCAGAGGGCGGGACAAAGAAATATAAACCACAAGAAAAATGTTTGTCAATTAACTGTCGTGGTTCTAAGCCTGACAGTAGAGTGGGGGGTAGGTATGGAGAGGCAAGGTCCTAGCTATGGAGAGGTTGTAAACACAAGGGATGTACGAGTTCAGGCCCTTCTCGGAGGAAGTAAAAGCCCTACGTCTCGGAGCCCAGAGGCGGTCGAGTGGATTATCTGTATATGAGTTACAAGGTGCCGAACCCCTCTACCTGTGGAGGGGGTGGCTTATATAGAGTGCGCTAGGACCCCAGCCAGCCCACGTAGGAGAGGGTTTAAGGTGAGTTAAGTCCGGGGCGTTACTGGTAACGCCCCACATAAAGTGACTTTACTATAATAAAGTCTACTTAATTACAGGCCGTTGCAGTGCAGAGTGCCTCTTGACCTTCTGGTGGTCGAGTGAGTCTTCGTGGTCGAGTCCTTCAAGTCAGTCGAGTGTATCCCTCGTTGGTCGACTGGAAGGCGACCTCTTCTAAGGGTGTCCTTGGGCAAGGTACTTAGATCAGGTCCGTGACCCTACCCTAGGTACATGACCCCATCATTAGCCCCCGAATGGATTGAGGCTTCGAGTGAGGAAGGAGTTGATGTTGTTTCCGATTAACCTTTGCACACTGGTCGTGCGTTGTTCTGGACCAAAGAATCTCTTTGTCGATAGTGAGCAACTTGTCTTCAGTCGACTCGATCCATTCTCTTCTTTCGTCGAGTGATCTTTTGGGCTTCGACGATCTCCGAGCGACGGATCGCGGGAAACCCCGCGTCTGACAGACCGATCTGCCATTCGCGGATTCCACGGGATGCAAAATTTGGGGACGCGCGCAAAGCGGAGCGGACCGCGGCGTTCGGATGGGACGGGACATAGACGCCTCGATCTCCGTGCCGCTTTCTTCGCCACGTATCCCGTCTGTATAACTGTTCCTGGATATGATTAGATCGACCGGGCCCACCTGTCATCCACTCGGAAGGGACCTTATAAATGCGCCCGGCGAGGATTTTTGTACTGTGCTTCAGCATTCTCTCTCTCTCTGCTCCCTTCGTCCCCGTCCAGCGCGCTCGCTCTCGCCCCCGCACAACTTCCCCTCGCGCGTCTCGCCGGCAACCATGGCCAAGGAGAAGACGGCGGCGCTGGAACGCGCGAAGAAGGCGTCGGCGTCGGAGAAGGCGAAGGGGAGATCTACCAGCCGCGGCGGGTCTTCGTCCAGACCCCGCCTGCTGAAGGGCTGGGTCCAAGGAGACTGGATCCAGTCGACCATCACAGAGAAAGATCTCCTCGACATGGCCAACGAGGGCTTGATCCCCCATGGAGCTGCGAGGCTTCCGGGGAAGGAGTGGCAGCCCCAGCCAGAAGAGGGTGAGTGCGTGCTCTTGGCCACCCATGTTGATCATGGATTTTCTTTGCCGCCGAGTATTTTCTTCCGTGGCTTCTTGAACTTATTTGGAGCGCAGCTCCACCACTTTACCCCAAATTCTATCGCCTATCTTGCCGCGTTCGTGTCCATGTGTGAGGGTTTCCTGGGCTGTCGACCGCACTGGGGCTTGTTCAAGCATATATTCACGTGTCGCTCTCAGACCGTGAAGAAGGCGAGCCCAGGTGACGAAAGAACCCGAGTCGTCCAAATGTGTGGGGGTCTGGGGATCCAGGTGAGGAATAAGAGCACCTTCCCGCCCATGACCTTTCCCGAGTCAGTCAGAGGCTGGCAGTTGATCTGGTTCTACTGCCAGGACCAGTCGACGCCGGGGCAGTCGAGTGGACTCCCTCAGTTTACCATGGACCGAGTGAACAGGCCCTCCTCTTTGAAGTTGATTCCGGAGGAGAAAGCTGACGTGAAGATGTTGATGGAGCGCGTGGTGCAGTTGGTTCGGGAGGGAGTGACGGGCATGGATCTCCTGGAGGTCTTCCTTAGGCGTCGTATCTAGCCCCTTCAGTTCCGGAGGCACTGCATGTGGTTGTACTGTGGGACTGAAGACGAGACTCGAGTCCATCCAGAAGCAGTCGACGATGTCACTCTGGAAAGATGGATGGCCACCGTTACCGGAAACAAGGATAACCCACGCGGAGCCAGAAGGATTCCTCCACTCGACCACAACAGCGATCCAAACAAGGTATGTCTGCTCTGCTCTCCACTGTGTTCTTGTCACATTCGTTTCTGTTTATCCTGCCGACTGGTCGATTGATCCTTGTCTTGATATCTACCAGGCCCTCACCGAGCTGTACTCGATGCCCAATGGGGCACAAGCTCCGACTGAGGAGGGTGAGGCGAGTGGGGGCGAGAGCCAGGAGGAGGAGGAATGGGACTCGGACGTTGCTGAGGATGATGATGACGATGATGATGATGACGGTGATGAAGATGACGTTGAAGACGAGGAAGAAGAGGAGGAGGAGGTCGTACCACCGCGCTCAGAAAGGCGGTCGAAGCTTGTCCACGACCCTTCGACTGAACGTGGCAAGGGGGTTGCGACCGTTGCTCAGTCGACCAAGCGCCCTCGGACCACCTCTCCGGTGCCGACTGAAAAGGCGCCGAAGCAGCCCAGGGCGGCCCCGTCGAAGCCGATCAAGCTCCTGCCGAAGATGAAGGTGTCCATCCCCACCATATCAGGGTAATCGTGCTGCTTAAGTCTTCTTATTTTGTGTGAACTTTGTCTCTGGTTGACGCTGAAGTTAGTCGACTGATTCTTTGGAGTTGCAGTGCTGCTACTTCTGAGACCTCAGCCCGGGCTGATGACCATGAGATGGAGGACGCAACAACTTCAAAACCAGGTACTATATTCTTAACGCCATTTTTAGTCGACTGACTCGCGATCTCTGATCCTGATTCTTCTCCGTAGCTCCACCCAATGCTATTATCAATCTCCCTGATGATGATGAGGATGAGGAACCGCTGAAGCGCAGAAGGAGTAGGAAAGCGTCCGCCAGCAAGGTGCCCCAGGATGTGACGGCGCCTGAGATTCTGATTGCGGAGGAAGAGAACACCACTCGACACACGGTGTCCTTCGCAGATCCACTGACGAGTGCTCAGCAGCCCTCCCTCTTCACGACGCACCACGTCCCAGAGGACCAAGCTGGCGCGGCGAAGGAGGCGATACGCCAGGCAGGAATCATGATGGAGCAGTTGAAGACCATCCGGGATGCGAGCCAGGCAGCTTATGACGCCAGTTCTGCCCTCCAAAGCAATGTTCAGGTCAGTCGACCACCGTTTGTTCTGTTAGGATATGCTACCAAAAACTTTTCCTTTCCAGAATTTATAGTAGTCACCCAGTGGGTGTGTCGATTAAACTCCGTGTTAGCGGGGGCACGCTGAGTGCACCCGCTGGGTGTAGTCCCCAAGGCTAAGGTCGACTGCTGGCAGTCGGCCTTAGGCTTTATAATTTCAGTCTTTCTGTCATTGGACCAAGTCGACTGGATTTCGCAAACCGGTCGACTGGTCGACTCTGTCTTTAATAGGATTAGTGGGGGCACGCTGAGTGCACCCACTGGGTGTAGTCTCCAAGGCTAGGGTCGACTGCTGGCAGTCGGCCTTAGGCTTTATGATGTCAATCTTTCTGTCAGTCGACTATGTCGACTGGATTTCACAAACCGGTGGGGGCACGCTGAGTGCACCCACTGGGTGTAGTCCCCGAGACTGTGGTCGACTGCTTGCAATTGATTACAGTCTTAAAGAATACATCTCTTTTTTTTTGAGGTCGACTGTCGACTCTATCTTCAACAGGATTAGTGGGGGCACGCTGAGTGCACCCACTGGGTGTAGTCCCCGAGACTACGGTCGAATGCTTGTATTCGGCTGTAATCTTAGAAACGTGTGATTTTTCCTTTTTCACTCGGAAGTGAATTATATTTGACATTTAGTCGATTGGTTCTTCGCAGAACTCCTGTGATCTTGTGGCTCGCTACTCTGAGCTGGAAAACAAGCACACTCAACTCGAGCTGAGCTTGAAGCTGGTTCAGGAGAAGCTGACGAAGGCAAAGGAGGAGACCGAAGGTATGTTTGGTGAGACCCTGACGACTGCTTTTCCCCTTGCTTGTTTCAAAATCTGATCTTGCTGTAACTTGCAGGTAAGGTAAGGGAGGCCCAACAGAAGAAAGACCTCGAACTAGCTGAGAAGATCAAGCTTGCTGACGAGAAGTTAGCTTCAGTCACCAAGCTTGAACAAGA
>NC_041392.1:254949209-254970278 GCF_002162155.2 Triticum dicoccoides | reverse complement strand
TGCAGCTAAGCCCCCGAGTGAGAGGTTTGCTCTTCACTCGGTAGGATTTTTTACAAACTTAGGCGAGTGCTTGGACTGCAGCTAAGCCTCCGAGTGAGAGGTTTGCTCTTCACTCGGTAGGATTTTTTATAACTTAGGCGAGCACAGGGCTGCAGCTAAGCCCCCGAGTGAGAGGTTTGCTCTTCACTCGGTAGGATTTTTTACAAACTTAGGCGAGCACAGGGCTGCAGCTAAGCCTCTGAGTGGAAGTCTGGCTTACCACTCGGTAGGATTTCGATAACTTAGGCGAAACGGATTCGCAGCTAAGCCTCCGAGTGGGAGTCTGGCTCACCACTCGGTAGGATTTTTACAAACTTAGGCGAAACGGATTCGCGGCTAAGTCACCCACTGAGGGGGAATTTTATTGGACAAAAATATAAAGTGACAAAAATTATGGAGGAACTTATGACACTATTATTTTGAGGTCCATGAACTACAGAAGTACTTTATTGCAACTCATCCGAGTGATAAAACTTAAGTGTAAAATGGGCGGAGTAGTTCCGCGTTCCAAGCTCGGGGCTCGTCGATATTATGCTCGACGTTGTAAAGACGGTACGCCCCGTTGTGGAGGACCTTGGTGACGATGAAGGGACCTACCCAAGAAGGAGCAAGCTTGTGTGGTTTGTGCTGATCCACTCGGAGAACCAAATCTCCTTCCTGGAAGGCTCGACCTCTCACATTTCTGGCGTGGAAACGACGCAAATCTTGTTGGTAGATGGTCGACCGGATCAGAGCCATCTCCCTTTCTTCCTCTAAAAGGTCGACTGCGTCCTGCCGCGCTTGTTCAGCTTCTGCTTCATTGTAGATTTCAACTCGAGGAGCATTGTGGAGAAGATCACTCGGCAAGACTGCTTCAGCTCCGTAGACCAAGAAGAATGGAGTTCTTCCGGTCGACCGATTAGGTGTGGTCCGCAGCCCCCAAAGCACTGAGGGAAGTTCGTCGACCCAAGCTCCAGCTGCATGCTTGAGATCACGCATCAGTCGGGGTTTCAATCCCTTGAGAATCAGGCCATTAGCTCGCTCTGCTTGTCCATTCGACTGCGGATGGGCGACTGAAGCGTAGTCGACCCGTGTGCCTTGAGAGTTACAGAAATCCCTGAATTCCTCCGAGTCAAAGTTCGACCCATTATCTGTAATGATGCTGTGCGGGACTCCATATCTGAATATTAGTTCCCTGATGAAGCTAACAGCAGTACCGGCGTCAAGGTTCTTGATTGGTTTAGCCTCAATCCACTTGGTGAACTTGTCGACTGCCACCAGTACATGCGTGAAGCCACTTCGCCCTGTTCTCAAAGGACCGACCATGTCCAACCCCCATACCGCGAAAGGCCAGACGAGTGGGATGGTCTTCAGAGCTGATGCAGGCTTGTGCGACATATTCGAGTAGAACTGACATCCCTCGCACTTATCCACTATCTCCTTTGCCATCTCATTCACCTTTGGCCAGTAAAATCCGGCTCGGTATGCTTTGGCCATGATGGTCCGAGAGGACGCGTGATGACCACAGGTCCCCGAGTGAATCTCATTAAGGATGATTCGACCTTCTTCCGGCGTTATGCACTTCTGACCGACTCCAGTCGCGCTTTCTCTGTATAACTGTCCTTTGATTACGGTAAAGACCTTAGATCGGCGGACGATCTGTCGAGCCTCTTCCTCATCCTCCGGGAGCTCTTTTCTCAGGATATACGCGATATATGGAACTGTCCAGTCGGGAATGACCACCAAGACCTCCATGATCAAGTCGACCACTGCTGGGACTTCAACCTCAGTCGGATCTGTGGTACTCTTGGGTTGTGGAGCTTCTTCGGTGAAAGGATCTTCTTTGACTGACGGAGTGTGTATATGCTCCAAGAACACACCACTCGGAATGGCTTCTCTCTTGGATCCTATCTTTGCTAGATCATCAGCTGCTTGATTTTTCAGTCGGGGTATATGATGGAGCTCCAACCCCTCGAACTTCTTTTCCAGCTTCCTCACTGCACTGCAGTATCCAGTCATGGCTGGGCTTCTCACGTCCCACTCCTTCATCACTTGGTTGACCACTAAATCTGAATCGCCATAGACCATCAGGCGACGGACGCCGAGTGAAATGGCCATGCGCAATCCGTATAAGAGGGCCTCATACTCTGCCTCATTGTTGGAGGAATCAAAGTGAATCTGGAGCACATATCTGAGCTTATCTCCTCTGGGGGAAACCAGGACAACCCCAGCACCGGAACCATTTAACATCTTAGAGCCATCAAAAAACATGGTCCAATGCTCCGAGTGAACTTCAGTCGGCTGCTGCTGTTCAATCCACTCGGCGAGGAAATCAGCTATTGCCTGGGACTTAATGGCTTTCTTTGCCTCAAACTTGATATCAAGGGGAAGAAGTTCAATCGCCCATTTAGCCACTCGACCAGTTGCATCTCTGTTGTGCAAAATCTCTGATAGTGGAGCGTCGCTGACGACTGTGATGGAATGATCAGAGAAGTAATGAGCAACCTTGTTTGTGGTCATGTATATTCCATACACAAGCTTCTGATAATGAGGATATCTCTGCTTGGATGGAGTCAAGACTTCAGACAAATAATACACTGGGCGCTGAACTTTGAGAGCTTTTCTTTCTTCTTCCCGCTCGACCGTAAGCACAGTACTGACGACTTGTCCTGTGGCTGCGATATAGAGCAACAGAGGCTCTTTGCTGATTGGAGCAGCAAGCACCGGCTGGGTGGAGAGCAGAGCTTTTAGCTCGGCAAACGCTGCATCAGCTTCTGGAGTCCACTCGAACTTGTCTGCCTTCTTCATCAGTCGGTAAAGAGGCAATGCCTTTTCACCGAGTCGTGAGATGAATCGACTTAATGCGGCCAAGCATCCAGTAAGCTTCTGGACATCGTGCACTCGTGCAGGGCGTTTCATTCGGAGAATAGTGCCGATCTTCTCTGGATTAGCGTCGATTCCCCGTTCGGAAACGAGAAAACCGAGTAACTTGCCACCAGGAACTCCAAATGTGCACTTTGATGGATTGAGCTTGATATCATACCTTCTGAGGTTGGCAAATGTTTCGGCGAGATCAGTGAGCAGGTCGGAACCTTTTCGTGACTTGACAATGATATCATCCATATATGCTTCCACATTCCGACTGATTTGAGTGAGTAGACACTTCTGAATCATTCACATAAATGTGGCTCCGGCATTCTTGAGGCCGAACGGCATGGTGATATAGCAGAAGCACCCGAATGGAGTGATGAAAGCTGTTTTTACCTCGTCGGGTCCGTACAGACGGATCTGGTGGTACCCGGAATAGGCATCTAGAAAAGATAACCTCTCGCATCCCGCGGTCGAGTCAACAATTTGATCTATGCGAGGGAGAGGAAAATGATCTTTCGGGCAGGCCCGATTGATGTGCTTGAAATCAATGCACATTCGGAGCGACTTATCCTTCTTAGGAACCATGACGACATTAGCGAGCCACTCGGAGTGGTATATCTCTTGGATAAATCCTGCCGCCAACAGTCGAGCCACTTCCTCACCAATGGCTTTTCTCTTCTGGACGGCGGACCGCCGAAGATGCTCTTTGACTGGTTTTGCAGATGAGTCAACTCTTAGGCGATGCTCAGCCAGTCCCCTGGGAACACCTGGCATGTCAGCGGGCTTCCATGCAAAAATGTCCCAGTTCTCACGGAGGAACTGGATGAGCGCTTCTTCCTATTTTGGGTCGAGTGTTGTGGAGATGCGGGTCGGAGCTGCATCGGGGTCGGTCGGGTGAATGTGAACAGGCTTCGTCTCACCGGACGACTGAAATGCTAACTCTGTGGCGGGTTTCTTGGATCACAGCAAATCACTCGGATCTGCATTTTGCTTGTATTCTTCGAATTCGACCGCTGTCACCTGGGAATCGGCAATCTTTGAGCCCTTCTGAAAGCACTCTTCTGCCTTTTTCCGATCACCGGTGACAGTGATCACTCCTTTGGGGCCGGGCATCTTCAATTTGAGGTACACGTAACATGGTCGAGCCATGAACCGTATGTAAGCTGGTCTCCCCAAAATGGCATGATATGCACTCTGAAAATCCACGACCTCAAACATCAACTTTTCTTTGCGAAAATGTTTCGAATCACCAAACACCACGTCCAGAGCTATTTGGCCGAGTGACTCGGCTTTCTTCCCTGGTATAACTCCATGAAATCTCATGTTACTGGTGCTCAGTCGGGACATCGGAATGCCCATTCCTTTCAATGTGTCGGCATACAACAAATTCAGCCCGCTTCCACCGTCCATCAGCACTTTTGTCAGTCGAGTGCCTTCGACAACTGGATCGACCACCAAAGCTTGCCTCCCAGGGGTGGCAATATGAGTCGGGTGATCAGATTGGTCGAATGTGATGGGTATTTGGGACCATTTCAGATAATTTGCTTTTGCTGGGGCAACCATGTTCACTTCTCGATTGATGACTTTCAATCGACTCTTGCTTTCCACATCTGCAAAGATCATCAGAGTGGAATTGATATGCGGATATCCTCCCTCACTGTCCTCCTTGTCTTCGGCCTTGTCCGACTCCTTCTCCTTGTCCTTAGACTGTTTTCCCTGAAACTGCTGGATCAGGAGTCGACATTGGCGAGTGTTGTGCTTCGGGTAGATGATATTCCCCTCTTCGTCTTTCTTCGTGTGGATGTGACACGGCATATCCATCACGTCGTTCCCTTCTTTATCCTTCACCTTCTTAGGGTTCCAGGATCCTTTTGGTTTCCCTTTAAACTTTCCTTGAGTCACGGCCAGAGCCTCTCCAGGAGCTGCCGGTTCAGCCTTCCGCTTCTGTTTCTGACTGGTGTTTCCCTTTTCCGACTGGCTCGGCTTGTGCTTGCCGCTTCGGAGTCGGTCTTCTTCTTCGCCGTTGGCATACTTGGTAGCAATCTCCATCATCCGACTCAAGGTCATGTCACCGGTTCGACCAAATTTCAAACTTAATTCTCTGTTCTTGACACCATCCTTGAAGGCGCAGACTGCCTGATGATCAGACACATTCTCCACAGTATGGTGCAAAGTGATCCATCTCTGAATATACTCTCTGAGAGTTTCATTGGTCTTCTGCACGCAGACTTGCAACTCTGTCAGTCCAGCTGGTCGCTTGCAAGTTCCTTCAAACGTTCTAATGAACACTCGGGACAGATCTTCCCAAGTGTAAATGCTGCTAGGAGGTAATTGAGTCAACCATGCCCTGGCAGAACCTTCCAGCATGAGGGGCAAATGCTTCATGGCGACCTCGTCGTTCCCACCACCAATCTGAACTGCCACTCGGTAGTCCTCAAGCCAAGTTTCAGGCTTAGACTCACCAGTGAACTTGCTGACTCCTGTTGCCAACCTGAAATTGGGAGGGATAACTGCGGCTCTAATAGCTCTGCTGAAACATTCAGGACCAGAAACATGCACTCGACTGCTTGTGGGCGCATCTCTGTCGAGTCCACCTCGATGGGCTCTGTTCCGGTCGACCAAACCTTGCACGATAATGGATCGCGCATCGAAGCCTGGTTCTCTGGGGTCGACTGGAATCCTTCGCCCTGTACTGAACTGACGCCTGTCATCTTGCTGCCGAGGAGCGTAAGACCCACCCCTCGGAGGGGAATTGGGCACTCGACGCCTATCATCTCGGTCGAGTCGATCACCATATTGGTCTCGCCGATTCTCGCGCCCTTCGCACCGCGGAGGCGATCTGGGGCTGTGAGCCGACTGAACCGTATTCGCAGCGACGGATCGACTGTGAATTCTGTTGCGCGACTGCGACACGGCTGAATTCTGATCTCCTGCTGCCCGGAGCAGATCCCTGATCTGCATCAAGCCTCTGCCAGCTTCCGACTGAGAAGGCTGGATAGACTCTGCTATACGGGTCGCAGCTGCTAAATTCTGGATTGGGGTTCGATATACCTGAGTCGGCGGGAAGAGTTGACGTCGATTGATGTCGGGAACTCGTTGCCGCGCACGCTCGTTGAGTGCTCGCTGAAGATTCTCCAGTCGAGTGTGTTCGGCCAAGTTGGCCAAACGTGCCTCCTCCAAGGCGCGAGCCTCAGGGGTTTCTCCTGCGATGGGAGTACGCAGGGCATCCATGTTCCTGCGGCGAAGTTCCTCTCTTTGCAGAGAGTCGAGTGGCTCGGGCTGGTACTCTTCATGGTCTCGTGCGGGGTCGCCTCCGTCGCCTGCTCCACCATCACGGGCGAAGCCAGGGGGACTGCAGGGCCCGTCGACCATCAGGATTTCCGCCGCAGGATCACTGCTATCGCACTCGGATGCAGTCTCCACGAAGCCAGTCGACAGATCGAACATGCCGTACAGAGATTCGTCGGGCTCAATTGCCGCAACATGAGAGGTGGCCGTCTGGCGAGCCACCGCGTGCCTCATCCACCGCTGAAGCCTCGACCGGCCCGAGCGCTTGCGCTGGCGGGAGACCGGGAGGGTGAACGATGGAGGAGTCGACCGATACGGGGTCGACGGTTGCCGCAGCAGAACGCCGCGGACACATGCGCGAAAATGCGTCGCACCACGGACGGGGAGCGCATCAACGTCGAGTGGAGCCTCCTGGAGCCAGGCGGAGTCGTCGGCAATGAAGGTGAGAGCACCGAGACGGATCTCTCGACCCTTGACCAAAACTCCAGCAGCCACCATCATGAAAGTACTCGGAAGAATCGCAACTTCTCCACAAAATTGCTAAAACACCTGCCCCACGGTGGGCGCCAACTGTCGTGGTTCTAAGCCTGACAGTAGAGTGGGGGTAGGTATGGAGAGGCAAGGTCCTAGCTATGGAGAGGTTGTAAACACAAGGGATGTACGAGTTCAGGCCCTTCTCGGAGGAAGTAAAAGCCCTACGTCTCGGAGCCCAGAGGCGGTCGAGTGGATTATCTGTATATGAGTTACAAGGTGCCGAACCCCTCTACCTGTGGAGGGGGGTGGCTTATATAGAGTGCGCCAGGACCCCAGCCAGCCCACGTAGGAGAGGGTTTAAGGTGAGTTAAGTCCAGGGCGTTACTGGTAACGCCCCACATAAAGTGACTTTACTATAATAAAGTCTACTTAATTACAGGCCGTTGCAGTGCAGAGTGCCTCTTGACCTTCTGGTGGTCGAGTGAGTCTTCGTGGTCGAGTCCTTCAAGTCAGTCGAGTGTGTCCCTCGTTGGTCGACTGGAAGGCGACCTCTTCTAAGGGTGTCCTTGGGCAAGGTACTTAGATCAGGTCCGTGACCCTACCCTAGGTACATGACCCCATCATTAACCTCTACAAGAAAAAAGGAAAAAATATGATACAAAAACAATGAACCTCTAAAAAGAACAAAACTTAATAGCCTTTCTGTTAAATGTACATAATTTAAAAAACAGAATTAAATATTACTTTCAAGTTCAACTACTAAAACTAAAAAAGTTCAAAACATATAATGTTTGTCAATTATGCTAAAATTCTTATTTATATAAAAACTGACAAGTTCAACTACTAAAACTAAAAAAGTTCAAAACATATAATGTTTGTCACTTATGCTAAATTTCTTATTTATATAAAAACTGACAAGTTCAACTACTAAAATTCAAAAAGTTCAAATAGAATTTATTTGTCAATTCTGCTAAATTTATTATTTATATATAATTTGTCCACACCACAACGAACGATCTGCTCGTAAAATAATCTCAAACCCCCACCCCCAACCTAAGTTATAAAAAAATCAGTTCAAATATACATACAACATCAGTACTAAAACAGCAGGATCAGCCAGGCCACTCGCACCACTGTGACATCAAATTTCAAACCCATGCACTGTTTGAAATTACAATTCAGTTCACACAGTACTAAAACATAAGTGCAGTAAAAATGAGAATACAAAAACTATAAAGGCCTAACTTAGGTTTGTACAGATGAAAATAAAATAAGTACAAGTTTTGAGCAACAACTCCCAGGGCACTGAAAAAATGTTTTGACATACACTAGTGTATAAAGGCTTCAATAGAAAAACAATAATTAAACATCCACACGGAAAAACATCACAGATCCATACGTCACCTAAACAGTGCAAAATGCCATCATCACAACCATAGAGACGTGCAAGTGGGATTTAGCAGATCGTAAGTACAGCTTGACAAGACTAATTAGTGCACCAGTAAAAAACATTTGTCTTGGACGGTTAGTTCTTCCAGGCCACAACCCGCGCCACCCACTGGGCGGTTGCCACGATGAAGTGCAAATGGCGACCGCCACAACCACTACACATACGCCCTCGACGAACCGCCTCCTACACACCACCGTCGGCGCACTGCAAAAAAACCCCATTGTCTTCCATCTCTCCCTCGTTCCCACATAGCACCATTGCCGCTTCCATTTCCACTGCACACAAACCTCCAGCGGCTCTCTCCAAAGCCCACAGTCGCCAGAGGAAGGCCATGGTGGAGGAACCGTCCGCCAAGCGTCATCATGCCGAGACGTCGGACAAGAGGAGCAACCTCGTCGACATTAACGTCCCCAGCGAGAAGCGCGAGTACACCAGAACGCTCAAAGGGGTTGAGCTCCACGGCAAGGAGACGCTGGAGATAGTCTGGACCAGCGAACCAGACAAGGCCGACGAGATGATGAGCAGGCTCAGGATGAAGGGCGGCGGCTTGTATCCGAGCTTCATCGGAGTTGATGTGGAGTACACCGACGAGGAAAAACCTCCACAGATGGCGGCAGTCCTGCAGTTGTGCGTCAAGGAACTCTGCTTGGTGTACCACATCGCAGCAGCCACAAAATGGTAACCCATACTACTGTTCATTCATCTATTGTACCAGTACTAGTCACTAAAAACTTAATTAAAAATTGTTTCCTAACTAGATGAACTACTATAGTCTATGAAGTGGATACACGATTACATGTTTATCAAGTTAAATGCATTTCTGAAACTGTGAAGTGGATTGTTTCACCAGATTAGCATCTGAAAAAAAGTTTATAGCATTCTGAACTTTATGCACCAAATTAATTTCTGAACTTGATGAACTAGCATAGATTCTGATCTTGATGCACTAGTATAGTTTATAGAATTGATGTATTAAAAGATCTTTGGTGAAGTGGTATAGGTCCATATCTTGATGCACATGTTTCTCAAATTAATTTTTGAACTTGATATAGAATTAATGCACAAAGATGTATCAAGCACTGGTATAGGTCTTTTATTCAACAAAAAAGAAAACTAAACTTGAATCGAGCAGCGCATCTATCATTGACTCTGGTAAAATGATTCTCTAATTTGGTGAAGCATTTGGTCAAGCAAAGAAGATAGCAAAAAAGAAAAAATAACACGGTGTAGTTGAATTTAATTTCAGGACTTTGTGTACTAGTTTCTGAACTACATTCATGCATGACTCATAATATATAAGCATCTACCTCATGGATTATCACTTGTAAAACAAAAAATAGCAGAAGAATTAAATCCTCAAAAAAGAAGACTAATCTATAAATGTGTGTCTCCCCCTTGCAGGCCCAAGTGCCTCAAAGACTTCCCGCGGGAGGAGAAATTGTACACATTTGTTGGTTTCAGCATTGGAGGTGACAAGCGAATGCTGCAGGAGTCTGGTTTGGAAATCAACCCCAACAACTTCATCGACATGCAGCGCAAGTAGAAAGATCCAAAGACCAGAAAATACTACGACTCCTTGGCCGATGTTGCAGGCGGCATCATCCACCCATTCTATGAAGGCATGAAGAAGAAGATGAACAGGGCAGACCACAAACTGTGGGGGAACAGCCCGCTGCCAGACAACCTCATCACGTATGCAGGAATAGATGCGTACGCAACGTACAAGTCATGGAAGACAATCGACAACATCGTGACAGGTTGGGATATTTCAAAAGAGCAGGAGGCTGACCCCTACTACCACTGCAACTTCGCGGATGAAGATGCATGAAAGTCTGCATTTGTTATGTTGAACCAGCTACCTTATGCTGTGTGTGTCCTTAGTATTGTTGTTTCAGATTTGTAGTTTGCTTTCGTTATGTTGAACCAGCTACCTTATGCTATGTGTGTTAGGGTTTGAACAAGTTTGCCTATGTCTATCAAGTACATCGTTGCTTATGTCGTCCAACAAGTTTGCTAGCTTCCTATTTTGTTCATCCATCATTTGAAGTTGACGTAGGTTGAAGTTGAAACTTGATGGCTGCCACGCAGCACTAGTCATGGAGAAAAAAAATAACACATGAATATTTTCGCAAAAACAAAAAAAATGGCAGACTAACTAAGGACAAAAGCAAATAGTAGCCTTCGACACTCAGTACAGCTTAGACATGAATGGTAGTACTATCACGCTAAAAAAATCAGTTTTTAGTTTCAAACGAACACTAAAAGACTAAGTTTCAGCCGAGGACAACATTCAGTACTAAAAAGCATCATGGTAAAAAGTAGTTAGAAACTAAGTACTGCATCAGGAAAAGCAAAGAAACACCAATATGTATTTCCTAGTCACTAGCATCCTAGGACTGAAAAGTTCTGGTACAGTTGAACACACGGTACGTTCATTGTACAAATATATAAAAAGGAACGAGAAGCTTCAGTTCGCATTCCTTAAAACAGTGACATACTGAGAATTAACAGTGGCAATACAACTAAAATCTCAGTACAACTTAGTCTCTACAGCAAGTGCTAGGATTATACCAAACATTGCCTGGAGAAGAACCACAGCCTGGAAAAAAAGAAGGCCAAAAACTAAATCAAAAAAATATAAGTTCGACAAAAGAGAAAAATCACAAGAAACACAACAAGAAGACATACTAGCATCAAACAACACAAACAATAAATAATTAATCAAAAGTACTAGCACAATTGGAATCTCAGTACAACTAAGTTTATTTGGTAAGTGCTATGATGATACCAATTAATGCATTGAGAAAGAAATAGTTTTGAACTTAATAGGAATATCTCTTAAACGTAGCTAATTTAAACCAGTACTTTAACTCTTACTATGAAGTTCAACTACTAAAGTTCAAGAAGTTCAAAAAGAAATTTGGCACTAAAATTTTGAAAGCTTTACACTGAATGAGACTTCAAATCAGTACTAACAGAACTATATCATAAGTACAAGAAAACGAGAGTACAGAAACTATAAAGGTCCAAGTTAGGATGGAATCACATAAAAATAAAATAAATCTCACTTTCTGAGCAACAACTCGAAAATACACTTGGAAAAAAATTGTTTTCAGTTCAACTACTATATAAGTCTTTAGTACAAAAAAAAACTTAACCAAAACGAATTCCCGATGAAACATTGTGCCACACTTAAAACACAACACAAAATATACTAGTTATTACATAGTACTCGACAAGATATCAAACACTACAAAATAGAGCCTACAATGTTTTCAAGAGATATATCACACAACTATCCAATTCACTATGCAAATGATGACCATTTATCCTATGCATCAGGAGCCAAAGCCTGAACCTCCTTGGGAAGCTCCGTCACCATAAGATGGTTATTACGGTTGAACACAACTCTATACAGATCCTCAGCGTTCCAATCAACAATGCGTGGCTGCAAAACAATAAAACAAATTATCAAAAATCATGACACATAAAAAAGGATGCACAATAAGCCAAAAACAGAAGGTGAAAAGCTCAACAAGAAACCCACGTCATTATCTCGAATGTTCTCAAGGATCTTTTCACCATCATAGCATCCCGCATACTTCAGAGTATAATGGCCACATTCATTCGGCCCTTGAAGTGGAACCTTGACAAACATTGGTTTCTTTGCAAACAGCTCCCAATTGGGCTGCTTGCTCGCATTGTACTGAGCATCACCATACACAACCTTCATTACTTTGACCAATCTAGAAATCTGTAAAAAAACAAAACAACCCACACAGTTTTAGGTCTCAGAAACAAAGATGCAGAAATATTAATCCAGTACAGATAATAAATGTCACTCACAATCTTCTCGCAGTCTTTGTGATAGGTGTTCTTCGAAGGACGGTGGTTCTTCGGATAAGGCAAAGAGTCAAGGATGTCAACGCTACTTCGGTACCGATTCATGACATATAAGGAATAGTGGCTCACTTTCCTATCCTTTGATAAAACCATAGGCTTGCATAGAGGCATCATGATCTAAAAACAAATGACCAAAAAAGAGATGTTAAATATTCAAAGTAAAAACCAGCATCACAACAAACAAATAAAAACCAAAAATCAGCTAGTAGATCTCACAAGGTCGGCACTGAGCAAGTCTTCATTAGCTTTAACATAGCTCTTGAAATCTCTCGCTGCACTCTCCACATTAAACACTTTATTTTCATCCTCGTAAAACGAACAGTCAAGCACAACCTGCAAAAAAGCCAAAATAGAAAATAGACAACGGAAAAAGAATCAACAAGCAAAGTATTATTAAAAATCGTAAAAACAATAGGCAGTCTTGTTCAACATAAAGAAACCGATCTGATTGATTACCGTGATGAAATATGGACTCAGCAATATCCTTTTCCCAGATGCGAAATCAGCATTTCTATCGGGATCTTGCTTCTAATCATCAACGAGGAAGTCAATTACATCACCCTCCATCATTTGCCCAGGTGAAAAAACTTCCCAGATGCGATTCCCAGTGAAGTTAGTTACGTTTCCATCAGGCTGAGGTATCATTGAGAATGTATTCCTGCAGCACACACAAGAACAAAAAGAAGGAGAAGCAAGATAAGGCATTCATAGCAGTTCGAGTTGTATAAAAAGGAACAGTTCAGGCCATATTTATCTAGCAGTTACAAACAACAGAAGAAAAGGAAGAGGAAAAAATAATGAGAGATACTCACTCGCCATACTTCTTACGCCAATCATTACTAAGCAACAGATTATACAACCCGTGAGCCTTGTCCAGGTGAGGGAATTTATAAGGGTGAAGCTGCTGCACAGGGGAGCAAAACTTTATAGGAGCTCTAGGCGCACGCTTCGTGCTTACAACATTGCCAGAATCCAAAGCGGGATCTTTCCTAGCACCACCAGCTCTACGAGCCACTATTCCAGCAAGGGGAGATAAACCTTTGGCAGCAGCGCTCCTCGTGACTCTTCCAACGCCAGCAATCTTGTCAAACACATCATCATCACTGTCTATCAATTCCACAATGGGATTCTTGGGTGTAGTAGGGCTATCTACACAAGCAGCCGTAAAACCTCTCAGAGCTCCCAACCACCCCTTCATAACACCAGATCTTCTCTTGTGGGGAGAACGCCCCTGGCTAAGATCAATAGCTACGCGCTCGAGCTCCAAGAACTGGCTACCAAAGAACCTGTAGTTAGGCTCACCAAGATCCAGCCACTCACCTGAAAGAGAAGTACAAGCTGCAAAAAAATTACAAAAGTCCATGCACACGTACAGGGTTCGATGCCAAACAAACCCCGGAAGTCAACATCAAACACATCGCTAGTTGCGCAGGTATACATCAAAGTCTTCCTAATGTCCAAAATGTCTTCATGGCTGTAATCGGCCATTTCAATTACACAATCCTCCTGGCAATAATAGGTCTTGCAGTTTTGTAGCATAAAGAATCCACAATCATGCCTGTAAACAAAGGAAAAATAAAAAAAATGGTACAACACAAAATCCAAAAAATACAGGAACAACATCCTCCAGCAACAAAAACAACCAGCAAAAATCATTAAAAACGGATACTCACGTGTTTTCCTGCTGAGGCACCCGCACAAACTCGCAAGAGAAACCATCAATATGCGCCGGTGAGAACGGTTTGGCCCTGTCTACACTGGACTCCCTCCAAAGCTTCTTTATATTATCTGTCATATTCCTTAAGAATCTAACTGCATCACCCCAGGTTTCATCACGGAGTGAATCAAGACACTCGAAACAACGGAACTTCAAATTCAGAACAACCAAGCACCAATGCCCAGATACTTCACTAGGCTTCATGGTAGCCACAAATGACGGCGGATCAAATGTAGGGAAAAGAAGCTGGAAAAAAATCGCAGAGGAAAAATGAATTTACCAAGCAATAAAATAAAAGAGGGAAATTGAAATTCATAAGTACAAACAAAAAATCAAATAATCATAAAGAAATTATATCCACCGCCCAAAATTGAGGAACAATCATATCAGTTCAATTCCCTTGCAACAATAAGTACAGTTTTAATAAAAGAAGCACATATCAAGTTCATTCCCCACACCTCCCAAAACTGCAAAGAAAACATGACAGTTATAGTTAACGAGTACAAAAAGTCCAAGTTCACCTACTTGGTCAAAACCATCAGCACCTGATCTTGTGAACCAATTTAGCACATTGGAATCAATATTTCCATCACGGATCTTGGTCTGTTGTACAAAAAGAACAACAATAGTTAGAAAATTGGCAAAACAAGTTATCATCCTATTTACAAAAAAAGAAAAATATTGACCGTCACCCATGTGGGAACTATCAACTTGTCAGTGTCTCGGTACTTCTGACGTAGAGAATATAAAACAACATCAGCACTGTCTGAGTTGAGCATGCCAGTGGGGACAAACACTTTAGCAATAGAACCAACACTGGCATCACATTCTTTATTTTGAAACATCGGCTTGTGACTAGAAAAACACAAAAGATTACATGAATTAAAACTACTGCAACAACAACAATAATCAAACTAGAGAAAGAAAAAGAGACAAAAAATGGTACGGGCAAAATCCCAAACTAACCATTTCGTACGGTTCGTGCGCAACCTCGTAACAGCGAAGAAAAACGTATCAAACTTAACAACATTACCACTTTCTGCTTGCAGAAAATGATGAAAAATAATAAGTTTAACAACTACAAGAGAACATGTCCAAAATGCCAAAATTGAGAAGTACACCCCATTTACAAGTCCTTACCTGGACTATCAGGGTTTGACGACGACGATAGTTCCTGTGATGAGATCATTATGCCTCCAGCTTCAGGGTTTGACGATGGGACATCTTGAGAGGACACCAATATTGATGCGCTTTCAGGGTCTGTAGAAAGAAAATCCTGGGACGACAAGAGCGCCTCCTGCGTCAAGGGGCCAGAAGAAATTGACAGAAGCAAATCATCATCCTCGGATGGCACCTCCTCCACGCTAGAAGCATATTGCAATGCATCACCGTAATCAAGACCTCCAGGCGGGAAATTCTCCGGCCGCAAATCTTCACAACCAGAAACATTTTCATTCCCAGCAATACCAACACCAGGCGATTTGGCATCAAGTATGCTGGCAGCACCAGCATCCTCATCAGCAACTTTGGTACCAACATTGCACCCACTACTCAATGGAACATCATGAGAATCATCTCCACCACTAAGGACAACCTCACGCTCAACAATAGTAATCTGATGAAAATAAAAATTCAGAAAAAAGTAAATAATATGAACAAAACTAACAATAAAAAATAAGCTACCAATAGGTGCACAAAAAAATAAACCTTGGAAGCATTCACAGCAACATCATCGAACTTGTTGCTGCTAACATTCAAAGCGACATCACCAACAGGCAAACAAGGCTCATCGCCAACAATAGGACCCTGATTCAAATGTAATGAGACAAAAAAACAATGCTATTATGAGCAACAATAAACGGTGTGGGATAGAAAAATGAACAAGCAAGACACATCGGTGCGAATGAAATTTTAAGAAAATATTAATAAACACAATGAAAATAAAAATAACCTTGCACTTATCAGTGGATAGATCATTAACTCCACCGTCAACAGTAGCCTCAACATTATGACTGGTCTCCTGCATGAAAAGAAAAATTAATAAATAGATGTAGATCAGGAAGTTCAACTACAATATTGACAACAGAACAACATAGTAAAAACATACAAACAATGAGGACTGACTCACATCAACAACAGGGTGCTGCGAGCCAACATCGTTCGCACGCTGATCAGAAACATTAGCCTCAGTACCATCATCAGCCCTGCTGTCGGTGCCAGCAGCCTCATCGTGATCAATCTGCATGAAAGAAAATTATTAATAAATAGATGAACATGAGGAAGTTCAACTACAACACTGACATCAGGACAACAACATAAAAATTGCAAAACACCAAGGACTGACTCACATCAACATCAGGACGCTCAAAGCCAACATCATTCGTTTCGTGGTCAAAAACATTAGCCTCAGTACCATCACCAACCCTGCTGTCGGTAGCAGCAGCCTCATCCTGCTCAAACTGCTTGATAACAACATTTGCACTTTCTTCATATGGCTTGCAGCGAGAGTTTTGCATAGTTCTGAAACGCTTCATGTTGTTCAACAGGCGAACCGAGCTCTGAACTAGATTAGCGGCACCGTCGCGCATATCACCGATTAAAATTCTCTCCATCTCAATGTAGTCAACAGATTCCTCAGCGTTAAATTGATGACCTTCAGGAAGGATACCATTGATACAGCTCAAACGCTCAACTGTCATTGGGACCTTTTGCAACTCAGAACACACATTACTTAAGATATGCTCAGCGCGCTCCAATGCTGAAACAGCAACATCAATACCAAAACCCTGCCTCTGTGAAGCACTAGCATTACTAGGGCCAGGGGGCATAACCAGCACCCTCAACACCACGGCCATCCCTCAACTCATCGGGTAGAGATGAAAACTTCGGAACCTGAGATGATGGCATCTCCAGGACTGGCCGTTTATACACTCGGAAAAAAACAACCTCCTCTTGAGTTTTCCACTACAAACAAAAGGGAAAAATAGTTAATCAATCAACGCAACACATAGGGAAAAATAAATCATGATATTAACAGATTTAAAATCAACACCACTAATAAAACTTTAACTGTCGTTGCCAATTTGTTAGTATTTACAACAGTACTAAAAATCCATACCTAAACCATACAAAATATAAACAAACAACTCTACAGTACACTTGTCCACTACAGCAAAAAATAGCTATACCTAAAAATAAAAAAAGGTCTGCAAGAGATAAAACAAACAAAACTCACCGGAAGCTTCCCAAACACCCAAGTCTTTGGATCTGCATTGCCTTTTTTTATCAAATCTGCATCAACCAGATCAGAAAGCTTGGCAGGATCCATGTAACATGTGCAGGGGACTCGCATGTCAGGCTCCGCAGTTTTGCCATGGATAAGGCAGTCAAGGTACATTAGTACATGCCCTATGGCACAGCCTGTGATTGCCTTCCCCATGGTATGACCACTTTGGTACTTGGCAACAGCCCTTCTAAGCTCATCAACCATCATCTGGCAATAATCCATATTAGCCATGTCCTCAAAGACGAGACCGTCAAACATGGCTGCCTCTCTGGAAACACGCGGGGCAGATCCAGGCAACACAACCTTCATAAACACAATAATGAAGAACACTTTCAGAGCAAGGTCATCTTTGCTAGGATCCTTGACGAGCACCTTGAGCTTATTCCTCAAATCCTTTGTCTTGATATCTTTGTCCCTGCTAATGTCAAGCTCCGATCTTAACTTCATCAGAGCGTCATCATATCCGTCCTCTGACGGCCTTGGCGCAGAACGACCACCACAAGGGAAACCAAATAATTGTTGTATACCATTGCTAGTGATGCGAAGCTTCTTATTAGCCTCACCCATGTCAAGAGTCATTGTATCACAATCTATCCTCAGGTACAAAACTCCCATCAGAGGGCGGGAAATGTTAGACTTCACCCTCCACCTGAAGATAGAACCAAAAGCAGATGCATGAACCCTAGCCACATGCCGACTCTCGAGCAATTTAGCACAATCTTCAACCTCTCTCAACGAACATCGCACAGTTAAGTTCAATTTCCGTTGGTCACCTTCATCCAAGGCAACTTTTCCGGCATTGCCTCCCACCGGCTTGACCGAACTCATGACGCTAACAGGCTGTAAATGAAAACAAAAAAGCCACACCTTAAAAAAATGAATATAGAAAACAACAAAAGCATATGAATGCAAGTAAAAAGAAAAAGAAAAGATTGCACAAGTTCAACTATTAAAACATCAGTACCACCCCTCAATTGATGCAAACAATGATCAGCCTAACCTGGCCGCAATACCGGCCGAAACACAATTAAATCATTGCAAGTACAACTAGTAAGTCACATGCAGTACAAAACACAAACCACTGCAAACAATGAATATAGAAAACAAAACAAGCATACGAATGTAAGTAAAAAAAAGATTGCACAAGTTCAACTATTAAAACAACATCAGTACCACCCTCAATTAATCAATACAATGACAAGCCTCACCTGGCCAGCATACCACCCCAAACACAAATTAAATCATTACAATTACAATTAGTAAGTCACATGCACAACAAAACACATACCACTGCAAACAATGAATATAGGAAACAAAACAAGCATATGAAGGCAAGTAAAACAAAGAAAAGTTTGCACAAGTTCAACTATTAAAACAACATAAGTACCACAATCAAAATAGATGCAAAACAATGACCAGCCTCACCTGGCCAACATACCAGCCCGAACACAATTAAATCATTGCAAGTACAACTAGCAAGACACATGCAGTACAAAACACATACCACTGCAAATTCATCTTCTGAATCAACTTCAATATCATCTTCTTCAGATGCAGAATCTTCAGCTTCAACACGAGCACGCTTCTTCACACCTTTGTTCACTTTTGCAGGATGAACTTTACGCTTCTTATTTTCTTTCAACAAAGTCCGCTCTTGAAGATGAGACGAAGAAGGCTTCTTATTTGTCAAACCTCGTGGACTCCGATGAACAGAGGAGCCACCAAGTTTGCTTGGACCAATTTTCACAGCAAAACTATCCGCATCAGCTTTGCTATTACCAGGTTGGGAAAGAGCTTTCACACGTGGAATACGCCTCTGTGTGCCATCAGGATTTCGATCTGACATCTTCCTCTTCAATATAGCTTTCTTCTCCTTAACTCCATCACGATCAAACACTTGCGTTAAACGAGTTTGCATCAAGTTTGTCTTCACAGGCATGTCACTTCCATGAGATCCGACATGAACAGTTGAAAAACCCGTGTCACCACCTTCATCGCCTACACATTTAGGAGCTTGAGCAACATCAACATCACTTTCTGGCACACAGGCAGCCTTTTGACGCTGTTCCAATTCCTTTCTCGTTTGGAATTCATACTTCTTCTTTCTTATCCTTTCATCCTCGAGCTGTAACTGCATAGGAACATCCTCAACTTGCGTAACAGGCTCAGTGCCATCAACACTTTGAGACTGAGTAACAGACAACTGCAAGCTGCCATCACCATCATCAATGTTAAGTGAATACATTCCATCATTAATATCTTTAACAACATTAGCAATGTCCTCTGGAACACCATGGCTGTCATTAACTGCATAAACCAATAACATAACCACGCACATAAAAATTTAAAACACAATTAACATTGCAGACACAAAAGATAAATAAAGCGCATTGCATCAGACACAAAACAAAACGGAACAACTGATGTAACTAAGCGTATATATGTATTAAAGGCTGATAAAAATAGAGCAAATATAAGGGAAACACCAGCAACATTCGCAAGTTCTTATAGAGGATTTGGTGTCTCAAAAATAACATTCACAAGATCATCAAAGCATTCTGATTTGTCAGAATCAGGAGGCACCGACACTCCAACATCTGCAACAACATCATAATTAGCAAAAAAAGTATAAGAACAATCAATCAGTTCAACTATGTGAAGACTACAAGTTCACCGAATAAAACAAATATGAACCCACCACTTGCAGAACAAACTTCAGAAAACACAACTCTTTCAACACCATACTAGTTCTTCATTGACTACTACAACCTATTCAAATGCCAGGACAGCAGTTCAAAATACACATGGTGATAAGTACTACATCCTGTCTGCACGTTGCATCAACTGCCAAAACCATACACGCCATACAATCTAGGACAAAATTAACACATATCAAAATACATACAACTTATAAACTCGATAAGACAACAACTATACAACATAAAAACCAGATCTATTAAAACATCATCCAAAATACAGGGAAAATCACCTGCATTCAATTTGTCCGGACTGGATGATGTACCCATTGAGATCTACAGTCCTAAAATCGACCGAACCAGATCTGCAAGACACATGAACAAAAATTATGGATTTGAACTATTTCAGAAACGAAGCACGCCATACAAAAGCAAAACTCTTACCAGCAAACACAAAATCCGCCACGCAATCCAGTATCACTGCCGCCAAACGCTCGTTCAACAACAAAGGAACCCTAGCGAGTGCAGCCTGGGACAGCAAAGAGAGCAAGAGATTACAAATAGAGAGAAAATCTGAACATAAGAGGACGCAAGCAAAGTCAATGGCAGAGCAAAAAGAACAAAAAAGAGCACCCGGACCTCCACCCCTGGGGTTGAGCCCTCCGGCCGACGCTCCCGCGGCGAAACAGGAGTAACAACTCCCGCTCCGAGAAGAGAAGAAGAGGGGAACGAAGACGAAATCGATTTGGGGACGGGAGAGGAGCGGAACGGGGAAGATAGGAGGTTAAAAGGTGAGTGGGAGGGTTAAAAGATGACTGGGAGAAAACGGACGCCTAAAGCCCACAATCGTGGTGAAGCCCACTATCTCTAGCCAGTTACAAAAGATAATACCAAAAATCAAATACAAATAAAAAAATCAATATAGATGGTGAAAACAAACGGCTAAAGTACACATAATAACTCACAACAGTACAAAATTTTTTATCAAAAAAGTACAAAAGAAAAAACAATTCATAATGGCGATGTTTTTCCCCTAAAAAATAAAGATAAGATAATGGGGCAAGTCATGTTACGGACTCGCCTCCGGGTGCTACGCCGCGGCACGCCGCGTCGTCGCCTGCTACGGCTCGTTCCTGGCTCGGCCTCGCCGGGATGGGGGAGGGGGTTCCCGACCCCCCTCCCCCCTGGCTCGGCCTCGCGCTAACGCGGCAGTGCGCTCGTTTGACAGGCGCAGTGCGGTTATTCTGTTTCCCCCACCCCACCCCACGCACCCACACCCCTAAGATAGATAATGGGGTAAAGTCCATACAAGGAAGATGTGTCAGTACAACTATGCCCCTCAGTACGGTTCGGTGCGGGGGCAAGT
>NC_041392.1:254897906-254947924 GCF_002162155.2 Triticum dicoccoides | reverse complement strand
AGGCGCAGTGCGGTTATTCTGTTTCCCCCCACCCCACCCCACGCACCCACACCCCTAAGATAGATAATGGGGCAAAGTCCATACAAGGAAGATGTGTCAGTACAACTATGCCCCTCGGTACGGTTCAGTGCGGGGGCAAGTCATGCCACAGTACTATATTCAAACAAACAAACAAAAAGAAAAAGAAAAAATTGACAGCACAAGGACAAAAAAGTACCAGTCCAAGTTACTGGTGTAGTCAAGTACTAGATCCAAAAAACAAAAAAAAATTGACCGCCCAAGGACAGGCGCAGGCCCTGACAATGCTAGATACTTGAACTCGAGCCCATGGGAGAATCCCTAGTAATCCGCATACCCGCAGGGCCTGCCGTCCAGGGCCCACAGGTCAAGAGAGAGAGAGAGAGCGAGCACCGTGTATAAGCGCTCAGGTAAGTGTTCAGAGGAGTTCGACTGGTGAGCGTCGGCTGCGCTTATAAACAAGTCTAGAGCCCCCTCGACTAGCGAGGTGGGACTAAACACATAGATCACGCGCATGCCGTGCTGCACAGCCGCGCGAGAGAAGCTATCCGGGCCGAATACAACGACCTAGGCCGATGGCCCAACAAAGTACTTCGCCCCATTACAAAAATCCAGTAGATCACGCACGACAAAAAATAAAAAAATGAAAATAATTAAAAAAAACTCACAAGAAAAATCAATTAATAAACAAAAATATTATGAAAAAGTTCAAACACATCTTAATGGTAAGAAGTAAAAAACAATATATATAAGACTGTAAATAAAAATTTCAGAAACGAATTTACAAAAAAGTTCAACTACTACAATTCATAAGGTTCAAGTACAAAAATAAAAAGAAAGTACTGTGCAGCGAAGATTAATTTTTTTTATTTTATAAAATACCAAAACTATCATTATTCATCTATAAAAAAGAAAAAAAACATGCTCCAAAATTCATGTAAAAAAGTAAGAAAAAATATTATACAACAAACAAATTTGATTGGTAATTGACACCCTAAAATAGAGCAGTACTATCATTAACAGAATGTAAGTTCAACAAACTCAATAACAAAAAAGGGTTCTAAAATATCATCAGCGTATAGCACCGTCTCCGAGTTATGAACATGAAAAATATACCAGCCAAAACAAAGGATGCCCATCAGTTCAACTATAGAAAATGTTCCAGTACTAATATAAAAGAATGTATAAGTAAAACACTTATAATTGAGCAGAATAATAGGAAAAACATTACATAACTAGTTCCATACCATTCTGATAAAACCATACAATTCAACCATCTCACATGCAAATGTTTTAAAAGAAAAAATAACGCAACATAATCAACCATACACAAATCTCAAAGCCGGCGTCATTTGCGACATTTAAACCTACAGCACATAAATTCTGAACGTCAAAGAGTCGTCTTCTCTCAAGAACATAACCATAACCACATCACCATCCTCAAATCCAGACTCAGCCGCAAACTCCTTCCACCCAGTACTTAGGTTGATGCAACCATCAAGGTCGATGTGGTAGGCAACATCCATCAACTGATACCCATTCTTGTTTGAAGTCTCCATCTTCAGAACACCGGAACTAGGAGCAACAATCCTGATCCTAGGTGACATTTTCTGCAAATGGACATGGGAGTACAAAACAAAATGAACACCTGACATAACTGAATTTTTACACAGATATAGGAACGATTTGCATAACAAACTAAAATGGAAAAAATTTGAACCAAAACAATAACACAAAACTAACTAGACATGTGAACTGACTAAACTGAAAAATATACATATCAATACACCTACAGTAAAAACATCTATTCATAAACAGATCAGGGATTACACAAAAAATGGTTTAAATACTGTTAAGTAATGAACAAATACACACAGAAATCCCTACTGTTAAAATCCAACAAAACCAAATTAAAAAAATATAGAAAAGCTATTCATAAGACAAAACTTGAGATCCAGTCCATGGGTTTCGAACAGAAACCAACAAGAAAGTAGAAAACAAAACGAATAGAAACACATACCCATGATTCCTTCAAGTCACCATCCGTCAGGCGACAAACATAGGGTGTACGAAACCCATGGTTGCCGTACAGCAAACAAGAAAGTTGCCCACGCCGCTGAGTCTGAGTGAGCTCCAAACCAGACTCGTACACACAGCCGTCAGCTATGCGCGCCATCTTTACCAGGCATCTGCATGAACAATCCTCCATCGAACACATAGGAACAGAGAAAAAGGCAACGAAGAGAAGAGAGAGGAACCTAGATCTGATTCTGGAAGAATGAATAAAAGGGAGGGGGAAGACTTAGCCACACACCACACATAGATGGATAATGTTTATAGTCAGGGACACTCGCAGATTATAAAAATAATAAATAGGCAGATGGGCAGCCAGCTGGTAGGAAATAGTTATTACACAAGCCATCCAACATTTGACCCCAAATCAGTTCAACTTCAGAAAACTAAGCAGTTCAAAGGTGCACATGTCAAACATATGCAAACAAAACAACACATTCAGAGACAAAAAGAAAGTTGAATTCATTTAGTCATTCGAACATCTGCTCCCTCACAACAAAAATCTTAAAAACATAATATTCACTACTTCAGTCATAACAATCAAAGAAACGACGCCATTTTACCCTGGTGGATAGATGTGGAGCCGTGGCTGCTCTCGCCCTAGCCCAACTAATGATCTGAATATGGTTCCTTCCCCTGCCCTCTGGGAAAGGAAGCTCCAATTCATTGGAGTTGCAAGTATCCATCACCTCATGCGCAAGTTGTCTGTTGAACTCTGCCTCCAGTTCCTCCTCGGCAGCACGTCGCGCCATCTGCCTGCGCCTGCGCCTCCTCCTCCTCTGCTCCGCTACTACAGCCCTAACATCTATGGCGTCCCCCTCCTCCTCTGTAACCTCTCCCAGCTCAGGATCCATCTCCCTTTTCTTTGGTTGCAGCTCATAGAATGAAACTGACAGAGGGCTCGGGCTTTATAATCAAAGTGCAGAGCCATCGGTGCGGCTCCCATGTCAACACACAGTAACAAAACTTTGACACGGCAGCAGTCCAACTACACATATGGGCATCAATTCAAAACAACACTGAAAAACACGCAACTTAATTACACAGTTTGACCAGATTACCCGAAATCACAGCTTACAGTCAGCCACCATACACAACCTCCACCAACAACAAAACAACATGGGAATCCGGGGTAGAAACAACTCAAAAAAGCAAATTTGACAACGCAAATCTTTTCATACAGTCCTTATATCTCTCCTTGCAACACCAATTCGAAAGTAAAACAACAGAAAAAGAAGAACAGATTTCCATGGCGGGCGTGGAAAACGACCAAGAACACAAAAACTTGTAATCATAAATTACAGATGAAAAAAATCTCAAAAAACTATAACATACCGATAATTCTCACATCAAAAACGACAAACACGACGTAAATTGAGGCTCACGAACACCATAGTGAACACTGACGCCCAAAATCACGTCCGCTGCCAAAATGCCCACGCCGTCACCTTCGGTGACTACAGATCGCAAAACTCATCCAGCTGAGCGCGCGGACGTGCGGAACCCCTTACATGTCTCCTCTAGCAACGAATGGCCCGCAGCATCGCGCCGGGGAACGACCGGAAGCTCCACGTTGCATCCCCTGTTTCCGTCCGTCGTGCACGCAGGAAGATCAGTTCTTGTTGAAAAACACGTCAGTCCAAACTGTGAACCACGTCAGTTCAAAAAGGGTAACAGAACAATATTCTGTTATGCGTAACAGAATAGCCCAGATGTATATATGTATATATATAACAAGAATGCAATAATTGTCGTAATGTCATGCATTGTTTATTCAAAAAATTGTGTTAAAGCAGAGTGATACAGATAGTGTGATAAGCAAAGAGTAGGACTATGTCCCTTCCAAGGGAAAGTTGAGGAATGATATTAAATCGAATATTTCGCTCGTTACTGTAATCCACCTGGGAATTCCGTGGTATGACGTAGCTGTCTGCCTCCTTGGTTGCTGCATCATGTGTTTGGCAATAGTGCTGCCGGACAGTGTTTCCAGAGATTAATGTCCTGAAAAAAGAAAAATAACCAAACGGGAAGCCCCTAGTGCGGTTTAAGCCGCGTCTTGGGGCGTGCCGCAGTTTTGCGCCCCTCCCCAGCTGTGCCCATGGTATTTTTAATGCATAATTATGTACGCGTGGCACGAGTTTCGCCGTTGGGCTGGGATTGGGGTGGCCGCCGTATTGCTACGCGAGCTGAGATCGTGCCAGGCGGTCTATTTGTCAATTGCTCTGAGTGCGCTTGAAGGTGTCCGGGCTTTGAAGCACCGAACTGGTTGATTGCCTTGAGAGGCTGCTTTGCGCTTCTGCTGAGAGGGCCGCGGTGTGCTCCTCTGTTCGGAGAGAGCGCTCTGTGTTTCCATTGACTGTAATAACTCCGCGAGGTCCTGGCATCTTGAGCTTGAGGTATGCATAGTGCGGTACCGCATTGAATCTAGCAAATGCGATTCGCACGAGCAGCGCGTGATAACCACTGCGGAATAGGACTATATCAAAGATTAACTCTTTTCTTCGGAAGTTATCCGGGGATCCGAAGACCACTTCCAGTGTAATTGAGCCTGTGCAATGGGCCTCTACACCTGGAATGACGCCTTTAAAGGTCGTTTTTGTGGGTTTGATCCTTGAGGGGTCTATACCCATTTTGCGCACTGTGTCCTGATAAAGCAGGTTCAGGCTGCTGCCGCCATCCATAAGGACTCGAGTGAGGTGAAATCCGTTAATGATTGGGTCTAGGACAAGTGCGGAGAATCCGCCATGACGGATACTAGTGGGGTGGTCCCTACGATCGAAGGTGATCGGACAGGAGGACCAAGGGTTGAACTTTGGGGCGACTGGCTCCAACGCATATACGTCCCTGAGCGCACGCTTCCGCTCCCTCTTGGGGATGTGGGTTGCTTATATCATGTTCACCGTCCGCACTTGCGGGGGAAACCTCTTCTGTCCTCAGGTGTGCGGCTGCCGGGGTTCCTCCTTGTCATTGCTATGCGGCCCCTTGTCCTTGTTTTCGACAATTAACTTGCCGGCCTGCTTGAACACCCAACAATCCCTGTTGGTGTGATTGGCTGGCTTGCATGGGGTGCCGTGTATTTGACACGAGCAATCGAGTATACGGTCCAATCTAGACGGACCCGGCGTACTTTGTTTGAATGGCTTTTTCCGCTGACCGGGTTTAGAGCCTTTGAATCCGGCATTGACTGCCGTATCCTCGGTATTTTCGCTGTTAATGCGGCGCTTATGTTTGTTGCGACGTGACCTACTATTGCCGTCCTTGGTATCAGAGGTACCATGGTTCTTTGATATGTTATTACTGCGAGCCAGCCAACTGTCTTCTCCCACACAAAAGCGGGTCATAAGCGTCGTGAGAGCTGCCATAGATTTCGGCTTTTGCTGAACAAGGTGCCGGGCTAGCCACTCGTCTAGGATGTTGTGTTTGAAAGCCGCTAAGGCCTCTGCATCCGGACAGTCGACGATTTGATTTTTCTTTGTAAGGAACCAAGTCCAGAATTGCCTGGACGACTCTTCTAGCTGCTGAATTATGTGGCTCAAGTCATCGGCGTCTGGTGGTCGCACATAAGTGCCCTGAAAGTTGTCAAGGAATGCGGCTTCCAGATCTTCCCAACAGCTAATGGAGTCTGCTAGCAAGCTGTTAAGCCAATGCCGCGCTGGTCCTTTGAGCTTTAGTGGGAGGTATTTGATGGCGTGTAAGTCATCACCGCGGGCCATGTGGATGTGGAGGAGGAAATCCTCGATCCATATTGCGGGATCTGTTGTGCTGTCGTATGATTCAATATTTACAGGTTTGAAACCTTCTGGGAATTGATGATCCATTACTTCGTCTGTGAAGCATAAGGGGTGTGCGGCGCCTCTGTATTGGGCTATATGGCGACGCAGCTCGAATGGGTCTTGCCCGCTGTGTTTGGCCCGGCCGGATTTGCTTTTACTGTATCCGGCATGACGTTTATCGTCTCGCAGAGTTGTGCGCCCTCGTGATCCGTAGATCGATCTTGCATGCTTTGCTTTGTCCTCCGATATTTCTCGCAGGTCTGGCGTATCTCCCCATGCCTTTTTGTTTGAATGGCGTTGGGGTGGAGGTTGATTTTTTGGTGGAATGCCTCTTTATCGCGGCCACGAGGTGGCCGATCAGCCGTATCATACGCTTCTTCCTCCAGTCGGGGTAGTAACCTGCACTTTGGGTAATTCTTGGAGGGGCGCTCGAGTTTATATTCCTCGACCGCGAGGACTTCAGTCCATCTGTCAGCTAGCAGATCTTGATCAGCTTGAAGCTGCTGCTGCTTTTTCTTCAGGCTATTTGCCGTAGCCATAAGCCGGCGCTTGAAGCGCTCTTGTTCGACGGGATCCTCTGGTACGGCGAATTCATTGTCGCCGAGGCTTGCCTCGTCTTTGGAGGGGTGCATGTAATTGTCATCCTCCTCCTCTCTGTCTGCCACTCTCTCAGGAGGGCTGGCTCCTCCATCCTCCTGCTCTAAATCTAGCTGGAGGGGATTGTTGTTGTCTTCGACACTATCCAAAGTGTTATTATCTCATGTGCCGGTATCACCACTTTTGCTTTGGCGGGACTTAGAGCGGCGCCGCTGACGTCAGCGCTTGGGTTGCTTCTTGGAGGGGCCATCCTCCGTTATCTCCTCGCCATTGCCTTCTTTGGGTGTATCCACCATGTATATGTCATATGACGAGGTGGCTTTCCAGTGCCCTATAGGCGCCGGTTCATGTTCGTATCCTACATCGTCGTCCATACCGTCGATGTGTTCAGAGTCGAAGTCGAGCATGTTGGTTAAATCATCGAAAGTGGCTACGAAGTGGGTGGTGGGTGGGCGTCGAATTTCTTCGTCATCCGCATCCCAATCCTGTTGGCCATAGTTCGGCCAGGGCTCTCCTGACAAAGAGAGAGACTTTAGTGAATTCAGAATGTCGTCGAAGGGCGAGTGCTGAAAGATATCCGCGGCGGTGAATTCCATGATCGACGCCCAATCAGATTCGATTGGCAGGGGCGCGGACGGTTCGGAGTCCGGAAAAGAGTCCGGCACCTTGGAGTCACGGGCTTCGCAGAGGATTAGGCTGGTGTTCGGCTCGATCGCCGTTGAGACTGCAGCCCCTGAGGCGGTGTCTAGCCACCCGTCCTTGATTGGCGCAGTTGGCTCCGAGCTAAGGGTCAGAGCTGATGCGGGCGCGGCCTCTGGGGTACTATTCGGGGGCAGAGCTAGGTCATACCCATCGTGACAGTGCAGCCCACCCGCCTGTGGCTCGAATTTGTCGAAGATCAAGTCTCTACGGATGTCGGCCGTGTAGTTCAAACTTCCAAATCTGACCTGATGGCCAGGGGCGTAGCTTTCAATCTGCTCCAGATGGCCAAGCGAATTAGCCCGCAGTGCAAAGCTGCCGAACACGAAGATCTGTCCGAGGAGAAAGGTCTCACCCTGGACCGCATCGTTGTTGATGATCGGAGGAGCCATCGGGCCTAAAGGTGACGACATAGAGGAACTCTCAATGAAAGCACCAATGTCGGTGTCAGAACCGGCAGATCTCGGGTAGGGGGTCCCGAACTGTGCGTCTGGGCCAGATGGTAATAGGAGGCAGGGGACACAATGTTTTACCCAGGTTCGGGCCCTCTTGATGGAGGTAAAACCCTACGTCCTGCTTGATTAATATTGATGATATGGGTAGTACAAGAGTAGATCTACCACGAGATCAGAGAGGCTAAACCCTAGAAGCTAGCCTATGGTATGATTGTATGTTGTCCTACGGACTAAAACCCTCTGGTTTATATAGACACCGGAGAGGGTTAGGGTTACACAAGGTCGGTTACAAAGGAGGAGATATCCATATCCGTATTGCCTAGCTTGCCTTCCACGCCAAGTAGAGTCCTATCCAGACACCGGAGAGGGTTAGGGTTACACAAGGTCAGTTACAAAGGAGGAGATATCCATATCCGTATTGCCTAGCTTTCCTTCCACGCCAAGTAGAGTCCTATCCGGACACGAGATGAAGTCTTCAATCTTGTATCTTCATAGTCTAACAGTCCGGCCAAAGGATATAATCCGGCTGTCCGGAGACCCCCTAATCCAGGACTTCCTCACTCACTAATTGGTGTAGGCATCACTGGAACTGATTTCTGTGATGAACCATTTTCCAATTCGGGAGAAGGTACAATTACCTCATCAAGTTCTACTTTCCTCCTCATTTCTTTCGAGAGAAACTCCTTCTCTAGAAAGTATCCATTCTTAGCAATAAATATCTTGCCTTCAGATCTGTGATAGAAGGTGTACCCAACAGTTTCCTTTGGGTATTCTATGAAGACGCACTTCTCCGATTTGGGTTTGAGCTTATTAGGCTGAAACCTTTTCACATAAGCATTGCAACCCCAAACTTTAAGAAACGACAGCTTTGGTTTCTTGCCAAACCATAGTTCATACGATGTCGTCTCAACGGATTTAGATGGTGCCCTATTTAACGTGAATGCAGCTGTCTCTAATGCATAACCCCAAAACGATAGTGGTAAATCGGTTTAGAGACATCATATATCGCACCATATCTAATAAAGTACGATTATGATGTTTGGACACACCATTACGATGTGGTGTTCCAGGTGGCGTCAGTTGTGAAACTATTTCCACATTGTTTTAAATGAACGCCAAACTTGTAACTCAAATATTCACCTCCATGATTAGATAGCATAAACTTTATTTTCTTGTTATGATGATTTTCCACTTCACTCTGAAATTCTTTGAACTTTTCTAATGTTTCAGACTTATGTTTCATTAAGTAGATATACCCATATCTGCTCAAATCATCTGTGAAGGCCAGAAAATAATGATACCTGCCGCAAGCCTCAACTCTCATCGGACCGCATACATCAGTATGTATGATTCCAACAAGTATGTTGCTCGCTCCATTGTTCCGGAGAATGGAGTCTTAGTCATCTTGCCCATGAGGCATGGCTCGCAAGTATCAAGTGATTCAAAAAGTCCATTGGCATGGAGTTTCTTCATGCGCTTTACACCAATATGACCTAAACGACAGTGCCACAAGTATGTTGCAGTATCATTATCAACTTTGCATCTTTTGGCATAAATATTATGAATATGTGTATCACTACGATCGAGATTCAACAAACCATTTATATTAAGTGTATGACCATAGAAGGTTTTATTCATGTAAACAGAACAACAATTATTCTTTGACTTAAATGAATAACCGTATTGCAATAAACATGATCCAATCACATTCATGCTCAACGCAAACACCAAATAATATTTATTTTAGGTTCAATACTAATTACGAAGGTAAAACGAGTGTGCGATGGTGATCTTATCAACCTTGGAATCAGTTCCAACACACATCGTCACCTTGCCCTTAGCTAGTCTCTGTTCATTTTGCAACTCCTATTTCGAGTTACTAATCATAGCAACTGAACCAGTATCAAATACCTAGGGGTTAATATGAACACTAGTAAAGTACACATTAATAATCTGTATATCAAATATACCTTTGTTCACTTTGCCATCCTTCTTATCCGCCACCCGCCAAATATTTGGGGTAGTTCTGCTTCCAGTGACCATTTCCTTTGCAGTAGAAACACTCAGTTTCAGGCTTAGGTCCAGACTTGGGCTTCTTCCCGGGAGCAGCAACTTGCTTGCTATTCTACTTGAAGTTCCCCTTCTTCCCTTCGCCCTTTTTCTTGAAACTAGTGGTCTTGTTAACCATCAACACTTGATGCTCTTTCTTGATTTCTACCTCCGTAGCCTTTAGCATTGCGAAAAGCTCGAGAATTGTCTTGTTCATCCCTTGCATATTATAGTTCATCACGAAGTTCTAGTAACTTGGTGATAGTGACTAGAGAATTCTGCCAATCACTATCTTATCTGGAAGAATAACTCCCACTAGATTCAAGCGATTGTAGTACCCAGACATTCTGAGCACATGCTCACTAGCTGAGCTATTCTCCTCCATCTTGTAGGCAAAGTACTTGTCAGAGGTCTCATACCTCTCTACTCGGGCATGAGTCTGAAATACAAATTTTAGCTCTTGGAACATCTTATATGCTCCGTGGTGTTCAAAATGTTTTTCAAGTCTCCGTTCTGAGCTGTAAAGCATGGCGCACTAAACTATCAAGTAGTCATCATACCGAGCTTGCCAAACATTCATAACGTCTGCATCTGCTCCTGCAATAGGTCTGTCACCTAGCGGTGTATCAAGGAAATAATTCTTTTGTGTAGCAATGAGGATAATCCTCAGATCACTGATCCAGTCCGCATCATTGCTACTATCATCTTTCAACTTATTTTTCTCTAGGTACATGTAACGCCCACGCATACAGGATTGCCAAGAGTCAACCTAAGTACAAGTGCTATCGCCTTGATGACAAGGATACTCTATTCTTCGAGGATCGCATTGTTGTGCCTAAAGGTGACCTTCTTAACATCATTATGAACGAGGCTCACAATTCACTCCTCTCTATCCACCCTGGAAGTATAAAGATGTACCATGACCTCAAGCAGTCGTATTAGTGGACTCGAATGAAGCGCGAGATTGCTCAGTTTGTGAATGAATGTGATGTCTGCAGAAGAGTGAAGGCAGAACACCAATGACCAGCTGGTCTCCTCCAACCTCTTGCCATTCCAGAATGGAAGTTTGACCACATTGAGATGGACTTCGTGACTGGGTTTCCAAAGTCCAAGCATGGCAATGATGCTATCTTCGTTGTCATCGACAAACTCACTAAAGTGGCTCATTTCCTTCCTATCAAAGAATCCATCACAGCAGCTCAATTGGGAGAGCTATATACCTCTCGTATTGTCTCTCTGCACGGCATTCCATAGTTGATATCTTCAGATCGTGGCAGCATCTTCACCTCCAAGTTTTTGGATTCTTTTCAGAAGGCCATGGGCACCAACATCCGTTTCAGCACAACTTTTCATCCTCAAACTAGTGGCCAAGTCGAGCGAGTAAATCAAATTCTTGAAGATATGCTCAGGGCTTGCGTTATCTCTTTCGGCATGAAGTGGGAAGATTCTCTTCCATATGCCGAGTTCTCCTACAACAACAGCTTCCAAGCGAGTTCGGGCAAGGCCCCTTTTGAAATTCTCTATGGCAGGAAGTGCCGTACTCCTCTTAACTGGTCAGAGACTGGTGAACGTCAACTTCTTGGCAATGACTTGATCACAGAGGCAGAAGAGATGTGCAAAGTCATTCATGATAATCTCAAAGTCGCGCAATCGCGCCAGAAGAGTTACTATGATAGCAAACATCGTGATTTGGCTTTCGAGATCGGAGACCATGTCTACCTCCGCGTCTCTCCAATGAAAGGTACTCGTCGCTTCGGTATCAAAGGGAAGCTTGCCCCTAGATACGTGGGTCCTTTCAAGATCTTAAGCAAAAGAGGCGATCTCGCCTATCAACTTGAGCTTCCCTCCAACTTTGCAAACGTGCACGACGTGTTTCATGTCTCTCAGCTCCGCAAGTGCTTCAAGACCCCTGACCGCACCGTCAACTTCGAAGACATTGATCTCCAAGAAGACCTGTCTTATCGTGAGCACCCAGTTGCTATACTTGAAGAAACTGAGTGCAAGACTCGCAACAAGTCAATCAAATTCCTCAAAGTCAAGTGGTCACACCATTCCGACCGTGAAGCCATCTGGGAACGTGAGGATCACCTCTGTTCTGAGTACCCGGAGTTTTTCCAGTCCTAGATCTCAGGATGAGATCCTCTCGTAGTGGTGGAGTGTTGTAACACCCGAGATGTAAAACTTCCATAATTGGAGATGTACCCAGCCTTGTCATGTTCAATACTAAGTGTTTTTCCTCCTTGTGGGTTTCATTTTGGGTTTGCCTTGTTTCCTTTCTTGCCTTGTCTTGTCTTTACTTGCCATCATGTTGCATCATTGGCCTCATCTTAGTGTTGCATTTGTGCTTCTTGTCATGTTGCATTTCATCATCCCCTTCATGTGCATTGTGTGTTTCATGCATGTTATATTGTTGCTTGACCCATGTGTGATCCGTACATGACCACCTCTATGCATCATCACCTCTCCTCCTTTTTCTTCCTTCTTTCTTTTTGGAAGTGCCGTCTTTCCCTCCTCTATAAATGTTCATCTTCTCCATATAAATCTTGCTACATGTCTAGAAACCCCCTGCCAAATTTCACCTCTTTTAGAATTGTTTTGGTTGGGTTCAAAAATGCATCAAGTTTGAATTTTATTCAAACTTGCTTTATTTTTCTACCTCTAAAATTGTCCATACCAATTTATTTAAATAGGGCATATTTCCATGAGCTCGGGGATATTTTTTGTTTCTGCCAAATACATCTACTACCTCCCTGACCTTTTCCTTTCTTCAATTGTGATTTTAAATGTTTAGGATATTAGAGGAAAAGGAGACGACCTTCCCAGCACAGCCACTTGGGCCTTTTCTCACACCCGGCCCAGCCATCCACCCTCACCGCAGCCCAGACAGCCCACGCATACAGGAGCTTCGTCCTCCTGTACGGCAGGCCATCCAGAGCAGCCACGTCGGCACGCCAGATGATTTGACGGCCGGAGCTCATCCCTAGACCCTATAGAAGACGTCCCCGGTGCCCTAGGGTCTCCCCTCGACCGACCCCCCTCCTCTTCTTTCCTCTCTGCCACCTAGGTTAGCGCCACGCGCCTCGCCATCGCCCTGCCTACCATGACCCGAGCGAGCTCGAGCTCGAGCTCGGGGTAGCCGTCCATGTCACGCCTCCGACCTGCCTGTTGCCGTCGAGAGGACCGTCAAGTACCTCTCCGCCCTCTTCTTCACGCATGCACCTCTACGGCCCCTGGATCGACTACCACGACATCTTCTCCCTCTGCTTCGCGGACAGTAGCCCCACCAAGTTTAGCGCTCCCTCGCGTCATCTCCGGCTCGTCTCCGCCGACCCCATTGTGTCCTAGGGTGAGCTGGGTAATGCACCAACCTCTCCCTTTTCTTTCCATGGCATATAGGACCCCGTGAGGCTCGATCGATCTGTGTCTTTGCTGTGCTCACGGTGCTCCGGCGAAGTCTGCAGTTTTGTTGTGTGTACTTGCTGCAGCGCGCTCGCGTGCCCCTGTGCTCCGGTTCCCACCTAGCTGCGTTCTCCTTGCCATGCTTGCCCGTGTGCACGCTCGCAGCCCGCTCGCCTCGCCAGCTTCAGAGGTCGCTCGCTCGGACTCTGCACCGACAGTACCAAGCCAAGCTCGCCATGAGCTCGTGCTCGAGTTGAACCCAACGCGCGCACTCTCACAGCAGCTCCGCATGCACGCGCTACACCCCCCTCTATGTCCACACCCCCGCCGGCACACCACCTCACCGGATACGGCCACCTCGCTCGCCAGCATCGCCGTCGTTTTCTTTTCTGTATGCGTAGAGGAGACTAGCCAGACCTCGTGCTAGTACATAAGGTGTCCGGTCTTCTTTATGCCAACTATGAGCGCCTAGCCCAGTGGCAAAGGCCACTCCATGGAGACCTGGGTTCGATCCTCCCTTGGTGCGGTTTAAACACCCCCTTTTTTGCATTATGCGTGAGTATGACAGCAAGGCCCCACCTGCCATACTAACACTCCAGAGGACACCACATGTCATCCTCACCCCCTTCTCTCATTTCTTTTATTTTTTTCTTTATTCCAGTGCTTTCCATTTCGGGAAAGATACCTTATTCCAGTTCAGGCAAGTCCATTTCTGGATGTTTCCAAATAAGGAAAATGCCATTTCTGTCAGCTACCTTTTTAGGCAGTGTTTAACTTATTGCATTTGTGGGGATTTTTCTACAGTAACCCCCACATATTATATATGTTTTTGGGGTAGAAAAATCCCACCAATCCAGTGACGGCATTAGTTTCTGCATTTGAGCAAGTTCATGAACATGCCATTTTACCTCATGATGCTGTTTTTTCATTTTTGTGTGATTTATTTTAAGCATGCTATGAGGTTGTTTGGCACATGGCTAGCTTCATTTTCTTTCCTTCTACATGCTAGTATTTATGCCATGTCCCTTTGTGCACTGTGATGAGTGGAACAAGCATGCCAAGTTGCTATCATGATCTGTGTTTGCCACGCTCTGTTTTTCTGCTAAGTCTGAATCTGTTTATGTTTTTGCTATGTTCACATGCTTGCAATTGTATTTTCTGACCCCTTTTGGCTCATGGTCACTAAGGGACTTTTGTTAACCCCCCCTTTTTGCATTATGCGTGAGTATGACAGCAAGGCCCCACCTGCCATACTAACACTCCAAAGGACACCACATGTCATCCTCACCCCCTCCTCTCATTTCTTTTATTTTTTCTTTATTCCAGCGCTTTCCATTTCGGGAAAGATACCTTATTCCAGTTCAGGCAAGTCCATTTCTGGATGTTTCCAAATAAGGAAAATGCGATTTCTGTCAGCTACCTTTTTAGGCAGTGTTTAACTTATTGCATTTGTGGGGATTTTTCTACAGTAACCCCCACATATTATATATGTTTTTGGGGGTAGAAAAATCCCACCAATCCAGTGATGGCATTAGTTTCTGCATTTGAGCAAGTTCATGAACATGTCATTTTACCTCATGATGCTGTTTTGTCATTTTTGTGTGATTTATTTTAAGCATGCTATGAGGTTGTTTGGCACATGGCTAACTTCATTTTCTTTCCTTCTACATGCTAGTATTTATGCCATGTCCCTTTGTGCACTGTGATGAGTGGAACAAGCATGCCAAGTGCTATCATGATCTGTGTTTGCCACGCTCTGTTTTTCTGCTAAGCCTGAATCTGTTTATGTTTTTGCTATGTTCACATGCTTGCAATTGTATTTTCTGACCCCTTTTGGCTCATGGTCACTAAGGGACTTTTGTTATATTCTTTGAATAGTTTCATGCCATGATATGTTCCCGTAGCATGTAGTTTTCATGCTCTAAAGGTTGCTTCCTGATGATAAATTTCTGATTTGTTGTTATTTCACCAAGTCTGTAACCTGTTATCTTTTGCACTTTTGCCATGCTTGTTTGAACCTGCTAATGGATGAATTAGCCGTAGCTCAGTGTTCATCTTTTGTCAAGCATTATGAGTGGATCCCTGCCATATATTTTGTTGTCATGTTGGAGTGCTGTAGCATGTTGTTATTGATGCATTTAGATGACTACTTGCTGATTATCGCAGACCGGTGTCATATTTGTTTTGCTTGCCATTTTCAAACCGTGTATCCGATTCCGGTGATCTTTATACCGATTTCAACCGAAATCAACTCACCTTTCCAGTGAAACTCTTGGTTTTCCAAGTTGAGGCCAGGTTCAATCATTCCTTTGCAAATCATGCATATGCATCACATATCGCATCCCGCATATCATACCATGTTTGCATCATGTTGCTTGAGCATTGCACGTGGTTGATTGTGCTCCTTTTGCTTGTTGTTCTTGTTTGGGTAGAGCCGGGAGACGAGTTCATGAACGAGGAGCCCGTTGAGTTCACTTACGAGGATCAAGGCAACTCTGAAAACTTTGCAGGCAAGATGACCATACCCTCGAAATCACTTCTATCTTTGCTTGCCAGATGCTCGCTCTTTTGCTATGCCTATGCTACGATACCTACCACTTTCTTATCATGCCTCCCAAATTGCCATGTCAAACCTCTAACCCACCATGTCCTAGCAAACCGTTGTTTGGCTATGTTACCGCTTTGCTCAGCCCCTCTTATAGCGTTGCTAGTTGCAGGTGAAGATTGGAGATCGTTCCTTGTTGGAACATGTTTATTGTTGGAATATCACAATATTATCTTGTTTATATTAATGCACATATATACTTGGTAAAGGGTGGAAGGCTCGGCCTTATGCCTGGTGTTTTGTTCCACTCTTGCCACCCTAGTTTCCGTCATATCGGTGTTATGTTCCCGGATTTTGTGTTCCTTACACGGTTGGGTTATAATGGGAACCCCTTGACAGTTCGCCTTGAATAAAACTCCTCCAGCAATGCCCAACCTTGGTTTTACCATTTGCCACCTAGCCTCTTTTTCCCTTGGGTTTCCGGAGCCCGAGGGTCATCTTTATTAAACTCCCCTGGGCCAATGCTCCTCTGAGTGTTGGTCCGACCGAGTAGACTGTGGGGCCACCTCGGGGCAACTTGAGGGTTGGTTTTACTCGTAGGATGTCTCATCTGAGTGTGCCCTGAGAACGAGATATGTGCAGCTCCTATCGGGATTTATCGGCACATTCGAGCGGTGTTGCTGGACTTGTTTTACCATTGTCGAGGATGTCTTGTAACCGGGATGCCGAGTCTGATCGGATTGTCTTGGGAGAAGGAATATCCTTCATTGACCGTGAGAGCTTGTGATGGGCTTAGTTGGGACTCCCCTACAGGGATTTGAACTTTCGAAAGCCGTGCCCGCGGTTATGGGAAGATGGGAATTTGTTAATGTCCGGTTGTAGAAAACCTGGAACTTAACTTAATTAAAATGCATCAACCACGTGTGTACCGTGATGGTCTCTTCTCGGCGGAGTCCGGGAGGTGAACACGGTGTTGGAGTAATGTTTGACATAGGTTGTTCTAGGATCACTTCTTGATCACAGTTGTTCGACCGTGCGTTTGCCTTCTCTTCTCGCTCTCTTTTGCGAATATGTTAGCCACCATATATGCTAGCCGCTTGCTGCAGCTCCACATCATACCTTTACCTTACCTATAAGCTTAAATAGTCTTGATCGCGAGGGTGCGAGATTACTGAGTCCCCGTGACTCACAGATTACTTCCAAACCAGATGCAGAGACAGATGATACCGTTCCAGATGATATGACCGAGCTCAAGTGGGAGTTCGGTGAAGACTCTCGCTGTTACTACGTGTCCTTGCCAGATGATCAGTAGTGGTGCCAAGTTGGGGCGATCGGGGACTTTGTCGCATTTGGGGGTTGATCTTTATTTTGGTACTGTAGTCGGACCCTGAGTGTATTGGATGAATGTAATGACTTATTTATGTATTTGTGTGACGTGGCGAGTGTAAGCCAACTATGTAACTTTCCCCTTTATTTACGTACATGGGTTGTTTGCGAAGATTACCTCACTTGCGATATTGCTTTCAATGCGGTTATGCCTCTAAGTCGTGCTTCGACACGTAGGAGATATAGCCGCATCGAGGGCGTTACAAGTTGGTATCAGAGCCGACCCTCGCGGTTACACGGATGGTTGCGGACAGGTGCGTGGTCATGTTGTTCATGACGTTTGTGACCCGTCGTGGCACCCGGCATGGCACATGTACTGAACTGGATGCACAGACGTATGTGCCAAGAGGGAACGTTCCTGTGGCCCGACGAAGACGTCGGTTCCTCTGAGTGGGGGTGTATGTGATAGCCTGGCTTATTAGGGATGATAGACTACTCATATCAATAAGGAATTCCTTCTTTTCCGGGAGCCCATTCGGACAGAACTCCAAAGTTAAGCGTGCTTAGCTTGGAGTAGTTTCAGGATGGGTGACCAACCGGGAAGTTGCTCCCGGATGCGCACGAGTGAGGACAAAGTGCGCAGAAAAGACTAGTATTGATCTGTGTGGCCAGTCTAGATCTCGCCAGGAGTAACGACCACCGGCGGGTGTGTCTGGGGCGTTACATTACATATCAAAAATAAATAAATGAGGAGCTATAACGTGAGCTATTGATCTACAACATAATTTGCAAATACTATCAGGACTAAGTTCATGATAAATTAAAGTTCAATTAATCATATTACTTAAGAACTCCCACTTAGATAGACATCCCTCTAGTCATCTAAATGATCACGTGATCCATATCAACTAAGCCATGTCCTATCATCACGTGAGATGGAGTAGTTTTCAATGGTGAACATCACTATGTTGATCATATCTACTATATGATTCACGTTCGACCTTTCGCTCTCAGTGTTCCAGGCCATATCTACATATGCTAGGCTCGTCAAGTTTAACCTAAGTATTCCGCATGTGCAAAACTGGCTTGCACCCGTTGTATGTGAACGTGGGGCTTATCACACCCGATCATCACGTGGTATGTCAGCACGATGAACTGTCGCAACGGTGCATACTCAGGGAGGACACTTATACCTTGAAATTTAGTGAGGGATCATCTTATAATGCTACCGCCGTACTAAGCAAAATAAGATGCATAAAAGATAAACATCACATGCAATCAAAATATGTGACATGATATGGCCATCATCATCTTGTGCCTTGATCTCCATCTTTAAAGTATTGTCATGATCTCCATCGTCACTGGCATGACACCATGATCTCCATCATCTTGATCTATATCAACGTGTCGTCACATGGTCGTCTCGCCAACTATTGCTATCGCATAGTGATAAAGTAAAGAAATTATATAGCGCTTGCATCTTATGCAAATAAAGAGACAACCATAAGTCTCATGCAAGTTGCCGATAACTTTAACAAAACATGATCATCTCATACAACAATTTATATCTCATCACGTCTTGACCATATCACATCACAACATGCCCTGCAGAAACAAGTTAGATGTCCTCTACTTTGTTGTTGCAAGTTTTACGTGGCTACTACGGGCTTCTAGCAAGAACCGTTCTTACCTACCCATCAAAACCACAATGATTTTTCATCAAGTGTGCTGTTTTAACCTTCAACAAGGACCGGCCATACTCAAACTTGATTGAACTAAAGTTGGAGAAATAGACACCCGCCAGCCACCTGTGTGCGAAGCACGTCGGTAGAAGCAGTCTCATGAACGCGGTCATGTAATGTCGGTCCGGGCCGCTCCATCCAACAATACTGCTGAATCAAAGTAATACATTGGTGGTAAGCAGTATGACTATTATCGCCCACAACTCATTGTGTTCTACTCATGCATATATCGTCTACGCATAGACCTAGCTCTGATGCCATTGTTGGGGAACGCATTATTTCAATTTTTTTACCTACGACCATGCAAGATCTATCTAGGAGATACCTATCAACGAGCAGGGAGAGTGTGTCCACGTACCCGCGTAAACTGAAAGCGGAAGCGTTTAGTAACGCGGTTGATGTAGTCGAACATCTTTGCGATCCAACCGATCCAAGCACCGAACGAACAACACCTCCATGTACAACATACATTCAGCTCGATGACGTCACTCGAACTCTTGATCCTGTTGAGGCCGGGGGAGAGTTCCCTCAGCACGATGGCGTGGCGACGGTGATGATGAAGTTACCGGCACAGGGCTTCGCCTAAGCACTACGATGATATGATCGAGTTGTATAATTGTGGAGGGGGGCACCACACATGGCTAAGAGAAGACTTGGTGTACCTTTGGGGTGCCCCCTCCCACGTATACAAAGGGGGAGGAGAGATGGCCAGCCCAAGGGTGGGCGTGCCATGGGGGGAGTCCTACTTGGACTCCCGGTACAAGGAGGATTCGGCTCCCCCTTTCCTATTCCCACTAGGAGAAGGAAGGAAGGGGGAGGAGGAGAGAAGGAAAGGGGGGCCGCCCCCCAACCCTAGTCCAATTCGGTTTGGGCTTGGGGGGGGGGCGCCACCACCTGGCCGCCGCCTCCTCTCTCCACTAGGGCCCATGAAGGCCCATTAACTCCCCGGGGGTGGGGGGGGTGGGGTGGGTCCGGTAACCGCCGGTACTCCAGAAAATGCCTGAACCTTTCCGAAACCATTCCGGTGTCCAAACATAATCTTCCAATATATCAATCTTTATGTCTTTAACATTTCGAGACTCCTCGTCATGTTCGTGATCTCAACCGGGACTCCAAAAAAACTTCGGTTCATCAAATCACATAACTCATAATACAAATCATCATCGAACGTTAAGTGTGTGGACCCTACGGGTTCGAGAACTATGTGGACATGACCGAGACACATCTCCGGTCAAGAAACAATAGCGGAACCTGGATGCTCATATTGGCTCCTACATATTCTACGTAGATCTTTATCGGTCAAACCGCATAAAAACATACGTTGTTCCCTTTGTCATCGGTATGTTACTTGCCCGAGATTCGATCATCGGTATCATCATACCTAGTTCAATATCGTTACCGGCAAGTCTCTTTACTCGTCCCATGGCTAACTCATTAGACACATTGCTTGCAAGGATCATATTGATGTGCATTACTGAGAGGGCCCTGAGATACCTCACCGATACACGGAGTGACAAATCCTAATCTCGATCTATGCCAACTCAACAAACACCATCGGAGACACCTGTAGAGCATCTTTATAATCACCCAGTTCCGTTGCGACGTTTGATAGCACACAAGGTGTTCCTCCGGTATTCAGGAGTTGCATAATCTCATAGTCAAAGGAACATGTATAAGTCATGAAGAAAGCAATAGCAATAAAACTAAAAGATCATAATGCTAAGCTAACGAATGGGTTTTGTCCATCACATCATTCTCTAATGACGTGATCCGTTCATCAAATGACAACACATGTCTATGGCTAGGAAACATAACCATCTTTGATTAATGAGCTAGTCAAGTAGAGGCATACTAGGGACACACTGTTTGTCTATGTATTCACACATGCATTAAGTTTCTGGTTAATACAATTCTAGCATGAATAATAAACATTTATCATGATATAAGGAAATATAAAATAACAACTTTATTATTGCCTCTAGGGCATATTTCCTTCAGGAATGACTTTCATTCTTTCTTTATCTTCTGCCGTGGTCAGGCTTTGAGTCTTACTCAACTTCACGCCTTGTTACACAGGCAAGAACCCTTTCTTTGACTGACCCATTTTGAACTCCTTCAGAATCTTGTCAAGGTATGTACTCATTGAAAATCTTATCAAGCATCTTGATCTATCTCTATAGATCTTAATGCCCAATATATAAGTAGCTTCACCGAGGTCTTTCATTGAAAAACTCTTATTCAAGTATCCTTTTATGCTATCCAGAAATTCTATATCATTTCCAATCAATAATATGTCATCTAAATATAATATCATAAATGCTACAAAGCTCCCACTCACATTCTTGTAAATACAGACTTCACCGAACATTTATATAAAACCATATGCTTTGAGCACCTCATCAAAGCGTATATTCCAACTCCGAGATGCTTGCGCCAGTCCATAGATGGATTGCTGGAGCTTGCACACTTTGTTAGCTCCTTTAGGATCGACAAAACCTTCTGGTTGCATCATATACAACTCTTCTTTAAGAAATCCATTAAGGAATTCAGTTTTGACGTCCATTTGCCTAATTTCATAATAAAAAATGCGGCAATTGCTAACATGATTCAGACTTACTTAAGCATTGCTACAGGTGAGCAGGTCTCATCGTAGTCCACCCCTTGAACTTGTCGAAAACCTTTCATGAAAGTCGAGCTTTGTAGACGGTGACATTACCATCAGCGTCAGTCTTCGTCTTAGAGATCCATTTATTCTCAATGGCTTGCCGATCATCGGGCAAGTCCACCAAAGTCCACACTTTGTTCTCATACATGGATTCTATCTCAGATTTAATGGCCTCAAGCCATTTATCGGAATCTGGGCTCATCATAGCTTCTTCATAGTTCGTAGGTTCACCATGGTCTAGTAACATGACTTCCAGGACAAGATTACCATACTACTCTGGTGCGGAACATGCTCTGTTCGACCTACGTGGTCCAGTAGTAACTTGATATGAAGTTTCATGATCATCATCATTAGCTTCCTCTCTAGTTGGTGTAGGCATCACGGGAACGGATTTCTCGGATGTGTTACTTTCCAAATTGAGAGAAGGTACAATTACCTCATCAAGTTCTACTTTCCTCCGACTCACTTCTTTCAAGAGAAACTCCTTCGCTAAAAATGTTCCATTCTTGGCAACAAAGATCTTGCCTTCAAATATGTGGTAGAAGGTGTACCCAATTGTTTTCTTAGGGTATCCTATGAAGACACACTTCTCCAATTTGGGTTCGAGCTTATCAGGCTGAAGACTTTTGACATAAGTGTCGCAACCCCAAACTTTAAAAAACAACAGCTTAGGTTTCTTGCCAAACCACAGTTCATACGGAGTCGTCTCAACGGATTTAGACGGTGCCCTATTTAACGTGAATGCAGGTGTCTCTAATTCATAACCCCAAAATGATAGTGGTAAATCGGTAAGAGACATCATAGATCGCACCATATCTAATAAAGTACGGCTACGACGTTTAGAAAGACCATTACGCTATGGTGTTCCAGGCGGCGTGAGTTGTGAAACTATTCCACATTGTTTTAAATGAAGGCCAAACTCATAACTCAAATATTTGCCTCCACGATCAGATCGTAGAAACTTTATTTTGTTATTACGATGATTCTCCACTTCACTCTGAAATTCTTTGAACTTTTCAAATGTTTCAGACTTGTGTTTCTTTAAGTAGATATACCCATATCTGTTCAAATCATCTGTGAAGGTCAAAAAATAACGATACCCGCCGCGTGCCTCAACACTCATCGGACCGCATACATCGGTATGTATTATTTTCCAGTAAGTCATTGGCTCGCTCCATTGTTCCACATAATGGAGTTTTAGTCATCTTGCCCATGAGGCATGGTTTGCAATTATCAAATGATTCATAATCAAGTGATTCCAAAAGGTCCATCCGCATGGAGTTTCTTCATGCGCTTTACACCAATATGAGCTAAACGGCAGTGCCACAAAATATGTTGCACTATCATTATCAACTTTGCAACTTTGGGCATCAATATTATGAATATGTGTATCACTACTATTGAGATTCAATAAACCATTTACATTGGGTGTATGAGCATGGAAGGTTTTATTCATGTAAACAGAACAACAATTAATCTCTGACTTAAATGAATAACCGTATCGCAATAAACATGATCCAATCATATTCATGCTCAACGCAAACACCAAATAACATTTATTTAGGTCCAACACTAATTAATCCCGAAGGTAGAGGGAGTGTGCGATGGTGTCTTATCAACCTTGGAATCACTTCCAACACACATCGTTACCTCGCCCTTAACTAATCTCTGTTCATTTTGCAACTCCTGTTTCGAGTTACTAATCTTAGCAACTGAACCGATATCAAATACGGAGGGGCTACTAGGAACAATAGTAAAGTAAACATCAATAACATGTATATCAAATATACCTTTGTTCACTTTGCCATCCTTCTTATCCGCCAAGTATTTGGGGCAGTTCCGTTTCCAGTGACCATTTCGTTTGCAGTAGAGGCACTTAGTTTCAGGCTTGGGTCCAACTTTGGGCTTCTCCATGGGAGCGGCAACTTGCTTGCCATTCTTCTGGAAGTTCCCTCTCTTTCCCTTGCCCTTTTTCTTGAAACTAGTGGTCTTGTTAATCATCAACACTTGATGCTCTTTCTTGATTTCTACCATCGCCGATTTCAGCATCGCGAAGAACTCGGGAATCTTTTTCATCATCCCTTGCATATTATAGTTCATCAAGAAGTTCTAGTAGCTTCACTACAAAAAAATACACTTCCGTGATGATACGTGTTTGTCACAGTAGGTCACGTTTTCTATCATGCATGTACATCCATGACAATTTTGTGACAGAATCAAGATAGCCATACCTGTGCTGTCGTAGAAGTGTTCCATGACATTACCAAAATTATCATCACGGAAGTGTCCACTTCCATGATGATAAATCGCGCGTCACAGAAGTGCTTTCGTCAAGGGTGACCGACACATGGCATCCACCGTAACAGAACGCTGTTAAGCTATCGGGTCTGGTTTTGGATCCGATAACCCGTTAACAGCCCCGACCAATAGGGATTTTCCATGTGTAAAATCATCATTGGCTGGAGGAAACACGTGTCGGCTCACCGTTGGGACATATGTCATCCACTCATTGGACCCAAAGCGCCTATGATACGTCGACACGTGGCATGGCCCAACAGAGGCCCATTCCTGTGAAAAGGTCGACCCGTTTGACTTGGTCAAAAGGTGGCAGGCCGGCCCACGACAAGCCTGTTAACGGCCTGTTCGCATATAGCCCATTTACAGCCCGCTAACCCAGGGCCCATTTACGGCCTATCCGAATTAGGCCCAGTAGCATCATCTGGGCCATCCAATATAATTCCAGCCCATTTTAACTTCCGGCCCATGTATGGCCCATGACGTCTTTTGGCCCATATGAGGCCCTTAGTAACCCTCGACCCATTAACAGCCCGTGGTAAAACTGGCCCGTAATGAACGGTGTATCACTTTATACCCATTAACGACCCATTATTCCGTTGGGCCGTTTCCAGCCCATGTTATCTTTCGGCCTTCTCAGGGCCCATTTATTCTTGGGCCCAGCATTCGGTTACTTATGGCCCGTTACTATCATTTTCTACTTGTGGGCCAAATTCAGCCCGTGCTTACAGTCGGCCCGTTTGTGGCCCGTTAATACGTTGGGCCGTTTTCATAGCGTCATCAAATACGGACGATTAACAACGACCCGATTAACGACGGCCCATTATGGTCGGCTCATGAACGGATGATTCTAACTCTAGCCCGTTTACGACCATAAAGTGGTATGTTATTGGCCCATGTTTGGGCTATCGATCATACGACTTGTATAAGGCCCATTGATGATACAGCCCGTAGAAGGCCCATTGATGATACAGCCCATAGAAGGCCCATTGTTTCTACGCCCCGTAGAAGGCCCATTGTTTCTACGCCCCGTAGAAGGCCCAGTGTCACTACAGTAAATATGTAGCCCATGGTTATTGTGGCCTAGTTTAAAAAAAATAGGTTATTGCAGCCATAAGCAAACTGCGGAAAAAGAACAACACTAACTACAAGCAAACAAATAAACATGACAACAAGGAAATAAATAAGCAAGCAACTTACGCTAGGCTATCACGGCTATTACACATATTACATCCACTGGGCATCAAAGTTCGCCACCAGTGCAAATATAGGGAACAATGCAACATATCATATACACTGGTTGTCAAAGTTGGCGACCAGTGCAAATAAACGCCGCAGCAAAACAAGTCCAGAACTGAAACCACTTCAGAAGATCTCAAGAAACAATATGCTGGGTACCCATAATGCTGGCAAGATGCTTAGCAAGCTTATTAACTTTCTCTTATTTGGCGCTTAAATCCTCCAGCGCTTGCTGTTGCACTAGAAAGTATGCATCTGAATTCTGCAGGGACTTCCTCAGTCCTTCAGCTTCCTGTCGCAACACATCTGATCGATGTCTTTCAACTTGAAGCTGAGACTCAAGAAGACGAACTGATTCAGGCAGCAATTTCGAAGAGCTTGTGCCAACAGTAGTGGCCAATAACTCGAACACTACATCAAGACAAGACTTCTGGGTTCTCTCACCGCCGTCAAGGTAGTTTTTATCAGCTTTCTTGGAGACCAACAGGGATGTCTCACTATATTGAACCTTATCTACATTACTTCCTTCACCATTGCATAACAGGGGTATTGTTCTCCAGTATTTTGTCTGCATTCTAAAAGAGAAACTAGCAGACACGTCACATGCTTACCATGTTGTATATGAAACTCATTTGGTAAATCAGTTCAGTAGTAAAGTGCACAGGATAACAACATGAAACAAACATATATCTATGTACCATGGTCACTTTATTTTCTATATCATTCTAGTTTTTGTTGCCAAATCAAGATAGAGACACAGTTCAAATAATATTTGTTCAAGACAAAGCAGAATAGACAGAATATAAGTGTGGGAAACTATAGAGACACTTGTAATGTGCATGACCTGAGAACATAACTATTTGTTCAATTGAAACTGAAATCAATATAGAGCAAGTTACAACAGCAAACCAGTTAAAGAAACAAGTTTGAAACATACTTGTTGCCCCATTGGAGTTTCAATTCCATCCTTCAAATTTGAAAATAGTTCGTCAGAGTCAATATAGTGATGCAAGAGCAAAGGAGTATGAACCATAGCTACAGAACCTGACCTAAGAACAATTCTTCTTCTCCTTTAAGCGTTGAGTTGGGATTCAGAGTGGTGGTCCTCGTGCTTTGGGCACTGCAGTTCCCTTACTAACTGCTCATGTTTGGGTGCTCTATGGTGGAGATGGTGTTGTGTCAACTGGAACTGGGTTACTATCTGCTGGGGTTGGGGTTAGAAGGGGTGTAGCTGGTTCTCTGTCCAACTGGGTAGGGGTACAATCTACGAGAGTCTGGGTTATGTGTGGTGGGCTGGTTCTTGGGCAAGTACAACCGTGGTTCTATCTGCATTAACTGGTAGCACTATCTTTTCTGAAGACCATGTTGTTACTCCCTTAGATACTGCCATCACCCTCTCCAATTCAAATGGCTGATAAACAAGAAAAGTAATTGAATGTACATACATTATATGATAGACATGTGCAATGGATAGTGGGGAATAAAAGAGGGCATGAAATAATTCACATTTATGTTTTCTAACCAAACAAGATAGCATGACACAATTTCACATATATGATGGCTAACTAAACAGGATAACATGATACAATTTCACATTATGATGGCTAACTAAAAAAGATGGAAAGACATAGTTCAAAATATGATGACTATGTAAATAGGATGACATGATATAACTATATAATGTGTTTATTAAATAGGTTGGCATGCCATAATTCACATACATGCCGCCTATGGAAACATGATAGCATGATATAATTCCCGGATAGAATGACATAATTCAAAATATGATGACTGTAAACACTAAACAGGATGAGATGATATAACTATATGATGTCTTTATTAAATGGGTTGCCATGCCATAATTTAGATAGATGTTGTGTATGTAAACATGATGGCATGATATAATTCAAATATATGATTTATATAGTAAGCAAGTAAGCAGATGGCAATCCATATATGATGTAAAAACTAAGCAATGCAAGACAACATGCATGACATGGGTAATATAACCTGGCCAAGTTTGAGCATAGACCTCAGGGGGGAAATAGGACTAGTCATCAGTCTCTGAATCCTCCTCTGAGGAGCTCTCTGTATCCAGCAAGATGTCTGCTTCAGCAGGTAGCATCATCTGCTCTGAATACCTTGTTTTCACTCCAGATACTTCCATCACCGCTTCAAATGGCTGATGCACATGAAGAGTAGTTGAATATACAAACATTGTCGACAAATGGAACACGTAATACAAAAAATGATAGCATGATATAATTCACATACATGATGATTGGCTCAACAGCATGGCATTGCATAATTCACATATATAATGCCTTTGCAACAAGATAGCATTGCATAATTCACATATATAATGTCTTGCAACAAGATGGCAATGCACAATTCACATCTATGGTAATTAGGCACTAAACAGGTGGCATTCACACAAAGCATGTCTAAACTAATCAAATGACATCGCAATGCAAGACACCATACGCATGATATGAGCAACATAACCCTACCAAGTTAATTAGAGCATACACCTCGGGGGGGATAGGACTGGTCATCTGTCTCTGAATCCTCCTCTGAGGAATTATCCGTAACCAGCGAGATATGCACTTTGTCAGGTAGCATAGTCTGCTCTGAAGACCTTGTTTTCACTCCATAGTTTTCCATCACCATGTCAAATGGCTGATGCACATGAAGAGTAGTTGAATGTACTAGCATTGTTGACAAATGTAATACGTAACAAAAAAAAGATGGCCTAATATAATTCACATATAAGATGACTGGCTAAGCAGGATGGCATTGCAAAATTCACATATATGATGCCTGGCTAAACAAGATGGCATTGCATAATTCACATAAACGATGAATAAACTAAACAGATGGCATTCACACAAAGCATGTCTAAACTAAGGAGTTGACATATTTGATGTATAATGTAAGCAATGCAAGGCACCATATGCATGATATAACCAACATCAGCATGCCAAGTTAGAGCAAAGACCTCATGGGGTAAATAGGAGTGGTCTTCTGCTTCTGAATCCCCCTCAGAACAGTTATCTTCCTCTTGATTACGATCCGAAATGGGTGGATGGGGGCTGCCTTTGCGCCCACCATGGAGCAACGTCTGCATGAAATTTTATTGCCACGCAAGGCTCGTCTCTTTTGCTCTACATGTTCAGTTCCATTGTGTACAATAACTGACATGCATAGGAATAAAACATAGTGATATTATGTAAGGAGTGCATGCACAAATCCAGAGTGATGGTAGCAAACTGTGGATAGACCCAAAACCAATGATAGCAGGCAGATAATAGCTTTAGTTAAAAAATACAGATAATGGCTCCTTTAATGTTTGTTTGCACCCAACATGAAACTCATAGTAGACACCCGAGATTAACCAGATAGTAGATAGATAGTACCGATTACTGCCCCAATATGTACCCCACAACCATTTAAAAACTCAAGTTTCAGCATAAGTTTGGACCTGACTCGAAGTATAATAGGTGAACACGACGATGAAGTAGCATGTCATCATATTAAGCGATGCATAACGTAAGCAGACATTGAAGAGTGCGACCTCTCTTGCGGACCCGTGTAGTCCTCAAGGTCATCTGCTCAGTTGATGATGGTAATGCAGTTGTCGTGGCTGCCGGCGGCGGGGAAGAAGATCTGAGACGGCGAAAGACACTCTGGAGAGCGGATCCCTGCTGTGGTGAACCCTTCCGTCGTTGGAGCAGCTGAGCTAGGGTGGAACACAACACCGCGGGAGCAGGACAAACCACACAAGGTTTTCTTTGACACATATCTGTAATGGAAGTAATGGTGTAAGGGCTTGTTTGAATTTGAGGATTCTAACAATGCAGGGATAGGAAATAGACAGGAATAGGATAGGAATGCACGTGCAAAACAGAGAATTTAAAAACAGAGGATTTCTGCCAATCTGGGTGTTTGGTTCACAAGAATTGGAAGATCACAGGATGCAAAGAAGCATGGTGAGATTAAGTCAAACCACAAGAAAATGTACCGTTATAATGCTATTATGCTACTATCTCTTAGTCTTGTGCTTCATGAATAGGAATTTGAAAAGGAGGACAAGTGGAAATTAAAATTCCTACGGTTTTCTTTCAAGGAGACACTAAAGGAACAAATCCTACAGTTTTCCTTTGCTCCATTCCTTTGCACCAAATTCATGAAAAGTAGTACCATACGAAACTTTCCAATTCCTATGTTTTTCATTCACTTTTCCTTTCAAGAACTGGTGATTCCAGTAGGCAGGCTTGAGCAAGGAAAAGCCTACACTAAAAAAATGTTTTTGTGCTACTTCTATTACTTTGGACCCAGGCCACTGCCCTACTAGCTCAACTCCCAGGGCCATCGACAAATGCACAGCTCAAACACGCAGATATAAATAATGATGGCGTTCAAGAGAGTCCATCACGGATAGCTAAGTTGCCTGGTACCTCACTGCTTGTCATATAGTAGGATAAAATGATCGTATTTCCCATTACTCTGTGTGCTCAGTGGACAATATATATAACATGTAGAGTAAAAAAGAGATGCAACAAGTGTACAACCTCTTTGGCGAAGCCATGTCGATCTCAGCGTGATTGGGTTGGCCGGTGAGGATGCTCCGGCTGACTTGGCTGATGGAGGAGGGGAAGAAGATCTTAGGTGTCTGGAGATGGAGCCCGAGGTACTGCTCCGCTGTGATGGAGGGTTTCGTCATTGGAGCAGCTCCGGTGAGTTGTACAACGCCGAGGCTGAAGCAGGACAAGAGAGACAACGTTAACCTGAGTGGAACTCTAATAGCATCTCCAATATATGACGTAAAATACATAACCACAAAGTGCTAGGTGTATACATCAGCCGCTCATCTCTGAACTTAACTGTTGAAACTGAATTTAACTGTCGAAACTGAACTTAACTATCGAAACTGAATTTTGCTGTCGAAACTGAATTTTACTGTCGAAATTGAATGCACTAGAGGTGAGGCTACACGTCAGTCGACTGACTTTTTCATCTCTGGCCAGTCGATTTTGCAGCCGCTAGATACGAAATCAAGGGCCTGCAGTTCATCTTCAACCTGCACCCCCCTGAGCCGCCAGCCACCACCGGCCAAACAGCCGCCCTCGCCGCTCGCGGCCGGCGGTGCGCCGCCCCGCCTGCCCTAAAAACACTCCCCACTGCCGGCCCGCCGCCTCCCCCGCCATCCCTGTAGGCCCCCCCGTGCCGAGCTTTTTCTCCGGCGATCCCCACGCCACCGCCCCACCACCGCCGGTGACCACCGCCCCACCCTGAACCCTAAGATAGATAGTGGGGTACCTCTCCGGCGAGCCCCCTCCCTGCTACAGCTGGTTCTTCCTTTACTCTGGCGAGCCCCCCACCCCCTGAAAATCGACTGACCCAAAAGTCGATTCAGTCGACTGAAGTGTAGCTAAATCGGAGCAGCATCGCAAGCAAGAGCGAGAGCAGCAGCGCGAGCAAGAGCAGACCAGGCAGGGGACCGAGAGCAAAGCAGGGCAGCAGCGCGAGCGAGAGCTAAAGCAACAGCAGCTCCTAATTATGTGGACGCCGCCATCGAGGGAGCGACGCCGTGGAGGAAGTGGCCGGTGACGTCGCCGTGGATGGAGCCGCGCCGTGTCGGCTCGGGACCGAGCGCCGGCAGCACCGTGAGATCGAATCAAGAAAAAATGCGGCGATTAGTATACAACCTCTTTGGTGGCGCCGATTAGGCCGTAGCTTCATCCGAGGAAACGGTGATGATGATGCTCTTCCGGTGGTCCAGGTGAAGACGACGGTGTGGGAATGGAGGTGACGCAAAAGACGAGGGAACATCGGGGCAGCTCCTTGGAGGTGGAGGACGGGGTGGCTGAACCGGCGGGACGACTAGATCGACGATAGATCCTCATCCGGTACGATGGATGAGGGACGTCGAGGTGTTACTGTGGACGACGTTGTCGGGGAAGAGGCTCCGGTTAGGTGGCGGACGGAGGAGGGTGTGGGACTTCGCGGGTTTTCCCCGGCCTCAGTGTACGAATGGGTGGGCGGATGGGATGGGAGTGGGGAACCATGTCTTATGGACGCGCTTGTCCGAAATGTGGGGTAAGTTACAAAAGTACCCCCACCGATTTGAGGCGGTTCTTTCGGTTCAGGGGTATCACGGGCATTTCGCGTGTCGGGATTTCACAGAAGGTGGGAATTTTCGCGCGCGTTGTAATTTTGGAATAGCAAAGCGCGGGTTGAGATGGAGGGAGTTGTCGGAGCACAACGAGACAAAGATATATCTTAAATATTTCGGGCTAACAAGGCGCGGGTTGAAATTTCCGGACAAGCCTAATGTGTGCTGTACCAAATCAATTCGCACTACAAATGTCATTCAAAACTTTGAATTCATGTTATGTTCAATTAAAATATTTCGCTACGTGTATAATGCATGCAACCTAGTACCCACTCTTATTGATAATATTGCAGTTCCACCCTCAGTTTGTCTAGTAGGCCTCTCCCACCATCTTTGAGAAGCAACTCCATCACCTATCCATCACTCTACTCCTCTCCCTCCCTCCCTCTCTCTCCTCTCTCTCTCTCTCTCTGTCCCATCCTATTTCCCGTCCTTCAGTTATGTATGGACGTCGACCGATCTCGCTCAAGACATAGCTGGGTCTCTCCTTCTCAACACATATACGAGTCGTTCTACCTCTATAGTTAGGCCTCTGCCTACCCCTCCCCCCACCCCCTCGCACACACACACACACACACACACCGATACATCGAGCGCTCTAGTCATGTCTCCCTGCCACACACAAACTTGACCTGTGCCCTCTGACGTTCCGGTAGCTAGGTCAGTCGCCCTATATCTTTGACTTGCACACACACAAAATTTCGATGGCTCTCTTCATCGATCTCACACCCACCCACTTGATCCTCTCTTCGACTCTATCAATATTTATGACCCCTCCCTCTCTTCTCGTGGATCGCCCGACCCTCTATATATGATATGGATAGGCCTCCATTTCACACACATTGCATGCAAAAATTTGTTTGAGATTTCATCGACACATATTCCCACAAATACATTCACGAATGCACAAGCCATTTGTCTAGGTTTGTATCTCTCACACACACCCACGTAGGTGGGGGACGTGCACGAAGAGAAGAGGTGCACGCACGGCGCATGTACTCCCGTCTCTTTCCCAACCACACCTGCGCGGGTACACGGTGGAGCTCATTTCTGTATGAAAAGGCAGCCCACGTGGTAACTTGAAATGTGTACTGGTTGTCCACTAGATGGACGGAGGATCATCTACCACGGGTGAACAAACAAATTGCGACTTGACGCGTTATGTTAAAAAAGAGGCAAACCATGTGGGGCCTACCTTAGAGGCAAGGCTCTATACATTGGAGTACTTTTGATGTGTCCCGTCAACCCATAGAACGAGGAGAAGCTTGCTTAGTACGCCCGCTCCCTCGTCCACGCGTGCGGTGGCTCGCAGGACGAGGAGAAATTTTTACTAGTACTCCATCCATTTACTCCTCGTCCCTACCTTGGTTAGAGAGATTATCATATTGTTTGGAATATATTTCCTTTAGTAGATTTCAATATGAACTACTAGTACATACTCCAAACACTGATGTATATAGACGTATTTTAGAGTGTAGATTCACTCATTTTGCTCCGTATGTAGTCCATATTGAAACATACGTAATAGTACACACTCACCCTCGCCCCTCGACCCTCGCCACGTGGTGGACGTGCATCAATTCATTCGGTCTCATATAGCCAGAACGATATATACTGCAGTACCATTATTGCTCGACTTCCCGAAGAGGCGAAGAGCCAATCGCAAGGTTAATAGTTTGGAGAAGCCAAGCGCAAGGTTTATAGGAGAACGAGTAGTAGGTGCCGCGTCATTTATAAATAAAGTTTTTCTTCTTTAGTGGCACGTACATAATATAAATAGGTTCATATGGAGAGAAAAGGAAACCGCTCCAGTATATACATAGGCAGGACGAGCCTACACGGTTGCTTGCTGGGGTTGCTCTCTTCAGTTTTCACACTCTCTCACACAAAACCACTATGGCCACATCTCTAACATCCTGGCGGATCACGTCCGCTGGGGGAAGGGGTGGATGCTTAGTGTAGATGCGGTCGCCCTCGCCGACGGCAAAAACCCACTGTCGGCACGTCCCGATCAGGGGTCCCCGCCATTCTCTCTCACAAAGCCGGTGAGGTTGCCTTCGTCCATTGCTCACTGCCGCGACGTGGGTAGTTGCCTCCTCCTGCCGCCCTCCTCTAGGTTCAGCTACGTCCTGACATCCCTCAGGTACAACGCCCTTTACAGCTGGCTTGCACCACTGCTCCAACTGCCCACATCACTCCATGTGGATATTTCTCTACTTCTTTGCCCCGCACATACCTCTACTGGCTTCTACGTACTGTATTTGTGATGAGTTTAGGTCTCATCAACTAGTCCCAGTAATCTTGAATCACACATACCGCATTGTACCATCTCGCTGATAAATTACAGTATGTACTATACAAGTACTTCCTCCGTTCCTAAATATAAGTCTTTGTAGAGATTTAACCATGAACCACATACAAATGTATATAGATGCATTTTAAGTGCAGATTCATTGATTTTGTTCCGTATGTAGTCCACCTAGTGGAATCTCCACAAAGACTTATATTTAGGAACGGAGGGAGTACTATGTAAAGAGTTAGGTATCGCACGGTGTCCAGAAAATATGGTGATAGTGTGAGGTGGGCCATGTAATCACTTAGCCTGCGTGTTTTCACTGCTCTTGCACTCCTCCGCCGTAAGAATGGAGAAAATTGTAATCTAGTAGTACCTCCTTTCACCGAAAGCATGGGACATCTAGCAGTCCTACCACCTCAGTAATAATGACAATGAGCCATCAAATCATATAGACCCAGCAGTAAGTTGGACGGGCGAAGCAACCATCACTCTTGAATTCGCTTCTCCCTTCAACACAGGCGCCAGTGAGAGGTCACGTCCGCTCTGCCCGGGCATGAATGCGGCACTGACTGTTTTGGGAGGGAAGCGTGCGCGGGCGATGGAGGGTGTCGGTGTCAAAACCGGCGGATCTCGGGTAGGGGGTCCCAAACTGTGCATCTAAGGGGGATGGTAACAGGAGGCAGGGGATACGATGTTTACCCTGGTTCGGGCCCTCTTGATGGAGGTAATACCCTACGTCCTGCTTGATTGTTCTTGATGATATGAGTATTACAAGAGTTGATCTACCACGAGATCGTAGAGGCTAAACCCTAGAAGCTAGCCTATGGGATGATTGTATGTTGTCCTACAGACCAAATCCCTCCGATTTATATAGACACCGGAGGGGGCTAGGGTTACACAGAGTCGGTTAAAAGGGAGGAGATCTTCATATCAGTATTGCCTAGCTTGCCTTCCACGCCAAGGAGAGTCCCATCCAGACACGGGACGAGGTCTTCAATCTTGTATCTTCATAGTCCAACAGTTCGGCCAAAGGATATAGTCCGAGTGTCCGGAGACCCCCTAATCCAGGACTCCCTCAGTAGCCCCTGAACCAGGCTTCAATGACGATGAGTTCGGCGTGCAGTATTGTCTTCGGCATTGCAAGGCGGGTTCCTCCTCCGAATACTCCATAGAAGATTTTGAACACAAGGATAGTGTCCGGCTCTGCAGAACAAGTTCCGCATACCACCGTAGAGAGAATACCATTTCCACAAATCCAATTTGCTGACATGTTTTGACAACATGATATCATGTCATGGCCCGGTCTTTATTCGAACCGTTTTTCTCAACCAACACCACACATATTGCGGGGCGGTTTTCTCGACACGTCTTGTCAAAGCAGAGATCGTGTCCCCCTTATCACGGGATTCTCAAAAATACGGACGCGGGTAACCCAACCGCGCTATTACTTACGACGCTTAGGGAATAAGAGGTTTTACCAAGCAAGGGGGGAGGCGCATCGCCTCTTCCGCCCTTATAAAGGGGCAAGAATTCACCCTCTTCACCCATACCTTTTTCCCAACTCATTCCATTCTGCTCAGGCTCCAACGCACAAGCGTTCACCTCCTCTACCCACAAGAGGTCTTCCAAAGATGTCTGGATCCAGAGCAGGAGGCAAATGGATGGCCTCTAGCGTCCGAGAGAAGGATATCAAAAAGCTTTGGGAGGCCAGGTATCTGGCCAAGAAGATCGACCACCATCTCCCAACGGCGGGACAGATCGTCCCCACTCCGGAACCCCAGGAGAGGGTTGTATTCCTCCCTCACTTTGTCCGCGGGCTAGGATTTCCCCTCCACCCATTCGTTCACGGCATCATGTACTATTATGGGATCGATCTTCACGATCTGTCCCCTAATTCCTTCCTCAACATCTCGACATTCATTGTCGTGTGCGAGGCTTTTCTCCGTGTTTCGCCACACTTCGGTTTATGGCTGAAGGTCTTTAATGTGAAACCCAAGGTGGTGGGCGGCGAGCACGCCAAGTGCGGGGGCGCTATGGTGAGCAAGATGCCCAACGTCATATGGCCAACAAGAACCTTTAACGATTCTATCAAGGAGTGGCAACAACAGTGGTTTTACATCACTGAGCCGAGCGGCAAGGAGCGGGCTGCTTCTCTCGAGTTTCGATCTGGCACCCCTCTGCGGCTTACGTCCTGGGTCAAGAAAGGACTGGATTGGTCCTCGTCCGATGAACTGTCGGTGCTCCAAACGCGCGTTAAAGATATGGGAGATAAGAACATTGAACTTGTCGATGTAGCCCAGGTGATGTTAGTCCGGCGGATACTGCCTTGTCAACACCGGACTCGCAATCTATGTGAGTTTGATCTGGCCAGGCACCAAACCTTGCGAAGGCTCTTCGGCTCGTCGCACGAGGACATTTGGAAGGTGCTTTTTAAGTCCAGCAAATCGTGGCCGGACTCCGCCGAAGACCGCAGGTACCAACTGTCCCATCCTGCAAGTTCGGTGAGTTTATCAAACTTTTCCATCCGCATGACCCAATGGGCGCGCTTGACGCATGTTTATTCAACTTTCTCAGAGCTGGACGAAGAAGGTGGAGCGGATCCATTGTCCGACCCCGCTGCCTGAAGACCCGGCCATCCCACTTCTGATGAAGATGCTGGTCCCGACGCCTTACAAGGTGCCGAAGAAGACGGCCGGGAAGGGGGCTAAAAAGACCCGGGGCGGCCTTCATCGTCGCGGCACTTCGGGCACAATACCCGAAGGCTCTGATGCCCATTCCGCCTTCGAAGAGGACGAAAAGGAGGAGGGAGATGAATCCCCTGCGGAGGGAAGAAGGAAGAGGACGACCTCCGCATCCTTGGAGGCCGAACTACCCAAAATAGGAAAGATTCCTCGTCAAGTGGAGTCTCCTGCCGCCGCCGACAGCGGCCCGGCATGGGATCCCAGGGCCCAGCCCCTGGTGAACTCGTGAGTATCCAAATATGTTTAACCGTCCGGACTCATCGTGGCTTAGTATTTTAACCTAAGCCGTATATTTCTTGTAGTCCGGCAAGGTCCCGTATCGAACAATCCTCATCGGAGGACCTGCTGAGCTCAAACGCTGTGGAGAGCGGGATTCCCCCGAAGGACCCTTCCTCCAAACAGGTGCCAAACACCGAGGCCTCGTCCCGAAAGGACCCCATCCAAGGAGAAAAGGAAAAAACCGTGAAGGCGGCGCCTGGAGGTCGAACCGCAGGGGCCAGAGACGTGGGGAAAAAGATTCCGCCGGCAACCTCTGCCCATCCAGAAGTGTTGGATGCTTTGTTGGTGGCGCTACGAGATGCCTCCATCGTTGATGAACACCGTGCCCTGATGGGCGTGGTGATTGAGAAAATTCAGTCGTCCGAGAGTGGACTGAACGAAGCCTGTATCAGTCTTATAAAAGGCTTTGAGGTATGTTATATGAGTTATTGAAGAGTGTCATAGTATGGATAGTAGCCCCCGATACACTGTTCGGTGAAAGGAAGAACCGGACAGGGGATCGAATTCATGATCTCAGGAAGACTTACTAAATGACATTGATTTCTCTCCCGCTTCAAGCAGATACCTGTAGCGGCTGCTGCGTCCCACACTGCGGAGATTGCCGGACTGAACCAAAGTCTGGAGCTGGCCTGAGAAGAAATTGGCCGATTGCAAACGCAGTTGAGGGATAAACAAGGTATGCATCAGTATTATGTGCATTTATTGTGAGATAAATGTTTAGTATGAAATAAGCCGCATAATTTGTGCTAGGAGTTATGACCGAAGTCGGGGCCCTCAAAAGGGCTGTTGCCGAGGCCGAGAAAAAGGCGGCCACAGAGCGGGCTCTTCGTGAGAAACACGAAGCCAGAGTTATTAAAGCTGAGCAGGGGCTGCAAGAGGCCGTAAGTAAATGCAAGGCCTTGGAGCAGAGTTTAACGGAGAAAGAGTCAGAACTCACCAAGGCGCGCCAAGCCACGAGCGACGCCCAGGGGGAAACCCAAAGCATGCTGTAGGGGATCCAAGAGGCGAGGAAGATCGCGGCAGGTAAGCTTTTCCCATGTAAAGAAAATATTGGAAGGAAAAACTATGTTTCTGATTGTGAATCTGGACTTATCAGGTGTATTTGCCGAGCTGCCGCATAGTATATCAGATGCCGCTCACTTCTACCGAGCCGAAGGAAGGAACACCGCCGATAAGATTTTTTGGTCTCAGTATTTGGTGCCGAATTATCCGGCGCCTTTTGCTGATCAACTAAAATAGCTGATCGAACTGCATAAGGCGGCAGAACTAGCCATGAAAGATGTGGTTATCCGGCTATGGCCTGCCGAACTGATTCCAAGCAGCTACTTCGTGCTCGTAAGGCGGTTTATAAGCGCTTGCCCTCGACTTGACGTCATCAAGCGGTCGGTATGTATAGAAGTAGCACGAATGGCCTTCGCCCTTGCAAAGGTGCACTTGGGGGAAGATGGATGCCGAAAAGCTGGTGACCGAAGGACCGCCGGATGGGAAGGAACACCGCAAGCCCAAATCGTATTATAAGAGTGTCCTGAAAGGATCCTACCTTGCGGCGGAGCTATGTACCAAGGACATTATATTTCCCTGAATGCGGATCATATTGTCCGTTGTAATGTTTAAACAAGGTCGTTGATATGCCAACTGTTATATAAAAGTTTACCCTCCTGTGCGGCCGTTTGTATATTAAGGCTGAGAGTTGGCCAGTCGTCGGCTTCTGCCCCCACGTAAGGAGTACGGGGGTGTTCGGGATGAACCCGGGCACTCTTTATCCCAGTTTTGGGTCCTCCAAGGGAGGTGCTCAGCACAACAAACCAGGCAATCGGACTATAGGGCTTTATCACTCTCACTTAGCCAGAGGAGCTTTAATATGGTCGGCGCAGCCCTTGTGTTTGGAAGACCGTACTAGGGGATCTATAAGCGCCTGATCAAAGAAAAAAGCCAATCCTTCACACACTGCATTGGTTATGGCATTGTGCGGGAGAAATCCTTAAAGATTTTGTGACCGCTCGAACAGCTGACCAGCTCTCGCCGTATCATGACAGTCAGTTTTCGGCTTTCTCTACTGAGGTGCTCGTCCGGAAGAACCGGGACACAATCGCAGTAGTTCTCCCAGTGCTACCTTAGCCGATATAGTGGAATGTAAGGTACCAAAACATAGGAGCCGGGCAAACCCAACTATTGACCCAAGACATGATTCGGAGCTGATGCATATAATGCTATAAGTTCAGGGTGCCGAACTTCCATGAAGGTGTTCGGACTTTTGTTGCGGTGTAACGGGGAAGACGAAGCCCCTGGCATATTTAGGGCATACCGCTGTGTTCGGATGCCATTTGACGAAATGATTTCGATAAGAAATAACCAGCAGGTAAACATCATATGAATCCACATGTTGTATAAATAATACGTCTATGCGTATGGTACAAGTAATGTGATAAAAAAAGGAGTTGTGATAGCGGAACCTGCTGTGACCAGGGGAAGAGGTTGAGTGCGGGTCCGTATTGTAGTCGGACGGTCGCTGCGGGGGATGTCTAAGGACCCCAGACGCGGTCGAGCTGCATCTGTGGAGTCCGTCTTGGTCGGTGCAAAGGTGAACCTGCAAAGGAAATATAAGAAATGTTACGTGCCGGAGGGCGGTTGAGCCGCTGAGTTCGGCCTGTCGTGCCCTTTCCCGGAGTGTTTAATTGAACCCTGGACGAGCTGGAGTATCCTTCCGCAAAGTAGTTCGCAGCCCCTCGACGGTGTCCGGGAGCCTAGGTGTCGACTCGAGGTTCGGCTGCAAGGTGCTGCTCGGTGTTCCTGCTGCTAAGGCAGTGATGTATTTGTTGGCGTCGAAAGAAAATTCGGCCTTGCCATGAACCGTGATGACACCACGTGGACCGAGCATTTTGAGCTTATGGTAGGCATAATGTGGCACCGCGTTGAATCGAGCGAACGCGGTTCGCCCGAGCAGTGCTTGATAGTCACTGCGGAAAGGGGCGATTTCGAAGATTAACTCTTCAATATGGTAATTGTCTGATGATCCGAAGATTACCTCGAGGGAAATGGCGCCTGTACAGCTGACCTCCATACCTGGTATGATGCCTCTGAAAGTGGCCTTAGTGGGCTTGATCACTGACTGATCGATGCCCATCTTGCGCACTGTATCCTGGTAAAGCAGATTTAAACTTCTACCTCCATCCATAAGGACCCGAGTGAGGTGGAACCCGTTTACTATTGGGTTGAGGATTAGTGCGGCTGGATTGCCCCGGTTGGCGTTGATCGGATGATCCGTGTAGTTGAAGGTGACCGGCCCTAGCTTATATTGTGGGACAGCGAGTTCCGTTGGGCCGCCATCCTTAAGGGTGTATATCTGGTCCAAGTGGGCCGTTTGGGTGGTATTTACCATAGTCACTGATTGAGTAGGGGGGATTTCTTTTGCCCTCCTTTGTTCGGAAATCTGGGCTCTTCGTTGCTATCGCCGCTTTGAGACCCCTCTTCGTGTTTGGCGCCTGCCTTGCCGGCTTGTTTGAAGACCCAACATTCTCTGTTGGTATGGGTGGTTGGCGTTTCTGGGTGCCATGAATTTGGCATTGGCGAGCGAGTATGCGGTCCAGACTGGATGGACTCGAATTTGTATTTTTGGGCGGCCCTTTCCGCTGACCGGGCTTTGGGACCCTGAACCCGGCATTAACTGCCGTATTATTGGTTTTATCACCATATTTGCGGCGCTTGTGTTTGTTGCGTCGTGGTTTGCCGTTGGCATCTTTGGTATCCGAAGTGCCCGGATTCCTCGGTGTGTTATTGCTACGAGCCAGCCAGCTATCCTCGCCCGTGCAAAAGCGGGTCATGAGTGTCGTGAGGGCTGCCATAGACTTCGGCTTCTCCTGGCCAAGGTGGCGGGCAAGCCACTCGTCACAGATGTTGTGCTTGAATGCCGCTAGTGCCTCTGCGTCTGGACAGTCGACAATTTGGTTTTTCTTAGTCAGGAACCGAGTCCAGAATTGTCTGGACGATTCCCCTGGCTGCTGAGTTATATGGCTCAAGTCATCAGCATTCGGTGGTCGCACATAAGTGCCGTGGAAGTTGTCAAGGAATGCGTCTTCCAGATCCTCCCAACTGCCAACGGAGTCTGCTGGGAAGCTATTCAGCCAATGCCGAGCTGGTCCTTTGAGTTTTAGTGGGAGGTACTTGATGGCATGTAGATCATCACCGCGAGCCATGTGGATGTGAAGGCGGAAATCCTCAATCCATACAGCGGGATCTGTTGTACCATCATATGATTCGATATTTACAGGTTTGAAACCCTCCGGGAATTCGTGATCCATAACTTCATCAGTGAAGCATAGGGGGTGTGCGGCGCCTCTGTGCCGGGCTATATCACGATGCAGTTCATATGTGTCTTGTCTGCTGTATTTGGCCCGACCGGATTTGCTCTTGGTGTATCCGGCGCGACGATCATCGTCCCGTGTTGGCGCGCGTGTCCGTGACCCGTATATTGACCTTTTAAGTTTTGCCTTACTCTCCAATACGTCTCGCAGGTCCCGTGTGTTGCCCTGGGCCTTGGTATTTTTGATTGAGTGGCAGCGGGGTGCAGGCTGAACTTTAGGCTGAAACGCCTCTCTGGCTCGGCCAGGCGGTGGCCGGTCAGTCGCATCGTGCAATGGTGAATGAGGTTTCAATGCTTCCTCCTCGAGGTGAGGTAGCAACCTGCATTTTGGTAACTCTTGGAGGGGCACTCAAGTTCGTATTCCTCGGCCGCAAGGACTTCGGTCCATTTGTCTGCTAGCAAGTCTTGATCAGCTTGAAGCTGTTGTTGCTTCTTCTTCAGGCTATTTGCTGTGGCCATAAGCCGGCGCTTGAAGTGCTCATGCTCGACGGGGTCCTCAGGCACAATAAATTCTTCGTTGCCGAGGCTCGCCTCGTCTTCGGAGAGAGGCATGTAATTGTCCTCCTCCGGTTCTCCATCTGCTGCCCGCTCTGGAGGGCTAGCTTGTTCATCCTCCGGATCTACATCGTGCTGGAGGGGATTGTGGTTGTCTTCGGCACTATCCGGAGTGTTATTATCTCCTGTGCCAGTATCACTACTTTTGTTGTTGCGGGACTTAGAGCGGCGCCGCTAACATCGACGCTTGGGTGGCTTCTTCAAGGGGTCATCCTCCGCTGTCTCGTTGCCATTGCCTTTTTAGGGGTGTCCACCATGTATATGTCGTATGATGAGGTAGTGTTTCGGTGCCCTGTGGGCGGTGGTTCCTGCTCGTCTCCTGCATCTTCGTCCATACAATCGATGTTTTCGGAGTCAAAGTCGAGCATGTCGATCAAATCGTCGACAGTGGCTACTAAGTGGGTGGTGGGTGGGCAGCGAATTTCTTCGTCGTCCGCATCCCATTCTAGCCGAACATAGTTCATCCAAGGTTCTCCTGACAGGGAGAGAGACCTTAATGAATTTAGCACATCGCCGAAGGGCGAGTGTTGAAAGATATCCGCGGAGGTGAACTCCATGATCGGCGCCCAGTCGGATTCGACGGGCACGACTGTGAGTGGCTCGGAGTCCGTGGCCGGAGGTGAATCCAATGGTTCGGCGACACGGCTCTCGTAAGGGGTGAAGTCAGTATCCGGCTCTATTGCCACTGAGAGTGCGGCCTCCATGGCGGGGTCTATCCCTCCCCTCTCGGATGGCGCAATTGGCTCCGGATTGAAGGCCGGAGTAGTTGCAGATGCGATCTCCGGAACACTGTCCGATGACAAAGTTACGTCGTGCTTGTTGTGACTGTGCGGCGCACCTAACACGGGCTCGAATCCGTCAAAGATCAAGTCTCCGCGGATGTCGGCAGTGTAGTTTAAGTTTCCGAACCTGACCTGATGGCCAGGGGCGTAGCTCTCGATCTGCTCCAGATGGCCAAACGAATTGGCCTGCAGTGCGAAGCCGCCGAATACGAAGATCTGTCCGGGGAGGAAAACCTCACATTGGACCGCATCGTTACTGATGATCGAAGGAGCCATCGGGCCTTACGGTGACGACACAGTGGAACTCTCAATGAAAGCACCAATGTTGGTGTCAAAACCGGCGGATCTCGGGTAGGGGGTCCCGAACTGTGTGTCTAAGGCAGATGGTAACAGGACGCAGGGGACATGATGTTTACCCAGGTTCGGGCCCTCTTGATGGAGGTAATACCCTACGTCCTGCTCGATTGTTCTTGATGATATGAGTATTACAAGAGTTGATCTACCACGAGATCGTAGAGGCTAAACCCTAGAAGCTAGCCTATGGTATGATTGTATGTTGTCCTACGGACCAAATCCCTCCGGTTTATATAGACACCGGAGGGGGCTAGGGTTACACAGAGTCGGTTACAAGGGAGGAGATCTTCATATCCGTATTGCCTAGCTTGCCTTCGATGCCAAGGAGAGTCCCATCCGGACACGGGACGAGGTCTTCAATCTTGTATCTTCATAGTCCAACAGTCCGACCAAAGGATATAGTCCGGCTGTCTGGAGACCCCCTAATCCAGGACTCCCTCAGAGGGACTTTGGGTGGGCCAGGCTGGTCAGGAGTGGGCATGGCAGCTGTCCGCCTGTCCCTACCGGACGTCCGGAAATGAGAGGATTCACCGACTCTGGCGGCTAAAATCGTACACTACACACCATCTCTCTGTAGGAGTAGGTCGATTTGTCGCTCTCTCTAACACACCCATGGTGTTAAATAGACACACGCACACGCACACACAGGTTCATAGAATAGGAAAATCGTGCGAGTGCGAAGCCACATGAAGTGAGATACAAATGGAGTACGTACAAGAAGAGAAGAGGTGACGAATATTCCATCAAACCTGGGCTGAGGAGTAGTACTCCCTCCGTCTAGGTGTTAATTCATCCTACGGAAATCAGATATTCCCAAAATGTTTAGGCGTCGTCCATTAACTGCGCATCTCAATCCCCTCCTGGCCTCGTTGCTAGCGAGCGTTGTTACTTAGGGAGCATTTGGATCCTTAGCATGAACAACTTATAGCATAGCCGGGCAAGGTTAGGCGTTTGTAACTGTTAAAATATGTTTGCTTTTGTGGGCCAACTAGCTTGGGTGGGCTAGAAAAACCTTGCTAGCTCAGGAGAGCCAGATCGGCTCACATCTGACGGCGAACTTCGTGTAGTAGTAACATAGACTAGTAGGCTTCCAACAAAACATAGACTAGTAACATATGCATATTGTACTAGTCCAAGTTACTCACCACTATGACCAGCCAAAGCAATGTAACAAAACGCTCCTTACTCTGCCGTGTTATCTCCCCCGGAAACCCAATGCATGGAGCGCAACTATGCATTGATCAGTCAAGAAATCAAAGTCAGTTTGCATGCGAGTTAATACGTGGCCCTGCATGTTAGTTAAAACGGCATCTCTTAGTTGTTTGGATTAATTGTTGCGTTTAGAGACAGAAATCAGGGCTTTGATTGGAGGAATGACCGGTCAAGTTCCTCCTTCTGCTCCAATCTGCTTGCACCTTGGTCCCGCTGCACCTTCTAACGTGACTTATTACACCTAGATGGAGGGAGTCATACGAGATAAGGTGGCACACTGACTTAGGTCGAATAGAAGTGCCCAAAAATGTGTGCATGCTATAATAAGGATTAACTTAAAATAGTACGTGAGGGAACAAAGGCATCAATTGGATAGTGTTCCCGAGCAGTAGCGAGATGTGTGAGGTAAGATACACCGCCGACGCTTTTAATTTTTCTTATTAATTTGTTTGTTTCACCCTCTGACTAGCGGGACCCAACATACTACGTGGAGAGAGGTAACGTACTATTGGTCAAAATGGATGGATACGGAGCTATACGATCTCGTAGTGACCGTATAATCACCTCATCACGTATAAGCTGCAGCCTCAGCGCTTGTTTTCTAGGGTTTGCACTCTTCACACTCTCTCCGGTATATATATACATGTCGGAGCCTCAGCGCTTGTAGTTGCTCTCTTCACACTCTCTCACCCTCTCTAGATCTAAACAAGACTTCGTTGGCCTCTCTCTCTCTCCCCTTACTACCGGTCTGCTTGTAGTTGCTCTCTTCACACTCTCTCACCCTCTCAAGATCTAAACAAGACTTTGTTGGCCTCTCTCTCCCCCCTCACTACTGGTCAAAGAGCCGGCCGGATCCGTCCACCGGGAAGGGAAGGAGGCTTAACGCTGTCGCCGTCGGTGAGGGAGGAGGGAATCCACTACCGGTGCAGCTGTTCACTTTCACCCAGCGGCGGGGCGGGAGGGCCTCCGACCCCTTCTTCTTCGCCATCGTACATAGTGTGGGTCGAACGGCCTCCGGTCGCCCACCGAACCACACCCTAAGAACCTTAAGGTATAATTTACTTATTCCACATGCATTGCTCTAGCTGCATGTGGGCCTTTTCCACTTCTGCACTCGAATCTAGGTGTTGGATCAAACAGGAAAGTAGTGGGGAAAGTTGTATACCATGAGTCTAGGACGTGGTTCAAAGAGGAAAGGAATGGGGGAAAGTAGTGGGAAAAGTTGTATAGCATGAATCTAGGACGTGGTTCAAAAAGGAAAGGGAGGGGGAAAGTTGTATCGCATGAATCTAAGACGTGGTTCAAAGAGGACAAGAATGGGGGAAAGTAGTGGGGAAAGTTGTATAGCATAAATCTAGGACGTGGTTCACAGAGGAAAGGAAGTGGGGAAAGTACTAGTACAGACTGGCTATCCAGCACCTACGTTGGTCGAAAAGGGAAAACAATGACAAATGCAGTATGCACATCTATAACGAACTGATCTTTTGTTTTGGGGGACAAGGATGTAGAGTTTCAGCAGGAGTAGATTTGCTGTGCTCACATAGGGAAAGGTGTCTAAAGATAACAAAACTGGGACCAACACAAATATGCTCCTTGGTTGTTTGTTCTTTGTTGCAACAGACTGTGCATCACCCCAGTACATCGGTAGATGCACATGGTGTTGGTGCATCCACTGTCTCGTGCAACTCTTTAGCTGTTGTTAATCTAAGGCCCTGTTTGGTTAAAAACTCCCTAGTCCCCACCTGCTTGGTTCCAGGGACTAAACATGGACTAGAGGTTATTAAATGACATGCTAAAAGACCATGTTACCCCTAGTAATGAACTAATAGAGACAAGGTGCGATGCGTGGCAGGGGCAACTATTGGAAAAAGTCCCAAAAAGACTCTCCCTCGGGGTCTTCTTTCTTTAGTCCCAAATGCCCACTTTTAGTCCCTAAAAGTCCCTCCTGTTTGGTTTAGATGGGACTGACACGGAGTCTTTTTAGTCCCCCCACCAAAATGTCCCTGTAAACAAGCACCCACTAATAATGCTGCTGGAAAATTGATGCAATGCCACAGTTAAAAGCAAATTACATGTTTAACAAATTTTATTGTTAATATAATATCTCTGTTAATATTAATCAATGCCACCGTTTGAGAAATGCTACAGTCTTTCTTTCTTTCCCATTTAGGTAAGGTAGATGCTTCTTTTTGTTGGCTTCTATGTCATCCACCGTTATTGACCACTAGTTGTTTCCTTTGCACCTCTGTGTAAACAGGGTTATCTACTTCACCTCATTGCCATTGTGACATTTTGTTGCACTGCACAAAACACTATTGTTTTAAGAGTGTTTTGTGCGGTTCAACCAAAATGTCACACCGACAATGTTGGTTTATTGCTTGATCTTAGTGGAACTGCACAAGAGGAGATCTTACTTCCTATCCGTGTTGGCAAATTTGGTTCAGATCTTCTTCTTGTGAGTTGTTTGAATTTCGCGTCATCAGAGGTCAGTACTAGCCTTCTTTCACATGATTCTGCAGTGTGCTTTTATATGTTGTGCTAATTGTATGGTAATGTTGCTTGATTTTACTAAACTGCACAAATGGAGACAAGACTTCCAATCTGTATGTGCACCGCAATATCCCATTGAGGTAAGATAAGGATATTTCACAACTGCTGGCCTGTATTTTGCCACTTTCATCAGAAAATTAATGTCATTGTTTAGTGCTATACTTGTGCAACCTAATTGACATGCCAAATCTTACATTGAAGGCAAAGCTTGTCTGTTATTGAACCAAGTGATGAAGGGGAAGAACAAGCGGAAGAAAAACAAAAATCAACTCCTGGTGCTATAATTAAGCACTGGAACTGTGATGACACAGGTAATGATATAGTTTTGCATCTTAATTTATTGCTATGGCTGGAACGATCAATTGTTTTGCCACTGATTTGATGCCACTCTTAATGTAATACGTAATTATCTCTACTTGTGCAAACAAGGATCTTCTTTGAAGATACCATATATTTTAGTGGAACTGCACAAGAATATGTTGGAAACATTAATCTAATCGAGGAGTATATAGTAAGCATGGCCACCATAGTAGATAGCAACAGATGGTTCTGGAGAAGTGCTTCATCTGTGTACTCTACACAATAAGCCTCTTGACAAAGGTTGGTACTCGCCCACTGATTTCATCCATATGATTGAGCTTTGTTATCTCTATTGGTGTTGTGCTACTGTTTAGATACTATCAACAAAAAGTGGTATTGTCCTTGAGAAGTGCTTCATCTATGCTGTTTTAAATATTTCCTTTCCTTTTTTTCAAGCAAACAGGGATGCTAGCATTTAGTTATCCTCTTGTCTTTGCACAACAGGATCATCCTCCACTGAAGAAGAATATGGAGTACGTGAAGTGACTAGTTCCGATTATGCCAGGATGAAGAAGCCTTGTCTATCTTCTCATCAGAAGGAGCAGTTGAAGGATGGTTACATTACCCCCACAAGACCAAACTAACTTCAACTCGGAAGGACTGACAAATCTCCATTTTCTTGCTGTGATGCGCGAGCACAATGTTGTTCTAGGATTCTTTCCGGTGAGTTCCATTTTTTGAAAAGTGTGCTCTACATGGACCATGTCGGTGCCTGTTTAAACTGTCAATTCATAGTACATTTTGCTTTATACTAATCACTTTTTTTGTATTTGCGCAAACAGGGTGCTCAGCATGATTTCAATCGGAACTGCACAAAATGTTCATGAATACATCGAATCATTCATTTCCACCACAAGAAAGGAGGTGCCGATAAGTTCAAGGTGTTGCAACATATAAGGGCGAAATCATACAAGCTACGCGCGAATTTGGTTGATTTTGGTGGAACTGCACAAAAAGAATAGCTGGTTTATTTAGCATGAGGTGCCATGTCAATATCCGAACTGATGGCAAACCCTGCCCATTCCACAGTCGTAGGCATTTGATATTTTGGAATGGGAAAACCTTGTCAAATTTTGCTCATTGATTTTAGCAAGAAGACATGCATTTGATATTTTCGAATGGGATGCCCTTTGCCGTCAGCAGCGTCGATCCATTTTTTCTTTATTCTTTAGTTGTGAAGTAAATATTGGCTCTGACGTGTGAATCGCTGAGATGCATAATCATAGATTGTTTTGAATGTTCTCTATGAATTACCAGGCCTGTGTGTTTGATTGCAATGTACAGGAACACTAAAAAGCTGCTCAAACTCTTTGTATTCCTTCTGTTCCTTTTTACTTTGCACATTGTGAAAGTGCATACTTTTTTATATAAGATTGGTCAAAGTAGAGATACTTTGACTATAGACAAAACTTGTATGCAGACTAGAAACACTACTAGGGAAAAGCCTAGCAGCAGCGCGGGTTTTCGGCCTTTTACTAGCGCGGGGGCCGGCGCTACTAATAAGGCGCTACAACTAACGTATAGCAGTAGCACTGGTCCACCCGCGCTACTGCTACACAAGTGTTGCAGCAGCGCGCTTAAAGGAACCTCGCTGCTGCTAATAGCTATAGCGCGCTTCCCCTGTGCGCGCTACTGCTACAATCATGCTGCTGCTAACTTTTCTCCACTCGCTACTGCTAATTTTAGTTGTTTTTTGTTTTTTTCGGCATATTTGTTTTGTATTTGAACAGGCTTTATAGAAGAATCTTTAGCACATACAAATGTCATCATGATACACATACAAATGCCTGCGAGACCACAAATGTAATCATAGCATATACATACAAATAGTCTCGTCATAATCATCATCCAACACAAAGTGGTATCTTGTCATCATCTCGAAAATAGCGATACAGGCAAGTATCGAATACTTGCAACTACAACATCATCCATCTAAACAAAGGTATACGTGAGAAGAGCTATCACTATGAGTGAGAGCTGAACTATGCAGTACATGAGATGGCGGTTACGAGTCCTCTCTCGTGCTAGCGTGAACCTCAAGTAACTAGCTTCTCGAAGGGGTCTGGGAGACCCGCGGCTTCACGTTCCGCGTCCTCCTTATCCCTTATGGGCCTTTTACCAAGGTAGCCACGGCTTCCGAGGCGATGCTTCCTCATGTTCCTTTGCTGAAGGCTCTTGAATTTCGCAGCCTTAGCCTTGGCGTCCTCAGTAGCGCAAGTGTCCTTGAACTTTTCGAACTCCTCTTCCGTAAGTGTCGGATTTTCCTCCAGAATCTTGGACAGGGGTTCCTCAGCCTCAATAGCTTGTTTCACCCTCGATTTCCAGGAGGCCAAATCATTGCTGAATGTGCCCATGGCGTGATTGTTAATCTTTTTCATCTTCGAATCATCCCACGGTTGTTCTATGTTATCATCCCGATCGGGGAACTTGAATCTCTTGTGCAACTTCGTTAGGAGCAACTGTGTCAAATGTTCTTTACTCCTTAAGTCATCGTCATTGATGCTCACGCATTCCCGTAGGATGCATCCTACTTGGTTCCCATAGCACTTGCGAGGTTCTTCCGGCTCTAACGGCTCAAACTTGCCAGGTGCCATCTTTGTGATCACAAGTTGTCCAATCCCTAGTTTGTTAGGTTTTCGTATCCTCGGCTTCTTATGCCTCCTTTCGGTACCGACATCGGCGCCGGTATCTTCCCCGGCGGTACCTTCCCCACCGGTCTCGGCGCCGCCATCGGTGCCGGCGCTGTCGGTGTCGGTGTCGGCGTCAGTACCATCATCGAGGCGGACCTGCAAACCTTGCTTAGCAGTCAAAAAGTCGAGGTAGTCTTGTTCACCCTCATAATCCATCTCGTCTGCATCTTGGTCAGAAGGCCCAGTTTCTTCGTTGTTCGACATGTTTCCTATGATTAAGTGTCCTCATTTATTTCTAAAAGTATGAATAAATGAGAAATGAGATAAAAAAGAAATCTATGTGCCAGCACTCGATATGCCAACTATGTAGCACAAATCATGCCTTTATTCACGGGAAATTTCAGCATGACCTTTGCTAGAAAATGGACATATCAAGTGCCTGAAATTCACCGGAAGGGAAATGAATCAACATTCCGGCGTAACATAGGCAACTCGGATCATTTACCAAAACATGACATGTCCAAAACATGACATATCCACATATCACATGTCCAGTTCAAATTTGCATATAAATTCAGCAAATTTTGAAATCTATCTAAATTCATAACTAAATAGATAACCTAATTAACATAACTAAAACCTAAGTAAATTAACCCTATCTAGCAGAGAGAGAGGGGGTGGTTTACAGAGGGTGCAGGGCGAGGAGGCAGGCCCGACGACGGCCGAGGTTGGGAGGGGAGGAAGCAGAGGAGGGAGGCGAGGGCCGACGGGTCGGGGGCGAGAGCCGGCACCGGGGGCGAGCGCGCCTGGGTCGGGGGCGGCGGGGTCGGGGGCGAGCGCGGCGGGGTT